>NW_010973104.1:2567390-2679614 GCF_000737465.1 Haliaeetus leucocephalus | reverse complement strand
CAAAAAATTAAAAGGAAGGAAACCCACCAAGAGGGAAATGTACTGGTCTGCCTGGGTCTGCTTATTCTGCGTGTTCCTTGGCTGGAGAGAGATGCCGGCAGCATCCTGGCTAACGGTGGCAGATGAGCGTTTGGGTACCAGCTCCACCTAGCCCAGCCCTTTGAATTCGATGGAGTTTGATTTTCTTGTGCCAGGGCTGGCATTTTTTGTTTAGCAACAACAGGGATAAAATAAACAAATCTGAGTAGCCCCATGACCGATTTGGGATGATAGCAATAAGGCAGGGTTGTGGCATTACAGCCCTTCGGCCGGTCTCGTCCTTCTCCACTGGGAAGGATCCAGCTCAGGGCCTCGGGGGATGCTCAGGGATGGGAGACAGTCACGATGCAGCTCGCTGCCTTCTGGGGGCTGCAGTTTGGGACATGTTTCTCCCAAGATTTTGGGGACGTGCCATTTGATTGTGGCCCATCCCTGTCCCCCAAGTCACTGTGACTTTGCTCCATTATATGTTGTGAATTCAGTTCTCCAGCAAAACTCATTTCGTCTACTTAAAGGCAAGGCACAAGACAGAAGGATGCAGTCTGGGATATCTTTTTCCCTTACTCAGGTTAAAAAAAATGGTATTTCAGTGCAAAATGGCAAATGACACCTTGGTGAATTCACTCTCCGTTTGTAAGCTCCAAAAATATAAAGGTAGAGAAGAATCTGGCACAGGTGCCTCGAGCAACAAGCTAGATGGGAACTGGCTCCATCCCTGTTTCTATGAATTTCGGAGACCCTGTGCATGGTGTGCCCCAGCTGGGACATGGGCATCTCCTCTCCGCAAGGTCTGCCTGCTGGCTTGGGGACGGTTTCCCCACATAACATTACATTTCCCAGTGTAAAACCACAGGGAAACTCAGATTTGGGCTTTTGACCACAACATTTTCCACAGTTCTCTGTATTTCACTTTCTTCGGCAATAACAAACACATGCATCGAGGTATTTCTTTCAGGATTAAAGGGTTTGAGGTTTTTGGTTTGGTTTTTTTTTTTTAAATTTGGAACTTTTCTCTTGAAATGGGACTTTCCGAGCAATTTTTTCAGAGCCTGCAATAACCACCCCCTCTGCCCTGTGCAATCTCAGCCATTCCCAACCCTTCCCTTTTGCTGTCTCACGGATGGGAGATTTCCTGCTCATTGCGCCCGGCCGCTACACGGAGCTCAGGCAGGGGTGGTCCATCCTCCCATCCCAAAAATCTCCATCCGGAGCCGGGAAGTCTGGCAGCGGACGCGGGGGAAGCCAGGCTTTCTCTTTGCTATGCACAGCACCTGCTTTCTGTCTGGCTGCAAAGAGCCAGAGCAGACGTTTTTGGCTGCATTACGTCATGTCAGAGGTCACATTAGCGGCTTTTTTCTCTTGATTAAGAATTCTAGTGATGGGGGGGTGGAGGAAGAAGCAGACGGAGGAAGCGGGCAAGGCAAATATGCTTGCGATAAGCAGGTAAATGGGAATTTATGCACAGATAGCTAATTGGTGTGTCTAATATTCCACCCCCTGAGTACCGGCACTGTATTACTGCCTTCACAAATCACTCAAGGCAAGCCTAGTGCAATAACAACCAAGCCAGGAGAGCTGTGAAAAGAGTCGAGCTGGAATTAAGAGTGGGTTTTATCGGGGCAATAAATGCCAGATAGGGAAAAATAGCAAACAGGTTGTTAATTGCTGCCATCTCCCCACTCCCTGAAGGAAATGTCTAGACAGAGCCTGGCTCTGGGTCGCGCCTACCCCGGCCCTTGCAGTCAGGTTATTGCGTCGGTCTTTCGGGGCCAGAGAGGTGCTGGATGCGGGATGCTGAGCCCGAGGAAGGCTTCCGAGCCCGAAACCCATGCCAGGGGCAAAGGGAGGCAGGACAGCCGCTGCAGCTCTGCCTTCAATCAGAGATGCTCCCGCAGAGGTAGAAGCCAGACAGTCTGCAGCGGCTATTAATAATTCAGTCCCAATTTGTCCCATCTAGGAGAGCATGAAGACCAGCCAAGCCTCCCCTCCTTGCAGGCAGGGTTTGAGATTACTGCCCCGAGGAGGCAGAGCATCTTTTCGTCTCCCCATCCCTCCCCGGTGCTGGTTGCAGCTATCGATCCCACGCCGGCAGGGTTGGGAGCTGGAAACGCTTCTCCTTCGCTGCGGGGTGTGGAGCCATCGGATAGAGCCTTGGGAGATGGTCGCATCAGTGCTCTCCCTCTCCCCTCGGCTCTGGGGTTCGGTTACCGGCATCAATCACTTGGCGACTTTTGCTTTGTGTTTCTTGGTGCGTCTCGGCTTGATGCAATTAGGGCCAGATCCTGCTCTCCGCTGTGCCGACGGGAGCGTAAAATAACCCCTGGCGAGTCAACACAGCTGAGGGGCTCGCGCTCATGCGAGCCCGGTTTTTGCACGTGGGGCGGTTGAACTGAAAAGCTCCTTTTCCTCCCCTCATCCAGCCGTCCCTTCCCAGGATGAAGTGCATCCCAATGCTTCCCTGAGCCAGCCCCGCTGCAGCCACCGCTGCTTTTCAAGTGCAAAACAGGGCCGGGGTTGGAGGGAAGAGCAAAGCACCGGTCTCAAATGCCCTGCAAATGCTCCCTCTGAATTTTTCTTGAAGTATTTTCTTGCAGCTAGTGTATGTTTTAATTGAATTTTGCCATTTGAAAAATACATGAACCTCTGTAATGGAGGGAGAAAACATTCCTCCTATAGGAAGATAAAGATGCATTAAAAAAAAAAACCCAAAAGCTGCCTGATTACATATTGACCTGAGAGACAAAGTGAATCCGATGGAGCCAGCCTGGTCCCTTAGGAAAACTTGAGGCTGTTCATTATGGCCCAGGATGAGCTCACTGCCTGGTTAACTCCATCCTCGCCTCTTGTGAGTGAAGCCTTCGGCAAAGATGGCACGTGGCAGGTTTGCATGTTTTCCATGAAAATATGGACCACAGGGTTTTCTCCTTTTATATGGTAGGAGGAGTTTAAAAAGCTGCACGGAAGAAGGCTTTAATAATAGTTTTAATAATTTTCTTCTGATCTCAGCTTTTTTACTTCATTTCTAAGTGCTGGACAGTTAGATCAGTCTGTCCATCACTCCAGCCCCTCCATCTGAGCTAAGCAAATGAAAAACAAGGGGGAGAAGACAGCGAACCCCTTTGTAGTTACCAGGAGCTCGATTTTTTGAGCTCCCGTACAAGATGGTTGATTTGTAGGTATACAAACAAGGTAGAAAAGATTAAACCCTAACAGTCCTGTTGAAATCGGCTCAGTACTGAGCAAAGGCTTTAGGGCTTGTTGCAGTCTCCTGTGTGCTCCTGTCAAGGAGCTGGGACTATCTGGAGAGCTCGGGAGAGGTTTCCATCAGCTCTCAGCATGGGATGGAGGAGGGCTGGGGTTCTCCATCCCTGCAGCAGGATCCTGACAATAAAGCAGCCGTTTCATACTTCCCTGTCAAGCCTAAATCCCACTGAGGAAGGGATCCCTTGGCCAAGCTTTGAGTTCACTGGGACATCAGAGAAGCAAGGAGTTTGCTTGCACAAGAACGGAAATCCCCCGGCAAAAGCTGCCATCTGAATTTTGGAAAACAGACATTGTTTTCCAGAAATCTTGCCCATATGATGCTTTTTTGCATTTAAACCACAAATAAAGCGGATTTCCCCCTGCATCCAGCACACAGCTTCCTTGGGTCCCAGACATACTTTTGCTCAAAGAGTCTGTTAGCTATGTTTATCAAAGAAGACCCTGTTTCTCATATGGGCATGGGGAAAAAAAAGGGAACAAGGATAGCGAGTCCCTCATCTGGGTCCAGCTCGCCCTTTGCACTACCACTAGGCTTAAAGAAAGTTGGATGGAGGTGAAGGACTCAGAAATGAAACAGGTTTCTTGCGGCACCGGGTGCCATCCCTGCAATTACAGGTATCGTGCTTACAAGTCCCGAACAGACCCGTCTCCATCCAGAAATGTTTCTGGTGGTCTGTGAACTTACTTGCTCTAATTTCCAGCCAAATTTTTAAGCAGTTTGTCCCACTTGTTCTCCTGCCAAAGCGGTGCATTAACCTAAACACCACTCAAGCCTTGCCTGGTTTTAATTTTACTTCGTTTCTTCCTGAGACCATCAGGTGGCACAGATTTTGCTGAAAGTTCACCCCTTTTTGGCTAAATGGTCCCCGAACATCAGATTTGCAGCAGAAGCTTCTTGTGCATGCAAAGCCAGGCCCAAGTCACTGTTGGCATTCCTAAAAAGCCAAGTTCTTCCTTTCAAATCAGTTTATTCCAGCTTCTTATAGATTAGCCGGAGCTGATAAACTTGGCATTATGAACCACTCCCAGGTATTATCCCTTCTCCTGTCAGTCCTGGCCAAATCACAAGAGATCTGCAAAGATTTACAGAAATCTGTTCGGTTGCGATTTTTCCCTGCCTCCTGCCAGCTCTTCTTGCCAGTTTGACCACTTGCCCGGTCATCCTCCGAGAAGAGTGAGTCAGCTTGGCAAAAAATTAATAAATAAAATATTCCAAGCCAGTCTCAGTGTGGACTCTGCCCCAACCCAAACCGGACCCTTGGGTTTCAAGAGCTATAAACCACCCCCACCATCACCCTTCTAGTTCTTCCCAATCCCATCCTTGCTGAAACACCCTTCCCCAGTTCAGCTCGGATGGTGACATGCACTAAAATGGGATTTAGAGGTTATAACCATCCTCAAAAGTCCCTCTGCACTTGGGGGTGCTGATGTCCAGAGAGCTCCGGCCGTCTCCATCACTCCGAGATGTGTCGCTCCTTCTCCTCTGCTCATCCATCAAACAACAGCTTTTGTCCGGTGGGCTCGTTATGGGATGGAGGACACCACAGGAGGTAATGAAGGAGCGATGCAAGAGGATCTGTTTAATTCCTCCCACCTCTGAGCATCCCCAGCCTCCTCCTCCAGCTGTGGTGAATCCATAGGGAAGGATCCAGCCTTATTTTGAGTGTGGTTTCCAGGATGGCATCTCTGTCCGGGAAGGATTTATGGCAGCACTTATGGCAGGAGGAGAAGAGTGATTAGATTGGGCCCTGTCTATGTGTCAGGGAGAAAGACCTGCTTTACAAGGAAATAAACTCAAGCAATTAACTGGGGAATTAAGATTTAGCGCACGCTACGAGCAGCAGGCATGTATAAAAGAGACAGCTGTTAAATTTAGTATGTGACAAAGTCATGCGAACACTAACTGGATTACTTGCATTTATTTGGGAATACTTATGTATTTTATTATGCAACGTATAGATCACCATAATTCTGCTTTTCACTCCGACAGCGCCTCTCCTCCAAGCATCTTAGAGAGCATTACAAACAATTAAGCCTGCCTGCGCCTCTGCGCAGCGCTCGACGTTATATCCGCTTTGTGGGTATTGAGTATATTTTAGATCAGAGATGGCTTAATTAATGTGATTGATTTTTAACTCTTTCTGGGCCTCTCAACTCTCAAGTGGAAGAGTTGCTGCTCTTCCTGGGCGGATCGTGGAGTCCACGGGGGTGAACTAGTCCAGAAGTCACCGGAGTGAGTTTTCCGGGGCTGGAAATCCCTCCATCCCCCAGGGATGGTGATTTTGACCCATTTTGATGAGAAAAGGGGAGGCGATGAATGCTGGAGAGGGGAGCATGGCTTGGGTGGTGGCTCCACATATGCTCTTCCAGTGCAACCTCCCTCTCCGCAGACACATTTGTGTGTCCCCAGGACCCTTGGAAGTGGCAGAAGCTGCTTTTCAGCACTTCCAACCTCCTTCCCTGGCAAGAAGTGACAGATAACTGCCTCCAGTTACATCTCCGGGGAGGAGTTTAGGAAGGCAGCGTGTAATCCTGCCTGCTGAGTTCAGTCCAGACACTCTCAGACGTTATTAGTCCTTTGTATCAGGCCAGTGGGGGCCAGCAGCCTGCTCTATAAATGTGCTGCAGTACGGGAGGGACAGTCCCTTCCCTGAACAGTTTCCAGTTTGAGGAGATGGCGAAGGAAAAGAGGGATGGAGGATCTTCGGGACCCGATGCCCAGACCACTGAGAAGCTCCCGTGGAAGATGCCAGCCTTTTTAACAACCTGAGAGAGTCAGCATCTTAATTTTAAGCCTCAGGTAGCACCGTTCTTGACACTGGGGGTCTGACACCCCAGCCTTTCCCACCGTCCACATTTGTGCCAAAAACGGGAGCAGTTTGTGCCTCTTCTCCTAGGAGTTTGCTGCAGCTCCTGCTCGGAGCATCCCTGCTCCTCCTAAAAGAGCTGAACTGGGATACCAGGGGATGGGGCCGTAACATGCCTGTCCACTCCTCCAACCCTGCATGAGTGTTGAGCAGAGTAAGCACTGGCCCCAAGGCAGGTAAAAAGCCATTTAAAACCAATTTTTGGTTGCATCAGTCATGGAGGACCTGCAGGACCTGCAACAGCATCACCGCAGCCCCTCCACCACCTGCGATAGCTCCAGGACAACAGGACATATCCTCTCCCTTGGCTACTCCAAAGCAGCCAATTTATATAAATAAAGCACTTATTAGAGCAAAGACAACTTGTCAGCACTTGAAAACAAGCGACAGGTCAGCTCGAGGAGCAGGGACCAGGCATCTCGCCCGGGCTCAAAGAGGTGACGGCACACAGACGCACGCACCCCCGGTTTCATATCCTCGGTTTGTGCTGCACGATGCAACGCCAGGCACATTACTAGCCCTATTTTCCATTTATAGGAGCCTGTCAGAAATGGCACTCCTCTCCGAGCAGATGTCGAAAAATTAGAGGGAATTCAGAGAGCGGCAGAAAAAAAAAATGATTAAAGGAGATGGAGGGCCTGATTTTGGAGGGAAAAGAAATCAGCTGAGCTATTTATAACGCTGCCTGCACCAGGGTGGGTAGGAACAGGCATTTTTTTTTTTTTAAAGTGCCTCGATAGCTCAGCTAAGGGGAAGGGGCAAACCAGCCTCCGAAGGCTCCTCGCAGGAATGCTGCAGAGCGGCTGTATAAGAGGGTGTAAATCCTGAGAGATGGGATGAAATACCATCAAACACGAGTGTCTGGGGAATCGCTGGTAATGGGTGAGTGCAGGGGACAGTCACTCATCCAGAGTGAAAAAAAATGCCCCAATAAAGGTGCGTTAAGGGGTGTCAGAGGCAGTACCGACAGCAAGCCCCCGCTCCTACCTTTGCTCTCGGTGACAAACCGCGCTCGTATTTACATCCAGCATTTTACGCAAAATGTGTGGTGGCGGGGGTGGAAATCTTCACTTTTTCATCCAAAAGCAAATGGTTTTGGTTAAAAAAAACCCCACCGGCTTTAAATTCAGGCCTGAGGCTGACGGGAGATGCACGCAGAGGTTGCTGCAGATGTTTGCCAGGCTGGGGTCCTCCACAGAGGGATGCGTGATGGAGGGGACCAGCCTGCTTCGGGTTGCTGCATCCCCGGGGGAACAAAACATCTTGTCCCTATTTCCAAATCGCCTGGGTGATTTGCAGACTGAGAAGCAGGTCGCGAATGTGTTGGCGATGTCACATCACCCGTTCCGGCGGCGGCTCCTCCGTCGCAGCCAAAGGGGCTCGGGGCAAAGGGGTATCATGGGGGCAAGTTGGGTTTCTGCGTGCTTTGGTCTGCAGAGGAAAGCTGCCTAACGCGGTCCTTGTCTCTCTGGTTGCCTTGCAGGACCTCTCACTCCAGGGCCAAGGCGGAGGCGGCTGTGACGGCGGCGCAGAAAGCTCAGGAGGAAGCGCGGATCGCCAGGATCACTGCCAAAGAGTTTTCGCCTTCCTTCCAGCACAGGGAAAACGGTCAGTGCGTGCCGCCGTGCCGCCATGCCGCCCGGCCCCGCGGATGCGGCTTTGGCCCCGTGCTGCTTTCTGCCCTGCTTGGCCCTGCAGAGACCCAAAATCCCCCAAAATGAGCCCTGCGCGGAGGCTCGGTCTGTGCCCGCAGCTCCCGGTCCTCACCGGGACTCTTGGGGTGGGAAACTGCCCCGTAACACCAGTTTTCGGGGGTCTTAGCACAAGGCTTTCAATATTCAACACTTCCACCTTGTGCAGTCCTGTCAATACAGGGATCTCCTCTTTTCACACCAAAACACCCCCATTTTTAAAATTTGTAGTCCTTGATGGTTGCACTGGAAAAAACCCAACAAGAGCTCTGAAAGCAAAACGTGAATGCAAATGATCCCAGAGGCGGTCACAGATTTTACCCCCTTGGCTTTTATGGTTCATTATTTCTTTTGAATGCTTGGGCTTGCAGAGCTGGGGCAGAGCACGTTGGTACCTAATCCTTCACTTGGGCGTGCAAATCAGTCGCGTGAGCGTGCAAAGATGTTGGGGAAGTGCACATTTAAGGTTTGCCTGGTGGCTCTTCCTCCCCTCCATCGTCTTCGACGTTTCTTGCCGGTTTGTCCAAATTTTTGCTTGTTGACAAGAGGCTCGGGCTCAGCAAAGGCTCAGGGAGAAGGAAGCCGAAGCGAAGCCGCGGTCGGGCAGGGGTCTGCAACCGGCAAAGGCACAGGCAGGATTTGCCCTTCCAAGGCTGCGCCTATCCGGGAGCGAGAGGGGCTGCTGTGAGTGGGAGTGGAAAGCTCCAAGTCCCTACAGCAATAATTAACATAGTAATTAATAGATGTGAATGGTTTTATTCAAAAGTTTTCCTGCACCAAATCCTCATTAGGAGGCGTCTATCATTATTTTCTCCCCTTCCAGCTCTCTAACTGAAGATTACTCATTCGGCTTAATTGCTCCAGGGGCTGGTGCCGGTGACTCATGTCGGTGGTGCCGTTCCCCGAGGCCGGGGAAAAGGGATCATTGCATCTTTTGGACCAGCCAGCCCATGCACGAGTCCTCACTTAACCATGGCACGGAGGCTGCAGGGGCGGCCAGGGGCATCCCACGGCTCAGCAGCGATGAGCCAGACGGGGTTTGAGGTCTGGCTCCAGCCGTGAACCTGCCCGAGCTGGGACGGGGTGCGTAGCAAAGCCATGAAATGGGCATTTCGGGGGGCAGAGCCCCTCGCAGCCGTGCCCCGCGCAGCTCTCTGGAAGAAGGCACAGCCTTATTTACTCACCCCTCAGCATTTCTGCTCCTACTGTTGTCCAATTTGTATGTCGGAGATCTGAGCTTTTTCGCAGGGCTGCGTGGTCCCAGGGGCTTCTTCAGCCCTGAGATATTCCTCATCTCCATTTCCTCTTGCCAAGACTTTGCTGTTTTAAATCACCTCTTGAAAAGATATTTTTAGGTAATACATTTTTTACTAGCTTCTAGACGGGGACATGGTGCTTGACTTGTGTTGGGGCTTGTGTTTCTGGTGCTCACGTCTGGGTGGGTTGTGTGTGAGTGAAGGGCGGGGGGAAGGAGTTTCCACTTAGAGCACATTAAAAAACAAACACACCATCCAAGACGTGTCGGGAAACCTGGGAGCGCCGGCGGACCAAGTCAGGCAGATAATAGCTGCGAGCGGCTGTGCCACCCCACAGACCCCGTAACCTCAGGCCGGGGGGGCAGCTGGCTGGGGGGAGCAGCAGCAGGGACGGGACGAGCTGCCACCACACCGCACGGCGCTGCAGGGGCTGTACGTGCCCACCTTCCACAGTGCTGCAGGGGCTGCTTGCCCAGCATCATGGGTGCTGGATGTGCCCACTTTGCCCAGCATCGTGGGTGCTGGATGTGCCCACTTTGCCCAGCATCGTGGGTGCTGGATATGTCCCACTTTGCCCAGCATCGTGGGTGCTGGATGTGCCCCACTTTGCCCAGCATCGTGCGTGCTGGACGTGCCCACTTTGCCCAGCATGGTGGGTGCTGTGTGCCACCCACCTTCACAGTAGCACAGGGGGTTTCATGCCCACCTCCACATCAGCCCCACGGGCATCCTGGCCCAGATCATCCCCGCAGCACAGCACCTATTTGAGCAGACACAGTCTCCAGACTGGCAGGCACCAGCTCCCGCTCCAGCAACCCCGGACACACCGCAGCAGTGCCGCAAAGCCTTCACCTGGAAAAACCAACAAGTATCCCTGCTCAGTAGCGTGCATCACCCTCTCCGCTGTGGTTTTCCATCTCTGTCTGTTGGGGGGGATCTTCCACATCCCCATCACGCTCGCTGCAGGGTCAGCACACGGTGCTGGTGAAGTGACTCCCCCAAGGTGACGGTAGCATGTCGGTGGCAGAGGCAGAAGCTCGGCATCGCTCCCGAATCCTGTACGTGGGTCCTCAGGAGCATGGCAGCACCCGAGGGGCACGGCAGCACCCGAGGGGCACGTGCTTGGCTTTGAAGATGCCGCGGCTGGGCACGGCTGCCTCAATCCTGCTGGAAATCCAGATTTGGTGCTCCACATCCTCCTTCACGCTCTCACAACCGTTCTTCCAGGAACATCACATGCTCCGCAACTAATTTTAGCTCAGAATAATTGTTGCACATCCTCGGGTGTTGAAAGCCGGCAAGACGGCACCGTGCATCTGTCGAGTTCCTCCGCAAGGAAACGCCTGTGCCCCCCCAGGGCTCCGGGGCTGGAGAAGCAGCCGTGCCCCAGCATCACCGGTCCCTGCTTGTCTGTGAGCCCCAGCCAGGGGCTGCAAAACTCTGGGAATTAACCCACGGAGAGGGAGAATTAGCTCAGCTCATTGCAGGTCTGGGTGGGGAAGATTTAGGATGAGAAGGTGCTTAATAACGTGGTCCCTGGTATGGGTCTCCAGGGTGAGGATGCTGGAGCATCACTGGGCTTTCTTGCCTCTGTCGTGGGGACCGGGGCAGATTGGGGCTGGTGGTAAGGGGCAGGAGCAGCGGGTGTAGCGAGGCTGTGGCTGGTTGTGTCATTGAAGATTGGCTTTGGGGTCATTGGAGCTGGTGAGAAGCTTTCAAGTCCCTGCAACTCCAGCAAGAGCCCTGGAGACCTGAACTGGGGAAGCTGGGTCAAAGCCTGAGACAAACAGGGACACCCCAAGTCTTGGGTGAGCCCGCTTCAATAGCTGGCTTTACAGCTTTTTGATATGAAGCCATTTATTCCCTCCCTGCCTCAGTTTTCCATCTGTGATATTGGAGGGTGGCTGGAACGGGAACGTCTGAACAACAGCCCCAAAATCCGTCTGTGTATTTCCCCAGAGACAGTTTTTCTGCATGAAAAGGGAGGGGGTGAACTCCACCTTTCTCCTTCACAACAGTTTCCCACCAGTACAAGGATTGCTCGGGGGCCCCAGACAAATCCCAGGAGGTTCAGTCTCCCACAGACAAACAGGGACACAGGGAATGAACTAAGACTGAACGATCTGAGTATTGTCCCAAAATGCAAACAGAATTTTCTGTGGCAAATAACACAAAAAAATTGACAGTCATTAGAAGGCAATTTCCCATCAAGAAGGAAATTTCCAAGCAGCCTTGTTACTATTTACCTCCCCTGCAAGTGCTTCGATGGGGACATCCATCCCCACGCTCCCGGCATCCCCCGCACGTATCCGGACCACGGCGCGGTGGGACGCGGGGACGGCTGCGGGCGAAGGCACATCCCGGCGGCAGCAGCTCCCCAAGAAGATGCGAGAGAGAAAATTACTCAGCAGAAGTAGAGAGATTAGAGCAGGCGCTTCAGAGCATTTATTTTTAAACCATGGTAAGAAATTGAGTTCTTCCTTTCTGAGACTCATTTCTTGTCTAGCCATAGCAATTGCAATTAGATGCGTTTCAGGGGCATTAGGCAGTTAATATATTTATCAAATTATTCACGTAATTTAGCATGGCTTTAGCTGGGAACAACTATGCCTTGAGAGGGTAAAATGAGAATTAACCACTATTAGCTTGCACCCCCTTGAAATAATTTGGTGTTTCATCAATGATTGGTAAGTTGCAGTTTTTTCTAAATGTCCGGCAAAGCGACATGTTTCTTGCCAGCAGGTCACCTCCAGCAGAAGACGCTCAGCCGCTCTTGCAGTCCCTGTCCCCAAGAAGACAGTGTCTGGGGTGTGCTCTGGGCTCAGAGGGAGTGAAGTGCATTCAGCACGATGAAATTAGGATGCTGGTGTATATTGTACTCACATAGCCCTGAGCGCGCAGCCTTGCTCCTGCCTAAACATGTGCTCTCCACCTCATCCAGCAAGCGGGGCTGAGTGGGGAAACATCCATGTCCTCCTTGTCTGTACGGGGCAGGAAAGCTGTTCGATGTATGGTTTGTGGGTTTTTTTTTCTTAATGGGAGGCTTGCACGTCTGCGCAGATGACACCATCTCCCTGGGAAAACCTTGAGATGAGATTCCCCTTCTGCACCTCGCAGCTGCAAAGCCGGTGTGTTTCCCATCCAGGGAGAGGTGTGAGGGCTGTCGGCAGTGAGCCGGGCACGGGGTGATCCCAGCAGCGCCCAGTACACGAGTGCAGGGCACGGGGTGAGCCGTGGGCTACCACCGGCTGCAGCTCAGATTTCCCCTCTCGTGCCTGCAAACTGGGTTTGGAGCTGATGGAAAAAGGTGGCCAGATGGATGCCCCCCCAAAAGGTCAATGGACGGGGACATAACCCCCTTAGTGGGGTTAGACTGACTGCATGCACAGAGCACGAATGGTGCCGTGGAGCAACGCAAGCTGCTTTCGAGCGGGGCTGCTTGCTGCTGCATCCCCGCGACCTGCCAGGGAACGCGGGGCCGTAGGCAGAGCGCAGGCAGGGCCCGAGCAGCTCTGCATCATGAGTGGCTTCCCCACATTGCAACTATTGCAAGTCCTTTTACTTGTAGTACATACACGCAGCCTGCCACGCGTGTCCCCAAGCAAGCAGGGTGCCCACCGGCAGCAGGGGCGGCCAGAACTGCGGGTGCTAAAGGAGCAGCCGCCCTCGAGCCTGTTTGAATCAGCTGGAAATGAGAGCCACGGTGGTGCCGGGGGGGGTTCTAAAAGGATTGGTAGCCCTTGGGGTAACAGCAGTGGAGAAACACAACCTTAGTGCAGAACGCCTCTGTCTTGACAATGCGGGGAGCTGATGCCAAACTGTTTCTTGTGCCGGGCTGCAGCCGCTTGCATCGCGCTGCTCTGCGGATGCTGGGGTTGATAGCGGGTCTGGTGTAAAACCAGCGATGCCTTTTCTCTCGATCTAGTAGCAGAAGCCGTTTATTGTGCTACGCTGCTGCTGTCCTGCTCTTGCCCCGCGGTCCCCCTGCCGTCCAACACTCTCAGCCCTATTCTTTGCCGTGAAAAACCTGGTGGGCGCCCGCAGAATAGAAATAATCCTGTTGCATTTCTCTCCCTCTCTCTTTTCTCTTAACGACCACACAAAAAGGGCTCGAATGCCAGAGACCGAAGCGCCAGAACTCGAGCGATGACATTGAGGTCCTCTCCACTGGGACACCTCTCCAACAAGAGAGTCCGGAGCTGTACCGCAAAGGGACCACCCCATCCGACCTGACTCCCGATGACAGCCCGCTGCAGAGCTTCCCTGCCAGTCCCTCCTCCACGCCGCCCCTGGGTCCTTCCTGCAGGAACAAGAGCGCTCACTTCTCCAGGCAGGTCTCGGTGGACGAAGAGAGGGGTGGGGAGATCCAGATGTTGCTGGAGGGACGCGGCGGGGATTACTTGCGACCCAACAGCTGGAGCGAAGAGAAGGTCGGTGGGACTCGCGGCGTGAGAAGCGGGACGCTGCGCAGCGGTCAGCTGGGGTCAGCCTCCGTCCCTGAAGACTACAGAGGTCGGAGCGGAGGACACAAACATTCGGCCTCCAACCACAAGCAGAGAGAGAGGTGGACAGATTCCCCAGCCACAGTTTCATGGACTTCCCACCACAGGTCCCACAACCACAGCTCAGGGAGCTCCAAACTGCTTGAGCTAGACGAGGAGAAGATGAGCAATTACGAGATGGAGATGAAGCCCCTCATGAGGATGGATTCTTATATGCAAGAGATTCACACCCAAAAAAGACACTATAGCAAAGGGGGACCCTGCAGGAGCATGGCTGACGACCACCGCGGGGAAGAGCGGGGCTTCGGGGTTCAGAGACTGAGGTCTAAGTCCCAGAACAAAGAGAATTTCAGGCCAGCTTCCTCTGCTGAGCCCACAGTGCAGAAACTGGAAAACCTGAGATTCGGGGACAAAGCTGAACCTCGGCTACTAAGGTGGGACTTAACCTTCTCCCCGCCACAGAAATCCTTACCTGTTGCACTAGAATCCGAAGAGGACAATGGGGATGCGCTCAAATCCAGTACGGTAAGTAGGCGAAATTGTGGGTTGAAATCTGGCCGAGGAACCCGGTGCAGAGCCGTTGTGGTCCTGAATTACCGTGGGTTTGTGCCTTGAATCCCCCCTCCTCCCTTCTCCCAACCTGCATAATAGCGTGTGCTGGAAGTTGGTGTGGGGTTTTCTCCGCAGACTGCCTTGGTGGGAATAGCAGGATTTTCACGGGAGGATGTGAACAGCAAGTTTGAGTTTGTTTTGCAACCCAGCCCCGGGGCCAGCGATAACAATACATTATTATTAATAATACATTATTGCTGGGATTTTGAGCGTTCACCTGGTGGAAAAGCCACAGGAGTAGGCGAGGTGTTGGTGACACTTCCTTGTGGTTCGGTTATGGCAACAGAACGTCACGCTGGCCTGAGAGCGTGGTGGGACCCCGTTGCAACATCAGTGCTTAAATCCTGGTAGCTGGGCATTGCGTCAACTCGCGGCGGCTCTCCGTCACCCTGCCGCTATGTGACGGCACTGTCTGTTGAAGCAATGGCCTTGTCACCATGTTGTACTCTAGATCTGAACCAGGTGGAGGAGGGAACCATGGTCACGGAGCAAAGGGATTGCATTCCTGAGCTGGCCGCTGCTCAGGTTTCCCTGTACTGATCTGCACAGTGCGATACAGCTTAGGGGGTTTTTTGGGTTGTGGATGCTGCTGAGCCAGGAGGGGGTACGAGCCCCTCAGTGTGGGGGGATGCAATGCAAAAGGGTCTCAGCAAAATGCAGACAAGAGGATGAAATACCCGGGAAGGGAAAGCAAAAGGCAAGTACAGCAAGGGTAGTGGGCTAGCCAGGAGCTTAGCAGATCAGGGTCATATAGCAGATTACAGCCAAACATCAGTCAATATTACTATGAGGAGCACAAGCACGCTTTCTAAGCAGGACCATAGCTTGTGGGACTTGGAGGATAACTGCTCGTGAGACATCCAGTTGCGGGCTCCTCGTTTTGGGAGAGACAAGGATGCGTTGGGCATTAACAACAGGCTGCTGGGAAGAGACAGAGGTGTTCAGGCTAGAGAAGAGGGGAAAGAGCGATCTTCAAACACATAAAACAGGTGCTGCAAAGTGGAAGGGAATAACCTGTTCTCGTTGAATGCAATTAATGGGCTTAAATTCAAGCATTAGAGGCAGTGGTTAGCTATTAGCCATTACCGGTGAGTTGAGGGCTGGAATAAATTGCCTGGAGAGGCCGTGGTGGCTGGGAGGGAGGAGGTGGTCTGAGACCGGGTTGGACATCTGCAGCTCGGATCAAACTTGGACAGAGCTGAACCTGCCCTGGGAGAAGGCTGAGCTGTGTGATTTTCGGGTCCTTTCCAGCCCTGTTTTTTGATGATTCCCAGACTTACCATTGAGAGCAGCTTCCTCACTTGTTCTCCCTGTTGGTTTGGCATTGCTAGGGGAGGTGATGGGGGTCTGGTGGGAGCGGTGGGGAAGCCACCACCGCTCCAAATTGCCCCGTGGCGACTCAGTGCCAAACACAGGGCAGGGCTGGGGGGGTCCCGTGCTGCTGGGTGTCCCACAGCCAGGCCAGACCTACGCAGGTGAAACAGAAAATCTGTAACTCCCAGGTGGTGACATTGCAGGCTCTGGCAGAAGAAAGGAGCTAAATCTCCCTGTCAAGGTAACAGAAGATGATGCTTGGTTGTTTGAGAGGCAGGGATCATGAAACTGAAATGGCATTTGTCAGTCATGCGCAAAGTTTGGGCTAGAGGCATCATGCTCTGTAACGTATGATTACCGTCGCCGTACCTACAGCATCCCCGCTCCTCCGGCAGAACGAAGGGGTCGGCACCTGCAGCCAAGGGACGAGAGGAACGGGTGGGAGAGAGGAGGGAGCGATGGCATCTGCAGCCCGTGAGCAGCCGGGATGCGGGAAGAACTAACCTACAGATCTGCCACAGCTTCCCTGCTGTGGCTGTAGATAAATCACCCCCCCACACACACACACATACAGCCCTGTAGCTTTCTGGCTTCCTATTCATCTTGCAAGCTTCGGCGCAGGCTTGAAAGCACCCACACAGCATTAAAGAAGAGCTGAACACAGTGTGTTTGCCAGTGGACTGCACCGTAGGATGCGTCTTGCCAGTCCAGAAAAAAAAAAGAGCTCCAAGGAAGGCAGCCCTGAGCACACTCCACTGAGCAAACGACCGTCGCCCAGGCCAGCCCGGGCTGTCCTTACCTGCTAGCACAGATGCTTGTGAAGCACTAGAGAAATGACAGGCAGCATTAGGAGCCTGTCAGGCTTTCAGAGGGGAAAAGCAGCAGCAGTAATTGCACGGACGTCAACCCTGTTGAAGTCTGTGGAACTCCCAGATGGTCCAGCACCTTCCATAACGTGACCTCGTGCGGCAGCAGGGAGCTGGGAGAGCCACGGGTCCCAAAGGAGGAATGAAACCACCAGTTCTCCTCGCTGAGAGCCAGGTCTTCCTCGGGGACATCGCTGGCACTGGCAGTCCCGCTGTCTTTCCCCAGCCAGCCCAAGTCAGACACGCTGCCGAGGCTCCCACCTCCCAGGCAAATCCCAGCCTGCTCGCTGGAGCCATCATACCTAAACCTCCCGCCCGGGGAGGAGGGCTTGAGCTGCAACACCGGAGGTAAACAGCCCCTAATGCAACATACCATTAATGGCTATTTTGAGTGAATCCCAGGCACTAACGAAGGTGCATGGAAAGGCGCACAGAGAAGCCATTAGGATGCACATCGTACTTTTTAAGTGCTGTAGCTGTGAAGCAGCATGTTCAGTTTTCTCACATTCATAACCGAGGGTGGAACAGATGGCGAAGGTTTGGGAGGAAGCTAATGTAATACAGAGGAAGAGATAATATGTGGATTTAAATAACCTACAATGCCAGCAACAATTTGTTCTAGCAAGAATTGCACTGTGCTAGCAGGGTTTTGTTCCAGTGGCCTGGCAGGGAGGGGGGTGGTCGGAGAGGGGGAGAAGGAGGTGTAGGAGAATAACAGGAGGTGCAGTGATTTGTGTTCCAACCTCCTGCCTAATGCCGTGACCTTGCCTGCACCTCCCATCAAGGATCTCCAAGCATTTCAAACTTCGGTGAGCGTAGCGAGTCCCTGAGGAAGAGGAGGGGAAGGCTAAGGGGGAAGGATTTAGCCCACGGTTCCCCACATCCACCTCCCTCTATGCACGCTCAGTGACACAGGACGCTCGCATGCTCAGTCCTGCAAAAGAAAAAAACAACACCACAGCATCCCGCTCATGCTCCAGATCTTTTCGCGCGGAATGAAGGCTCCCCAACTTCCTCACAGCCCCGTTTCTCATGCTAGCCTGAAATACCCCTCCTCTTCCGACTCCCAGCAGCTCGCCTCCAGCGTGCAGGCGAACCGCAGCTCCCGGGAAGGGCCGGCTGTGCGCACGCGTGTGCGTGCACGCGTATGTGCCCACGCCGTTTCAGCTTGCATGACAGCCTGCTTCCCTGTGATCCACAGCACTGCCATCTGTGAAGCTGCTCACTGAAAAGGGCATTTCTCATCTCCCAGACAGCTGGGCTGTTTCACAAAGGTGCCTGCCAATGAACGGGAAGGATGCTCTTAGCTGAGGAGGGCTATTTTTGCCCTACCTGGAGCATCCCTGCGCAGAACTGCGGTCACCCTCACAGGTTAGCTTGTTTTAGAAATAATCTGCCATAAATCAGCTCTATACACGCCATCAATGAGCCCGGTGGGTTGGCTCTGCCTTGGAGTGTCGGCTCCAGCTTCAAGAGCAAGCACACCTCTGGCAGTGCTTGCGGGAACGGGATGGGGATGCAGGTCTTGCAAAAATGCAGTCTTAAAATTATCACTTCTTTCCCCACACCTCTTGATTTCTGTCTTAGAAATCAGGCTGGAACAGCTGGGGGGGGTCCCTTGGTGCCCAACCTCTTGCGATGTGTGCCCAGGTGGGGATGCAGACCTCTGCAGAGGAGTCAGATGTATAGGTTGCTGTATGAGCTACAGGAACTTTGTTCTTCTCATTCATTTTTCACCAGTCCCTTAAAAAGAGGCTCCCAGAACCGCCCTTCATTGGGGCTGCACGTTAGTAATTGAAAGTTGCTCTTATAAAGGTCATTTCTTGAGGCCACCGCTCAATAACATTGATGAAATTCACTGCTGCTTGGTGTTCGCTATCAGGGGACTTTGGGGTTTCAGGGTCATCAAGCCGGCGCTACAGTCATACAAACGCTTTAAAATTACATTTAAAGCCACCTGATCTCTCCGTGTCTCTGTGTGCACTGACCCCTGCACGCACAGAACAAACTCACATCAATTGTCATCGTTTGGCCAGATGAAAACGGAAACCAACGCGCCAGGACCGGTGTCGGTGTTGTCGGATTAAGGGACTTATATGAACGTCATCATCCTTTCTGGCCTTAAAGGCCCACGAGACGCAAAGCTCAAGCCTGTGCCTGAATGCTTCACAGGTTCCTAGAGCCTTTGAGAAGATCTAAAAAGGGAAAGGAAAAAAGGAAGTGTTGAGACACTGGAAAGGTAAAGAGGCTTTCTAAAATGCCAGCAACCCTTTTATCCATCAGCACAAAACACATCATATTTTTAGGGTTAGGGAAAAAAAAAAGAACATATCTCCTTTTCTGCAGGTGCTGAACATCTGCAGCTTCTAAAAGGGAAAAGAAGTGTTTTAGTCACAGAGGTCCTCAGCATGCCTGCGAGAAGGGCCAGTATTCAGGCACGAACGGAGCCTGATTCATCTGCCTGTCCTCATTTAGCAGGAGCAATCACGGACATTTAGATGAAGACTTCTAGGGACATGTTGTAGTCTCACTAAAGGCACCCTGGAGATGCGAGTAGGCTCGAGACTTGGCCCTTTAAAATCCCCCTGTCTCATCTCATCGAGAAAGCCCGACGGTAGGGCAGCAGCCAAAAAAAAACCCACCCCAGCCACCCCTGACATTTTGTTCCATTGTCACATGCTGTCGGATAAAATCTCAGTGCTCTCAGCTGTTTGCTAACGGTACTGCTTCTTAGTGCAAACAAAGCAGGGAAAACGGTTGCAGCAAATGGAGTTTGCAAGGCATCTGCTGGGTTGGGGATCTCAGAGAGACCCCCCTTGTCACCTCCAGGTACCCGCCGGGGAGGTGGGGAGGGATTCCAGCAGCTGCAGCATCTTCCCCGCTTGCTTTCTGTGCGAGGGGCGTTATTTTCCATCAAGATATTCTGAGCAGGTTTCGTTGTCGCTGGGGAAAGTGAGGAGGAGGCAGCCAATCTGCAAATCAGTGCAGGGCTCTGCCGGAGCGTGCCGTGCAGCCGGAGAGGGAGGGTACCCGGGCAGGGGGGCTCAGCCCAGGCTTTGATGGAGCAAGGTGGCATCTCGCCCCAGAAATGGTACCTCCCTGCCGATGCGGGTGACGGATGCTCCCTTTTCCAGCAGCTGTGGGGTTATTCTTGAAGGGATTGACCTCGAGGTGGAGCATTTCCTTCAGAAAAGTTAGGCACCTTTAGCCCTAAAGAGTGTAAAATGAGATAAAAGTAACAGCTGGCGGTTTCCTCTGTCCCGAACGGGCACCCACTGTTCGAATTTTGAAGCTTCACCTGCATCTTGGTCGGGGCTCGATGCTGTACACAGAGATGCTCCTGTCTATCTGCCTTTGGACCAGTCTGCTGGCAAAGGGGCCTGGGGACTTTGCTGTGGTTAGCATCCTTGGGACTAAACCCTGTGGTCCTCTCAGTCTTCCCACTTCAGGTTTTTCCCTTTGGTTTTTTTTTTTCCCCATCAGCAGCCTACCCCAGTTCTCCTAACACAGGCGTGTCTGCGTTTTCCTTATTTCTCTCATTTCAACCAAACAGGTTGAAACCCCAATCCGAAATGGCTGTGGCATGTACACCTGTCCAAACAAGTACAAGCTATAATTACATGGGAATAAGGAGGAGGATCAGTCCTGCAGACACCCGCTTGCCGTCACACCTCTAGAGATGAGCCAGGTCTGAGCATCGCTGCAGGGGCTGCAGCGTGCACGGGAAGAGCCGTCACATGCGCAAAGCAAACTGTTTGGGGGATGTCTCTTTTTAAAACAAATAATAATCAGAAACCGTTCTTCCTGTAATCTCTTTCATGTATAGACATCGCAGGCATTACTCATAACAACACGAGGTAAATAACATTCAGAGAGAAATGTGATGTTTAACTTGACAGGGTCCTTTTAAACCCTTTTAATCTCAGGGGCTCTTTGATGTACCTGAAGACAGCACCTCGCTGACTTTGCTCCTGTCATCCAGGATTCATTTTAGGGTTTTGGGCCCAGCTCCACATCTTCTAGCTTTGAAATGTTGGGGTGAAATGCCAGCTTTTGACCGCACAAGAACCAAAAATCTTAAAAACATACATACAGTGCCAAACATACAGCTCAACCCGGCTACGCAGGCACCTGTACCGAGAGGACTGAACCAGAGGTGACAAAACAGTTCATTAAGAGACACCATCTTGGGATAAATCCTCACATTCACTTTAGCCACCTTTTTCTGCAGAAGCAGGTTTTCCATACCACCCCACTCAGTTGCACACTGGTATCAAGCGCCCGTGCCTCTTACATGGGCACATTCAGCATCTCCTGGGCTCCCTTCCTCGAGTCACGGGAGATGCTGTAATAACGCTGGAGAAAGCAAAGTGAATCCCTTATGTTTCTTTTGCTAAATGCTCCTTAACCGTTTCACAACAGCCTGTTCCTGGCAATTATGTGACAAGTCAGCACAAATGTCACGGAGCTGCTAAGTTTTCAGCACTTTCCGCAATGCTGAGACTGGAAAACAATGCATATATATTTTTTGCTGATCCAAGTCCTTAGTAATTACACTTAATAGATCCCAGAGGGATTCCTAGGTAACCTTCACTATGGTTTCCATGGCAGAGAGGCAGAGCTTGTACCTTGCGATAACAGATAATAATGGATTGTTAATGCTTAAATTAATTATGCTACAATTGTATTTGTAAACCAGCTGTCCCTTGTATTCCCAGTAAGACTCCTGAGTTGCTACACAACAGTTAAAGGATAAAACCAAACAGGACAGAGGGGCAGAAATGGTGGTGCTCGGCTGCAGCCACCATCAGAGCTGGTGGGTGCCCAAAAACCACAGACTGGAAGAAACCTTCACTCATTACTTCTACAGCTACGATTACTATTATTACTCCTGTGCCGTAACAAGAGTTTATTCACATTTTAGTGTTTCCGTGGGTTTGGGTCTATGTTCCAGCTCTCTAAACTTTGGAGGAAACCTTAAAAGTCCTTGGAGACTATCCCTGTTGATACAGAAGGACCCTTTCGCCTAGCTGGTACTGGTGTACATTGCCCTTCCTTGGCAGATGTTTTCCTCCTCCTGTGAAGGAGTCCAGGGATCTTATTATAAAAAATAAAAATAAAAAATCCCAGCCCCAGAGCTGCCTTGTTTTGCTGATGAAATTTGCCATCACCCAGTGTGCTGGATGATGCTGAGGCGCACCAGAGCTTGATTTAATTCTTCCTTTCCTGGAGCCAGGCTGGTAACCATTCCGGGTGGAATTCATCTCACGTCACTTGGTCTACAGACAGCCTAGATGGTTAGCACAGACTAGATGTCTAACATTTAGACAGCTAAAATTGGGTGAGAGGACGCTGCCAACTGGCATCTGCTTCCCAGTAAAGCAGGTTCTGGACTTGCGGGCACTGTGCTGGGAGGCAGCACAGCGTTTCGCAGCGGAGCCCCGTCTCCTGAATGACAGGCAGGGTAGTTTAAACAAATCTCTGCAGTTCCTGACGGCCTGCTTTAGCACTACTATTTCAGGGCTAAAGAGAGTGTTGTAGCTTTTTTTTTTTTTTTTTTAAAAAAAAAAGATAAAAAAGAAAAGCTTTGCAGGTTGCTTGCTGTCTTTGACACACAAACCCCAGGCTCAGAAAATCAGCTCGACCTCTGGCTTTGTAGCACCCCAGAGCCTGCGACACCGCTGGCCTCGGGGATTTCTTTGGGCTTCTCTAAGTCTCAAGGAGGCCAAAGATGAGATAAAGCACCACCAAAGTATTAAAGCAATATGCAAAGTTGCAAATCAAGGGCTATGCCTCTTCTTTCTAGAAGTGGGTGGCTCACGTTGGAGGGCTAGCATGTGGCGTGAAGAAAAGCTGCTAGTTCTAAAATGCTGGCTGTAGCTGCAGTAAAAGGGAGTTCACTGACCTATTGCCAGGCTGGGCTCAGCAAAACATCTCTTCCAAAGCACAAACCCAGCAGTGATTCATCTTCTGCCTGGGCACCGAGCAGGAGTCGCTTCTTAGGAAGAGATGACACATATCCCAGGACATCCTTGCCATCAAAGGGGAGAAGGGCAAGCGCTTCCTCTGAGCAGAGGTTAAGGCACAAAGACCTTACAAGTTAGAAATAAGCCAGACATAAGCATTTAGAAGTGCAGCAGGATTCATAATTGGAGCTAAAACAGAAGCTTCAGAGTCGCAAAGCTGCTTATCCACCAGCTGCCACAGGCAGGACTCCAGCCCCTGCCAAGATACGCCGGCGTCTCACCGGGGGGGAGCAGCCGTACCTGTGACTGCTGCGTGGAGAGCCCTTGTTGGAGTTAGCACGGGGAAGAGGGTGTTAAGAAGAGGGAACTGTAAAAAGGAAGCAGAATTCGGAGGTTGTCAGACAGTCGGATTTGAGCTGTTCAGTTTGCAGAGACCCCCTCCCCTCCCCGATCATCCTATTTCTGGGATGCTTTTGCTGGCAAATGTGGAAGACCCCGCATATGCGGTGGCAAAGCAAGCATTTTCTCTTGCCTGAATATTGAAGAGGGGATGCAGGATGCAAATAGGTGCAGACTGAACCAGGGAGCTGAGCAAAACATTCGTGCACGGGAATCCAGTTGCTGCCGATGTAAGTGGGTAGGTGCACGTTGCTTAGTTTGTTGACTCCCCCCATTTTTCTAGGTGAGGGCATGACTTTGATGTACTGGTGTATAAATGAAGGGTGTGCTCCCTCCCTTGGACACCATCCCCTCAGCATCCTCTGAACACAAGTACCGAAGTGTTGCGATGTCGGTCCGTCCAGCAGGTCCAGCCCAAAGTGTCCATGTTTGCGAGGGTAAAGCTCAAAACACCAGGGAATTAAGAAGCAGCCAGTCCTGCTCTGTGCCTTTTGTCAGGGAAGAGAAAGCATCCTCCAGATTATCTTGGGCTCACGTCCGCTGGTATACAACTTTATTTCCTTCATGGTGTTGAAACGATCTAGTAGTCTGAGCAGAGCAGGGGCAGAAATGGTCGCCGCTTCTTTGGCAAGGGAAATCAAACGGCGAGTGGACCAAGGCTAATGGAAGTGCGAGAGCGAGCAGTTCAGTCCTCCCCTGGCTGCGAGGTGGAGGGAACCAAATGCATTTTGTGTCTCTGCGGTGCCCTGCCAACAGAAACAATGACAGTGATAATCACTCGCAATCTGTTATTATATTAACACGAGCTCAAAAATCGTAAAACCCAATAATCTTCTGAAATGAAGCTAAACCCCCCCAAATGTAAATAACACACCGCAACGCAGTCCTTGGCAGCGGCAGGGCCGGGGAGGGGGGGGAGGAGTGGCAACAGGGGGGTGGTTTCTGCCTTTGAAAGGCTTTGCGTGGTGCAGGCGGAGAGATTTGCTGGAAGCAGTCAGGCGTGGATACCTGGCTGCCAGGAGAGGCTCTCCGCAATCCCTCCATTTGGTTGGCTTCCTTTGACCCTGTTGCTAAGCTACAAATATGCCTTTCCAGCAAGATCCAGCATCCTCGCTCCCACCCACTCCCAAATGCGAACTGAATCAGCCTGCTCAGAAGAGAAACAATCTCTGGCCAGCAAGGAGCTTTTTCTTTTTTTTTTTTTTTTTACTTTTCTTCCCAGCAGCTCAGCAGAGCGGTACAAGGACTTGCTTAGAAAGGGCACGCACCCCTGCCCCATGCCAACCCAACAGCTTTGTTACGAGGACAGGAGCGTAGAGAAAAAGCATTTGTACCATTCCAGGCGATTAAAGCTGGCACGGCTCCGTTGCAGCAAGAATAGACGAGGATACCAGCTACGCCGGGAAATAGCTACCACCTACCTGCACACACGCTTGCTCACCCTGATGCCAGCCACGTTAACACTTTAGGACAGCAAATGTTTTATGGCAGGGACGAGGTGGCAGGGTGGATGTTTTTCTGACCGGTGTTCTGCAGAAAGATGCGTTGGAGGCTCGTCTGCAGTCCTGACGTTGAGTGGTCTTCTTCCCAGCATTCCTGGGATGCTAATAGGGTCCAACAGCCCCAACCTCATCAGCTCCAACATGAGTTGTGCGGGCTGCCTTTATGCTCGGTGGAAAGTAGTGGATGCTTCTGGGGAGTGCTTCAATCCAGCCTACGGTGGGTGTCTGACACGGGCCAGCTGCGAAGTGAGTTGCTGCAGTAGTTTCCACATAGTCCCCAGAGCTTAATTTGGTCCATATAAACCTCAGGAAAGGTTATTAGAGCTTTCCAAAAATGTTGCCTTAACACAGACCACCGTATGCTGGCCTGACTTTTGCTGTTGTCGGGATAACTGTACAAGCAATCATGTTTATTGGGAAATCTCCTTTGAAGACTCCTCCAAACCATCCCCAAACAACTATATGATCCAATACAATCTTTTTCTTTTTTTTTTTTTCCCCCCTTTTCTTTGACCACCCCGGCTAAGCAACCGATTTTAGTTACTCTTTTAAGGCCAGATTTCCTATATACACGACATGGGGGAGTCCATGTGCAACTGCTGTCTTAATCGGTGGGTCCGGCGGGTGTGCGTCCAGGTCTTTGCTTGGCAGACATTGGGTCCAGGGCTCGCATTGGGACTTACGTGCCATTTGTATCTGCTTTTGCAGAATCGGAGGGCTGCCTTAGGACGACATTGTGCTTAGACGAAAGAGCTAGGGGTGACCTGTTTATTGTCACAGGGATGGAGGCAATAGATCTGGGTTTAGTCCCTGCTTCTGCTGTTTGCTCACCTCTAAGGGGAAGATCTTTATTCACGCCTTCCTCACTACGGCAGCAGCCTGCAAAAATTCAGTGAGGGTTACCAAGAGCTTTGGGATCGTTTGCTGGAGGGTGTAAATCAGCTCGTCTGCAGCCCTGCCTGCCCGGCAATATCCCAGACCCAGCGCAGTGCCCGACCCCTGCTGCAAGGCAAACTTAGACAGACTTTCAATGCGCGTTCTAACTCCTCTCCTTCTCTTTCTCTTCCAGGGCTCGGCTCCCATCCTGGTAGTCATGGTGATCTTACTAAATATTGGAGTCGCCATTTTGTTTATTAACTTTTTCATCTAATTCAAGACTGTCTTGTTTGCAAAAATAACAGTTACATGTATGAATGGGGGAAAAAAAAACCCAAACAACAACAACAAAAAGGGAAAAATCATAACTCGAACTGTCCTATGACAATTTCCAAGTCTTTTCACAGAAGAACAACAAACGATTGAGTCTCACTCACAGTTTGCCTTTTTTCCTGGGTAATGTTTTTTGGATTTTAGCCAAAATTCTTTGCTTGTATAACACTATGCTGTGTGGCATGGCAAAATGCTATCAACACTCTGCCCCCCCAACACTGGAAAGGATGAGAAGGAATCCCAACAAAATAAAACCTCATTTCCCTTCCCCTCACCCTCCAAAAATATATTCATAACAACAGTAATGAACCCCAAAATGGAGACTAGATGAGGGCACCATGGGGAGAGTTTGTCTGAAGTATGTACGCGTCCTGGGATGCTCCAGGCCGAGTTTCCCAGGGAAAATCCACAACAGCTTTAATGATAAAGTAAATGGGAGAGAAAAGCAAAATCAGGCTTTTCTTCCTTCTCCCTTCACAAATGGAGAAACGTTGCTGTAAGAAGGAGGAGAAGGAGCACGGGGAAGGCATGAACCCTGTCTAAGACGTGAAAGATGGGAGAAGGGCAACGGGCCCCATTTTGTTATTTGTTTTTAAAACAAAGCAGCAATTGGTGTTTTGCTAAATTTCTTGGGGCAGGGGGGGAAATAGGGAACACAAGGTGTGAGCAGCAGCCCCACCACCCTCCTGCCTTCACTCCTCCTCCCCAGGCTGCTCCCGACCCATGGCAAGGCTGGAAAACCACCCAGTGCTACTTTTAATTCACAGACAATTTCTCCTGGGTAAAAATGTGTACCTGTATTCCCCCCAAAAACTTGCAGGCACCTTCAGCAACATGAATTGAATAGCTGCTGGTCATTGTGCCGTGCTCGCCAACACACGACGAGCAGCGTTACTTGGGCATCCCATCCCAAACATGTGCATGGACAGAGATGCCAGGGAGCAGACTGGTGGGGAGGGATCGGGCAGAGAGGGCTCAACTCTGATCCACTTAGGATAACAATAAAACAAAATAAAGCAAAATAAGATAAAACTGTTTTTCAAAGGCATCTGGGGAGGAGTACTGGAGCATGTCCCAGAGAGGAGGGAGAGGGTGGTGGGTTTGTCTCTTACATCTTGCTGTGGACTGTTTCAGACATCATGCTTGGGCTCTGAGCATGTAGTATTTTGCACTTTGTAATGCAGGATGTATATTCCAGCTTCCAACATGTCCCTGTAAAAAAAAAAAAAAAAAAAGAAAAAAAAAAAGAAAAACAAAAAACCAAACATCATTGGCAATGGCAGCCTCTAAGGATGTATTATTTTCTTTTTTTTTTTTCTATGTCACTTAATTTGTTCGTTTATACCATCTTTGTAATATGCCTGCCTTGATTTTCTCCCCTCCCCTGTCCCCACTGATAATATGCATACTCATTAAAGATGCCGTATCCCTGTTCTAAGCTGTTATGGTCCCAATCACAAGAGTGTGGTCTTAGCTCAATTGCTTGGAAGTGGCCGACATCCCCTCGCTTTTCAAAAATGACTGTACTGTTTCCTCCCCTCCCCACGCCGTCTTTCCCCGCCATGGAGATCGGCTTTGCCGGTGATCCACCAGCACCAGGTACGGTTCAAATGGTTTGTCTGGGATTTGGTACATCCAGGGACCAAATTTCACCCTCAGTTCTACCCACTGCAGCTCCATTCAACAGGAGAAGGGATGCAAGTGTGGCAGCAACCCGAGGGTGGGATGAAACCCATATACAGATATATTTGGGGGCAGAGGGGGGGAGGAGGGAAAAAAAATTCTTCCTCGACATTTCACATCCAGAGTTGTTGGGTACAGCCCTGACTTGTGGACTCAGCTTTGCTTTGCTTCTGTTTTAGCTGTTTCTCTGCTACCTTTTCAGCAGATTTCTTATTACACTGCACTGGATTGCTATATTTTTAACCAGAAATAAACTAAGGATTAGAGCATGTGCCAGTTAAATTCAGTTCTTTTCCTTACATGGTCTTATTCCCTCCTGTTGCAGTTTTTCTTCCTTTTTCTTCCTTTCCCTTTTCAGGCAGAAGGCTATGGGTGGACAGGGTAAATGATAACTGAAGACAGCAAGACCCCCAGTAGCTTTTTAATTTCATTTTCCACAGTAACTGTCCATCGTCTTTGTACCTTTTCCTTTTTTTTTTTCTTCCGTTTTTAACTTCTGGGTCCTTAGTCATCTTTTTTACTCTTGAATGCTTGCTGCATACTTGAAACGAACCAAATAATACCAGATTGTGATTGCAGCCCTAGGAACTCATCCATGTGTTTTGTAATCCTGGTTGCAACTCTTTGTAAAGACTCTTGAGGACGTTTTTGTACGTTCAAGTGCATGACACAAAGGTCCTGCCAGAAGCAGCTTAAACACTTACATGCAAACACAGTAAGATATTTAGATATATATAAAACAGCACAAAAATGCCTCTTGTTATCCATCAAATAAAAGTCCTAGTGATTTCATGACTAGCTTTTTCACACTGGTGACCGACTAGTTATTCCTGCTCTTGCCCATGTACCAGCAATTATGTACAAACACAAATGCAGCTCCGATTTTTCATCTCTTTGTTCCATGGGATAAAACCTCAGTCGAGGTGAGGTTTGTTCAGTATGAAAGATAGCCGAAGACTAATATTCACTGGCTCCCAAACCACGTGTTTAAAAATAATGATTCCTTTATTAATCACAGGGAACTGAGCAATTTGTCTTAGTTCTGGGCTTTTCACATTTGCCCAAGGCCAGAAATAGTCTTGAGAAGTAGCCCAGAGAGAGAGGTAATTCAGTATATTTCCCTGCCTTATGAGCCCTGGATTCATGCATATCTACCTAAAGCACATTAAAATGTCTATCATCATGGCATATAAATCTGTGTAAATTGTCCATACCTGCTGTTTTATGTCCACACTGACAGATGCATGTGAACAGCTGAAGGTTTATGTAATTTTTTTTAGGCTGTGATGGTATTACGTTCCTACAGCAGAACAAGCAGCACCTGAAACACAAGGAGGGGTTGGGGCTCAAGGAACCAGCCCACCTCCTGCCATCGCAGCAAAGCCATTGGGAAAAGGGGGACCTGTCCCTCCCTGGGGACACCCAGGTCCTCTGGCCAGCCCCCACCTGTGCGAGCGATGGGCTGGTTCAACACCACATCTTTGGAGAAGGCAAGAAGGAAGGAATACGAAAAATCCTCCGCCTGCTCGTGCCACGTCAGCTTCTCACCAGCCCATCTGGCGTCTGGTTTGCTTGTACCCGAGACCTAGATTCTCCGAGAGCATTGGGACTCTCCAGGGCCTGATCTTTCACAGATACTGAGCTGTTGCAGCTTCTATTTGCCTTGTGTGGAGTTATGAAGTACTGCTGGAAAAAAAAAATATCCAGACTGCAACAGAAGGGGAGGGGCAAGAGAAGAAATAATGTCATATCCATGATGGTCTTAACTGAAACCCAAGGACTAATTACATGTCCTAACAGGCTTTGCCAAGTTAAGGGAGGATGGAAAAGTAGGAATTTTTTAAAACTGTCATAGGGTGAGGTTGACTTCAGAGATTTGTGCGAAAGCAGAACAGAGCAGAGGCCGGCCTGGATCTCCTGCCCATGCTGCACAGCTTTGCTGCGCACGGGTAAATTGTCTGCACAGAAGATGGGCCTTGCAGGATCTTGATATGGTGGCAAGTTTTCCTGGTGTGGGGAAACTGGTTAACTCCTCACACAGCCCCTAAATGAACTGCATCACTTCTGTTGTGGCCTATCACTGACCTTCACAGCCAGGCTCCTTGACCAGCTCTCCACTGAAGACAACCCTGAGCACAGCAAACACTGGATAATGTGCCTTTGAGTAACAGATCTACCAGGACTATGCTTCCCTCAGAGGCATTTCAAGCTCTCAAGTTCCTTTTATTGGTTTGTTTCAACTAATATTAACCCACAGGCACTCAGCTTCAGCACTACCACCAACCTGTTTTTCCTGCGTATGCATAATCACCTCATTACGTTTCAACAGGCAATGAACCCCCACGGCTACTAATCAGTGCCCGAAGGTCTGAATATGTAACTTGGATACATCATGAGCTGTCTCTTCACTCAAAGCATCTCAGAGGTCATGCTCCATAAAGTTAAAGGAAACTTCGCTTTCTAGAAGTTGAGAGATGCTGAGTGTTGCCCAGAAGCTTTTGTTGAATGGATGGCTTAGAAATGCTGTGGTGGATTGCGCATTCCCCATCTGGAGGTGTCTAGATGTGTTTAGAGACTCACATTCATGCACAGGTGCTACTTGCTCAACTACACTGCTACCTGGTAGACTCGCAATCCTTACCATCTGCCTATTTCCTTTTATCCCCAATTTGGGTACACTATTAACAGCATTGATAGTCTAGCAAGGTTCAGGCTCTCTTACAGGCTCGCTTGTTTTAACATCCAACCCCTTCCCTCCTCCATAAGAGCAGCCACCCCCGCCCCAGCAGCGCTGCATTTTGCTATCAGGTGTTCAGTCTTGTTGGAAGGGAGAGCTGCAAGAATTACTCCTGCAAGCAGCAGGAGCACTGCTCCCCAGTCCCTTCAAGGTGGAGCACGTTTCAAAGCTCTCTTCTCGTTTGTCTGTAACGTTAAGTCACTGTGAGTTAGTGACGAAGGATGCTACAGCTGTTGAGCCAGCAGCTGTTTCCCAGCAGAAGCTGAAGCATTTGATACGCTCCCATTCCCACCCCCCCATCCTTCAGAGACCTACATTTGTAAGAACATGTGTGTCTTTAGCCTTTCTGTCTTGCTGACAGACACAATGTGCTCAGGGCCGTTTAGTACTGGTTGGACCCACCCATGGTATTGCTGGAGCAAGAAAGCAGAAGTTTTGCCAATACAGAACAGACGATGAATGAACCCAGATTCTCTCCAAGACAAATGAGGAAGGATGAGATCAGCCCAGCGTGTGCAGAGGACGACAAGCCTGACAAACAAGCAATTTGCCAGCAGAAGAGTTTAGGACTGGTTTATCTCCATAAGCCACCACAGCAGGTAGGCAGCGCTGTGAGGAGACGAGCAACTCAGCATGACTGAACCAAGTCTTCGCTATTAGTAAAATCCCATGAGCAGAGGTGCCAGGGACGGTCTTTCCATCTACAAACAGCATTTATCTTTGGGTCAGCCCAATTACCCCGATTGCTCTCTGATAAAACTCCACAGCAAGTCACGAGCTTCCTTGCTCGTTACACTGCAACACACACGCTGATGTGAGGGAGAAACAATCCCATGTGTTACAAGCTAAGCTTGAGTTAGACATGAAACCACTAACCTTCTGCTGTGGCCTTTTTTGTGCAACCCCTGAAGTCAAATGTATTTCAGCTGGCACTCTCCTTTACTCACTTTCTCCCTTCCTAGCTGTGCATGTAAACATAACAGAAAAATCCAATTTCACTGTGTTGCTTACAGTGCAATTACAGTGTGTGTGTGGCCCAAAGAAAGGGGATTACTGAATAAATTTTCCTCAAGGAGTCAGTTTAAAAAAAAAAAAAAAAGTTATTTGGCCTTGTCTTTTAGCTGAAAACAACACCAACAGCTTGATTGTTTCCAGATATAATAATAAACTGAGGTCTCTTTCTCCTATGTAAATGTTTATACATTCATCCCTTTACAATGAGATGGGCAAAAGCAATGGTGTGATGGATGCCAAAGGAATAATTGAATTTTATCTGGGCATACATACATTAACAAAAGGACAAGCTGTTCTTTGTACATGTCAGACAGGAATAAGTACCCTTATGACCGACAGTGCTGGAATTTCTCAGTTCCCAGTTTCTGGAATTTCTCCTAGTTTTCCTAGTTTCACCAAGTTCTAGCCCTGGCCCTTCTCTTAGGTATCATTTTAGGCAAGCTGTTTCACTGATGTGTGTCTGCCTGCAAAATACTTACCTTCCTCTTTAAGATACTTTTGGACCCAATGCAAGAAAAATGACCAGAGATCTGATCCAGCAACCCTGAACAGGCTTCAGTGGGCTTTCAGCCAATGCTCAGAGAAGCAAGGTACCGTTAAAGTTTGGTATCAAAGTACCACAGTTTACATTTCTTAAGACCACGGCAGAGCCCATCACATTCAGACCTCCTCTGCAAGCACTTAACATAGTAGTAGTAATCAGTCATCCCTGCTTGGGTTTCCACCACAGAGAACTTTTACCTTTTCTCAGAGGTTTCATTTGCTCAACCAACACGTGACAGCTTCCAAGGCTTCCACAGTTACACCAGCAAGAGATGGGCCAGGGTGTCCAGACAGATCTTTGGCTGTTGCTGGCTGCAGGGCTCAAGAGAGTGCTGCATTTGTCTTGTTCATTCTGCTGAGCAGTGGCTGCAGATGCACCAGAATTAATTTCTGTCTCAAGTCCAATGGCTGCAAATGCTCCAGTGAGAATGGACGCCGTGTGCGTTTCAGTCCCCGTGCAGGCTGTTCCAATTACAGTGCTACAGCCTCATTTTGTCAGAGCTGACAACCAAGCCTCAATTTTCAGGCCAGGACAGTTTGCCATGGCAGCAGCCTCTCATCATGCAACCTAAGGATGGCCACCAGAGCCTCCTGAACCAAGCCAGATGATCAGCCGCAGCCTATGCTGGCTCATCCAAAACCCCAGCTCCAGGAGGAACTGAACCAAGCTGAATGCCCAGGTCAACCCAACCTCCCAGCAGAACGATAATAGCCCTGGGAAGCCATCATCTCCCCTGCAACCCACCTCCAAAGCCCTCTCTCCCTCAGCTCTGCGAGGCAGGCGGCGTGCTCCCCATGGGAGGCCACACAAACAGGCTGCTGTACTGCTTGCAGGAGCAGGACAGTTGGCCCATCCTGACTCACAGGTTCCTTGGAAGCGTGTCTCTTCCAGTCTATGCCTTCTCCAGTCATACCTAGCTTGGCACAGAGCACAACTAGGACTACGTTCCAGAGCCCTTGAGGAAAAGGTGAAAGGAGAAACATCAGATTATTGTTGCACACACTCCAGCTCATCCGATGCACCTAGTTCCCTCATCCAACAAGTCTCTCTAGCAGCGAAGGAGGAGGGAGAATCTTTTCCTGCGGCTGCAGCAACACTGTACAAAACTATCCTTCATCCTTGGCACTGCTGCAACCCGGCTTCAGCTGAGGGAAAAAAATTCCTTCAGGGTGTATATCTGTATTTGAAAAGGCAAAAAATGATAAAGTACACCTGGCAAAAAGGGTGTTTCCCCTGTCTGGTTGGGCGTTTGGAATGGAGTCCTGTGCACAGATGCTGTGATTTTAAAACCACTACTTTTCAAACTATAAATAAATAAATAGCAATAATAAAAACAAAATCTGCAAATGCAACTCAGTGGCAGATTCCCCAAAACATTGCACAAAAAGCCTCGGATGTCACACACACACAAAGGATCGAATGTCAACGAGACCAAGGTATTGTAAACTAACCCAAGTGACAGGACAAGAGGGCAACCGATGCTATTAGCCAAGCAAGCACTACGGATTCTTTCCTGTTGATAACAATACATGGTTTGTTTTCACCTCTCGCCTGTTATTTTGCATGGAAGGTACTTCCCTATCAAACATGTTTTTATCTTGACAATTAAATCACATTGGCAGCCTGCTCTATTTAATCTTTATTACATTCTAATTAGCCTTGCAGAACTTAGCACTGCTCTCCTGAGAGCTGGTTCCCTGGTGATGCCCCTGCCAAAACAATACCCATGGCACCCTGAAATTTCTCTGCACAAGGACAGCCAGTGCCTTCTGGTGTCAACACAAGTCATCACTTGTTTGCTGCAACAGACACACTTGTATCCCATCTGTTGTCCCTATGGACCACAGCACTGCTCTGCTGGAAAGAAAGCAATGCCTTGAAGAGAGGGGCTGAGTCAGGAAGCAGGGGTAAAAAAAAAAAAAAAGCCTTTGAGAGTGTCGGTCCACTCCCCCCTGTCCTCAACACGCCATCAGGTCTCATGGTAGGACACTTCACTGGTCATAAAGAGTTCACTTGTAGGACAACTGCTTTCTTGGCCAACATGTGAGAAACTGAACAGGGAGATTCCACAAGCAAAGGCAAAACCCGCTACAGCTAACATTAAAAAGGAAGAAACTCCTACTGTTACATGCATCAGGGGTTACAGTGGCTCTCATACAGCTAAGTTATGAAAGGATTCCCAGGTTTCTCCAGGCAGTGCAGCCACATCTCAGAGCTGCTGGTGCATCTTACGACCACTACCTGCATATTTCACAGCGGGAACAGCGATCCCTCTTTCACAGCAGGAGAAAAAGAAGGAGAAAAGCTAGGAAGGGTTTAATTGAGAAAACCAAGATGATGCAATGAAGTAAGTTTATTGCAGAAACACTTGGAGACATGTTCCGGCCCCAGTCAGGGTAGGTAATTTGGGACCAGTGAACCATTGTGATGTGCAGTTTGTCTTGACAGACTCAAAACAACTTTTGAACAAAAATATGACAGTACCGTATAGTCCAGCCTCTGCAGAACAAGTGCTTGGACAGCAATCCTGTTCCTCAAGACCCTCCCACAACCTCCAGGGGAATAACAGCATATCCAGAGCACTAATCAAGTAGGCATGTTGAGACTGGTCAGCCCAGAAGCACTCACAGAATAGGCAAAAGCTGGAATGCCAGGACGCACTCTGGACACGCTGACTTCCTGGCACATCAGGCTGAGTTCAATGGAGCTAACCACTGCTCCCAGCATGTCTCTTCACTCACAGAACAGCCTCAACAACACCTAGACCGAATCTTCATAGAAAGTCTTTGCCATGGCATGTGCCACTTTTACCACCTTCTTCTCCTTGGCATCCGGGCCCATGTTGCTGCGGGCTAGTTTAATCCAATACTGCTCCGTCCTGGACAGATAGTCTGCATGCTTCTCATCAGGCTGAACAGATGGGTGTTGCTCCTCTCCTACACAATGGAAGGAAGACAGAAAGAGAGGTCACAAGCAGCTAATGAAGGCAATCTGCTCTTCCATGCATCAACCCGGCCAAGACTACTCTTCAGCTAATGTGTTTACATGCAATAGCCTAAAAACTCATCAGTAACTCAGGAAATTTCTATTCTACCCTGAGAGCAGTGTAGTATGAAAACTTTGCTTTCGCTGGAAAACTCACCTGGATGCCAGTGAGGCCTTCCAGGCTGGCAGCAAAACCAGCAGGTATTTTACTAAACCCCACTTTATATTAGCATGAAGACAACATTCATCTTAATCATTACCTTCCTCATCTTCACTCTCCTCTTCAGAGCTCTCCTCTTCCTCTTCCCCTCCCTCTGCACCTTCCATATCATCATCCTCTTCATCCGACTCCGACTCTTCCAGCCATTCTTGTGCTTCTTTGATAAGAAAAAAAATAGAAGAAATAAATAACAAGCTTTTCCTACTCCTACACCCAGAACTGTCATGAAAGATGCCAAGGCAAGGTCAGACAGATGTGCTCCTTAAGAGCCCTGCTGTATTCATTGCCCTTGCAGATCCACCCACTGTACAGGGCCTGGCTCTAATAGGGAGCAGTGGGAAGAGATGAAAGAGAGTCAGGAAGACGTGAACAGCACAGAACAGCTGTGGAAGAAAAGCTGGTTAGTGCCCATGCTGACGAGTCACCTCCTCTCCCTAGCACTTCATGGTTCTGTGATCACGAGCAAGACTCCTTCCTTTCCACCCTTTGCCCATTATGCACATGCAGACTGTGAGCTTCCAGGGCAGGGGCACCCTCTTTTCATGTCTCTCTACAGTGCCTAGCACATGACCTGGGCTGAATCACTTAGCCACTACTGTAAGAGATATGTTGCTGTAAGACAGATCCCCATTTTCTTTCAATAAACAGTAGAAAAATCCGTCAAATCTATCTTCATTGAGGTCTCTCAGGTAATGCTTTCTGCAACACTACTGAACACTCATGTAATGACCATGTAGCCAGGAATTCAGGAACTGACTTCTGTGCTTGCCACAGACCCTGAGCCGGCCTTCCCAGCTTGAGAACAGCCCAGCAGGGTATTCGGAGTACACAGCAAACATACTACATGTTTAAGGTACAAAGAGATAACCCTAGCTAAAGCCCCCGTGCTTTGCAGTACCCAAGACCCTCACTGCCCTGAGAAGGTGAGGACAGGCAAGAGCATACATCCCTGTCCTCTGCTGAGTGGACAAACATGGCACAGCAGGACTTCCCAGGCCAGAACTTGCCACCAGTGAACAAAGATGCTCCAGGTACCTGTCTTGGTTTTCAAAGTAGACAGACCAGAGCTCACTCTCTACAGTGATCGCAAAGCTCTGGACCAGACAAGTTTCTGCAGCAACAGTGATCGTAAGACACTACATATCACATACTCCCATGCTTTTTCCTGTCCAGGAAAAAACACTGCTTGAAGACTCATCCCCACCCCTTGAGGAAGCTCCGTAGCTGTTGGGGTTTTTTTCCCCTAGTGTACTGTTGCTACACTAAAGGCAGAGAGATCGATCCCACCATTAGAGCTTACTTGGATCCATCTCCACTAGCACCTTCCATTCTTCCATCTTGTGTAGGTCGATGCTGTAGAGGTCACTGAGGGTGAACTGGCGATCGCCCACCTCAAACATTCCCCCATACACATAGAGAACCCCATGCTTCACCGCCAACATGGCATTCGAACGTGGGCATGGTTCCACTTGCTGGCTTAAGGCTCCATCTTCCTCCTCCTCCTCCGATTCAGACCTCTCCTTCTCTTCTGCAGGTCCAGAGATCACCTGCTTTATTGTCATGACAGTCCCATCTTCTGCTACCACCTCTTTGACTATCTCCACCGGGCCTTGTGGAGATTGCTTCTCCATCTCCTCATCTCCAGCACCCTCTGCCTCAGCTTGTCTGCCACGTCTTCGCTTCCTCTTCTCAGATTTTGGTCCCTGTTAACAGGAGCAAGGAACAGAAAGAGGCTGCGTGTGAATTGTGTGCACCTAATAGCATGTACAGCAGTTAATACAAATACTGTGGATGCTGCTGGGAGGGAGGGGGGAAGACTTCAATTATTATTCATTACAATTGTAAGTCTCAAGTGATAGGTGCAACCTCCCACTCAGCGTGAACTTCTACCAGCCATAAAACAAGGAGCAATGAAACTCCTGGAGAACCCATGGTGGGGAGTTGCTTCCTCTATTAATGGCAGCATGTGCTGAAGAGACAGAGAACAGCTCTTTTGCTCTCCTTGCAGGTGCACGCAAACACACACATAGTCCACTAGTCTGTGACAGGAACAAGAGAAAATAACCCACCATTTTGTGAAATCAAAACAATTGCTGGGTGCTAAATTACAGTGCATTAACAGGAAGCACTCCGGGTCTTTGAACTACTCTTTTAACGGGCTGGAAAACACTCAGCTAGAAAGGCAGAAGCAAACATCCAAGTGCATGTTTGCCTGTTGTTGTGTGATTGACCTCTCCTTTTTGAGAACAAACCCAGAAACAGTGGGGGTGGAAAGAAGGAAGCTCAACCAGGTCATTTCCACCTCACTTCCCCCTTGAGAGTGGTTCAAACAAAATCAAAGATCTGAGCTGAGGGCCACATTTCTGAAGTTCTTATGAGCTAAGGTTAATATTTCATCTATTCTAGTAGCTCATCAACACTGGGGAAAAGAGGGAGGTTTGTTGATCCCAGTGCTACACCAGATCTTTTCATAGTAGCTTTTACTGAACCATCTCATGTCAGAATTACACATTTGACCTGGAGCTGGCCTCCAGTAAAACACCATAACTATGTTTTCATGCTGCTTTGTGTCATTTTGCATTACACAACAATGGGGCACATGCAGCCTGAGTTCTAGACGAGGGGGATTGCCTCCTGAACCACTCTTGCTTTGTGCCCAACCATCAGGGCTCAGAGGCTTCCTCTCTCCCCAGACGGGTGACAGTCTGCATCACACTGTGGAAGCAGGGCATGGTGAGCACAGGGAGCTAAGTGGCAGGAAAGGAGAAGGGCAGCATGAAGTTAAGAGAATTCAGCTGATCTGGTAGCAAAAACCTGCTAGAGTTGCACATCCACAGCTTCATTTCTATAGTCTCTCCCCCTCTTCACTATCAGTGGGTCACAGATCAAAACAGCAGCCACACCTGGTGGCTCAGCTTCTGGAGCACCCTGAGTTATTAGAAATAGAGCTTGCTTCACACCGTGAGAAAGCTGTATGAGGCCAAAAAAGGCCCAAAGAACATGTGTCAGATCATCAAGGAAGATCAGTTTATACTCAATATATCTGTGTTATTTTTAAAACAAAACCTTTAGCTGTCCAGGAAACCAGCGGTTTTTCCCAATGTCATAGAAATAAATATCGTTGAAGAAGTCTCCTTCAATGCTCTCTTCCTCTTCTTCATCATGCACGCCTCCAAACAGAAGGGAGCGGTTATTGGGACCAATTGCCACGGAGAAGCCAGACCTGGGAGTGGGTTTCACTCCGGATGGGTTGAGCCGACTCCACGCCCACTTGTCTGGTAATGGATAAAAGCAAATACGAACATCAGCAAAGGAGAAACCTGATCGTTTCCATAACTTCAAGGCCCTTCAGTACTCCAACAAGTAACTCAATGACCTATTTTGGACATTCTCAGAGCTGCATAGTGCACCTTCAACAACAGTGTTAATCAGAACCACTTGCATTTCCACTTCAATCACACAGCTAATCTGCACATCCCTTCTATGCTTAGAAAGCCATTTTGTCTTCAATAAAAGCAAATGCAGAGAGTTCTCTTCAGGGTGTGCTTTCTGGGGCAGGGAGCCTCTTGAAAGGTGTATACACCTTTACAGGAGGGTGAAGTTCAAACCAGAATTGATTATAGATCTTTGAGTACCAAGGAAAGGTACCTCAGTTATCCCATGAAGCCCACTCTACAAGATTTTCTCCGCAGGTCCCTTCTACTGCAGTACCTTATCTCCCAACTTGCACCACTGCCTTAACCCCAAGAATAAGTACTGTTAATTGTAAGGAGACCCAACCACACTTTAAAAAAGGGCTCAGCAGCGGGAGAAGGCTTGTGCTCTAAACCCTCTGCTTTTGCTCCAATCCCTTCTACTTTGGATTTAGAGCGAATCCCTAAAATGCAGGCTGGGAGAAGCATACGCGTTGGCTAGGCACTGTTTCCGAAGGAACCACAATTTCAAGAAGATAAACTATAAATAGGACATAATGCAAGCAGTGTCTGGAATCCAGACAATATATGTGACCAACCTCCTCCCCAAATCCCACTTTAAGAAGGTCAGGTTTAAAGAAATCCATCACAATTTTAACATTTTAGAAATTCAGCTCAAAGAAGATTGTCCCATTCCCTGAGCCAAGGACAAAATACGCTCTCTCCTAAGGAAAGTGATGGAATTCCTATTTCTGGGGACATTCACAGATAAAACAACCAACCAACCAAGAAATCACTCTTGATAATATCCCTGCATTACATAATCTCATGAGATCACACCCCAGTCTTCTCTCTTAAGAGTCTATAAGTGAGCCACCACTACCAAACAGAGTTTGTCAAAACAGGAATTTCCAGCCTGTAGAATTCTGAAATCCCAAGGATTTTCTGTTGTGAAACAGAAGAGCAGTGATCAAAATGTCCCAGAGAACAGGAATTTCAAAATGTTGTTTTAATTCCCTCCCACGCATAAACCAAAAAAAATCCCTAAAATAACTTTTCTTGTAGTTTTTCCTGAAGCTGTCTGTGCAGGCCAGAGCTTCTCACATAGTTATGCAAGGAGCCTGGAGACCCTCCACTCCATCTCAGACTATTCCAAGACCAACTGGGAGGTGTCAAGATAGATGATGCTGTGAGCTAGAAGTGATTCTCTGACAAAAAGCATACCCCAACCTTTCTCCAGAGCTCTGCCAGTTCCTCGCAGAAGTTTCTCAACAAGCTCTAATCCCCCAGTGTTTCACTGCATCAGAGCTAACATTTACATGAGCTCTGAAATCAAGTCACCTGGAGCTGAGAACCATGACTCCTTACAGCCTTCAGCTAACCAGCAAGCTTTTCTCAGCAAACCAGACACAGCCTCATCTTTTCAGGCTGTAAAATGGAGTGTGAAAAGGGGACAGAACCACTGTGCAGCATACAGTCTGCTGCGGCAACAAGCGCAACAAGCGCCTACTTCCCATTTCCCTTCGCAGTGAGGAATTCTGCCTGCATGTGTGATGGCCCATCTTCCTTCTCCAACACACATAAACAAAAAAGAACATAATTCCTCCAATATACCCCGGCAACTGCTGTTTCATTCACCCTAACCCCTTTCTTTTTAAGCTTGAGTCACAGTATACAAATGCACTTAGCTACTCCTGGGAAGAAGAAATATTTAAATCAACTCATCTGCTGTGTTTAGCCCCAAAGCAAACACTGGGGCATAGACTTTTCATTAAAAGGGAAATTTTGTTCTAGGCTTGGAGTGTTTTGGTCTGTTATTCAAAGGAAGAGAGAGGATTTGCATTCACAGTCTTGCAGCATCACTTCCAGCACAGCCCTCCTAGCTGCAGCGGTAGCTTACCCTCCTCCTTGCCTGCACCTTCAGTCTTCAGCAGGAACATATCTGTATGCAGGGTGCCTTTGTCAACATCTTTCTTAATCCTCTGCAGAGAAGGGAAAGACAGGGATGCTCCGTGAAACAGTTTCAGTGGCCCAAAACACAGGAGGTCCAACTTTTCAAGGCCTAGAAAGTCACCCATGCCAGAATGGCGGTATGCGCCATTCTGAACTCACCGCCCCACAGATAAGCCTCATCACAGCCTAGATCTGTACATTCCTGTGCTAAATGCAAACACTGTGACTGGGCAAGAAGCAGCCACACAGGTAGTCATGCTGTGGCTCTGGAGCATCAGGCAGGTCACAACCATAGTGTTCAAAGCAGGATTACTTCCTATGATGAGCCACAACCAACTTCTGCCTGTGACAACCAGGCAGGGCTCTCCAGGCTGCAACACAGATCCTGGGACTTGTGGCCCTATGAAGACTACAGGAGTCAGTTTAAGGGCAGCAATTTTAGCACCCAGAGAAGAGAAATAAATTGTCACAAGGGATTAAAACTGATTGTTTTGCAGAGAGAAGGAGGGAAGAGCAGCACCAAGGAAACAGGAGACCCAAAGTCCTGCCTTTTACTCTGTCACAGACAGTACCAGGTGCTCTCAAGGGACTAATTTAACATCTGTGCCTCTGCTTCTCTAGCTGTAAAAAGAGAGCAGATACCCACTCCACCCAAGTGGCACACGACAACTTTCCACAGGGCTTGCAAGGCCCACTGGGATTCTGCCCTTGAATGTTGAACAGAAGCTCAGAGCGTCTGGGCTGTATCATCTGTGAGGCCCAAGTTTAAGCACAGACCTGTGACTAGCACGCAGACTTTCAGTCCCTGCCACCCCCTCCATCTCCATCCCACTACAAGAGAAACAGAGGTGACAGCTCGCTCTCTGCACCACAGCCTGACTGCAGCTGTCATTTTTAGCATTCAGGTCCCCACAGAGCCTTGGGCAACAGTTTTTTTTCTCGTAAACAGAAACAGAACAGAAACCCCACTTCCACCCCTACTAAAGGCAACAGCAAGACACCAGCAAGAGCAGGATCAAGCCTCAGTTGAGGCAATTAAATGCATAATTTTAAACATTATTTTCCCTTGCTCCTTTCACTGTAAGCCCCTGTACTCCAGTGCTCATAGCAACATGCAGCATTTGAAAGCAGCACTATGCCACACCACTGTAGGAGGTCTTTTAATAATGTTATTATCCACCCATCCTTCATGCAGAGCTCCTACTTCCTGGTAATTCCCTTCCTCCTGGGGGCGATGGCATTGCTATGCTATGTAACTGCTTCCAGGGTGCAGGCAGTGGATCCCAGCAGAAGCTGGGAGGGTTGGGTCCAGTCCTCAGGAAGATGAGCAGGGCTTGGATGCACCCAAGAACACAGCAGCATGGTGCTGTCCTCCTCTTGCTGCACATCTGTACCCAACCCTGTGCCTTGCACTTGACAGGTTTTGTTATTGCAGGGTAGTATGCTGTGTTGTTACTGCATGGCCTGGCATCCAATTCGTAGGAATGGTATTCAACTCTCAGAAAGGCAGAAGAGAGGAAAGTCTGTTTGAGGCATTGCACAACAACGCTGTAACTCAGATGATGCTGAGAAGCCCCGGGGAAGGCTGACAATGAAGTGCTGGAGGAAAGAGGACAACTCTGCTTGCAGTGCAGCAAAAAGGAAGCTTCAGTTAACTTAAGGACCAGGGTCTGCCTGTAGAGCTGCCTTGGGAAATTTGTTAGTTTGGGGCTGTGGCTCACGTGTCTTCTTGCTCTTCACACGCACCTAAGCATGCCCATTAGTGAACTGAAAGACACACACTCTTCAAGACAGTATGTCTACACTGGAGAGATCCTCTTCTGTGCAACCACTTCGATGAAGTCAACAACTGCACTATTTTACTGTCCTAGAGCAACAGAACATCAGGCACACAAGGGACAGGAAGCCTGTAGGAACAAGCATCAGTGACTGTCCTATTTTCTGAATTAGAGGTTAAACAGTGAAGATTCCTTCAGCCACTGCCAGTTCTTCAGCACGGGGAAAACAAACAAGACAAATTTTTGCATTGGTGAGTGGTTCTGAGGCATAGCTAGAGAAGCTTTGGTGTTGGAGATGTGGTTGGAGGGGCTGGGAGCTGCCCACTTTGAACAGATCCTTGAGAGAGAGCTGTCAGGGCAGGAAGGGAAAGAAACACCTTCTAAGAAAGGTGCTGTTAAGTATTGAGTACACCAATTCATAGCTTGGTGGTGCACATATTGTGGCATCAACAGCAGTAGCTCTCAAGTTCAAAGGGCTGTGAGTCACTGTGCCGAGCAAGTGCCATCCTCTGGCAATGTCACACTTCACTGTCTCTGTCACAGAGGTCTAGGGCAGCAGAAGTCACCAACGAGCTGCAGGCTGCGTACAGCTGAGATATAGCAGCCTTTTTAGTCTGTCCCTCACCTCAAACACCCCTCCAAGCCTCACCTGAGCAAAGAGCTGTCAGGGATGGATGGGCAGAGGAGGAGGGATGGAGACAGGCAGGAGCCTTCACACCTTATAGCATGAAGTGCACCCCAGTGACTGCGAAGTGGTTGTCTGCTAGCAATAACAGACATGGTGGTTACTTCCTCCTCAGTCCCAGGCAGGCTGCAGTTTGTTCTTAAATGCTAGACAGAGCACTCATTCATATGTGCAGGGGACACACAGGCTGAAGCGTGCAGGAGCACAGTAAGATGTGCACTGCCTGCACAAAAGGAGGGGAAACAGCAAATACTGAAAGAGCACTTGGCTCCACTATCATACAAGCTGCGTAGAATAACTGCATTCTCCTGAAAACCACATGGCTCCCTGTAGTAAACACGCTGCGTATGCAACATGACAAAGCTTCTTGGGCTGAGAAAACCCCAATGAGGTGGAGTGGGAGTTAGTTATTTGTTGTCAAAGAGATGCCTGTTTTCCCCAACTCACACTGGCTCAAAAGCAGACACTTCACCAGCAAGCAGTACACGGCTACTGGAGAGATCAATCCCCTTGCACCCAGGACTGCTGCTTGCCCTGAGCAAATCGCTCTGTCAGTCACAATAAGCTCCTGTCCCGTCACTGTCCTTCTTGCCTTGAAGTTCCAGGTGTTTGCTTTCAAGCACAAAACTGGCTTGGATATCCGCAGCCTATTGTTTGCGCATACAGGTACATTAGAAAGTTAGAAGAGCTCTACAAGCATTAGCTAAAAAACCCTAGCTCCACTGACAGACAGCAAGACGCCTGTTTATCCCCCTTCAAAGAGCAAGGAAACTGAGGCATGGAGAGCTGTTCTTGAGAAGAAGGGGAATCAGGATTCCCTGTGTACAATGTGCTAAACATGTCTGATAAAAAGAGATCAACAGTGGCAAAATACATCCAATTAGCAGAAGCCCTTAGCAAGCAGAACTACAGAGGGAACCAGTCCCACCAGACCTTACAATTCAGGCAAACACTTCAGCCCTGCCACAAGCAATCTCCCAGCAGAATCCAATTCAGCTTTGCAAAGCTTGCCACTAAAAAAACCCCACCCCAAACCAAACAATGCCCCCACACACACATACTAGCCTCCTTTGGCATCCAAAAGCCTTGCACACATGTAACACCAGCCCTCCCATGGCTTGTAGGCTGCTTGCACCTGCAAGGTAGAGCAGCATTAGCCTCCAACACCTCCTGGCTGCATTCGCCGTGCCAGTCAGGCACAGTGCGCTCACGTTGCCTAGCAATAGAGAGGTCTCACTGCTTTATACAGCCAAAAATGCAGCTTGCTGCAGCAAGCCCCATCCCCAGCATGAGAAACGGGCGAGGACATCTTTAAGATCAGCAGGAGAGCAAGTCTGAGCTCCTTGCGGGATTCTGAGGTACGTTTTAGGCAGAGCCGACAATGCCCACAACATCCCCTTCTGTAAGGGATCGTAGAAGTTGCCTTTATAATTTCTAGGCTGAAGATGAAACAGATGAACACGGGGACACCATTGTGCTAAGAATCGTTCATTTTAAAATATCAGGCATGCTCCTGTCAATCTGTGCACCAACATCTCAAGTTAGTCGCACTCAGGGTTGTAAAGCTCCTTTTTCACCATCTGCATCCTTGTTGTTCACCACTTGGACAGCAAAATCCGGTGGCTGGCACAGGCAAAGGCATGTCTGGATACCAAGGTTCTTGTCCTGGCTCTGTATACAAGTACTGGAGTGCCTTAGACAAGTCACTTGATCTTTTCTGCTTCTGTTTCTCCAGCCAAGAAAGAGACTTTCTTAGTCAGGTCACGTGAAGGGAATTCAGAAACACAGCCTGGACTGACAGACATTACTGAAAGCTGACCCTCCATGCTCAGTTCTGCGTGCAAGTCCAGAAAATCAAAGCAGGGACCAAATCTCTCTGCTTCTGCCTTCCCAGCTCATGGCGCCTGCTGACCAAACTGACGACGAGCAGATCAATCACACGATCAGGGGAACATCCCTGGGTGCAAGCTGATAGTGTTGCTCAGGCTTTTATAGAGCCACAACAGTCAGCTGGGTACAAAAATGCCTACAATTCCACCCATAACCATGAATCTCCTGGGCTTGCATCTCTTTTTGCCCTAGGCAATGTGCATTACACCACACCGCACAGCTATTTTGGTACAGTACTTCAGAGCAGATTTACAAGGCCTAAGGGGACCACAGGATATAATGCATCAGAACTGCCCATCGCAAGAAAGCAGCCTTGCCACATCACAACTCTCCTCCAGCAATATGACAGCCATATCATGCTGATACTAAAACAGAGGAGCTATTATGATTTCCACTCCTCTTCCCTCCAAACCAGTTCACACCATATACATGCTTGGTAGCAGCTCTGGCCTCAGGAGGCCTCCACACAGACCTGCATCTTTTTTACAGCACATGTGCAACTTAGTCCTGCCTCTTACTAGAAAAGTCTCTAAATGACTTGGTGAATAGCACTTTGCTTGGACAGTCGCCTGGTTTCATATGCAAAAATGTCTTCATATGCCCAAAAATGTCTTCATAGCACTCCTGAATGTAGCACCTGCCTCTCTAATTGGAGACAAGGAATAGGTCTCCTCCTGTGCTTGCCCAGGTCCAATTAAGTACTGTTTCCTCCACTGTCTACCTCTTATTTCTCCCAAGAGTACCCCAGCCAATGACTCTGGGGGGAGTACACAAGCCAAACACACTTTCTTCACTTCGAAGTAAACCCAGAGAGACTCAGCTCCACAGCCCGCTATAAGCAAAGATGCAACAAGAATTAAATAGCCACACGTTACTGAAGTTGTGTTTCTCCTAGAGGGGCTAAAGCTTGCTAAATTAAATTTTCAGGAGCATGCTAGAAGTTTTCTGTCTTTGCATCTCAAGAAAGCTGCAGAGAAAATTCTGTCCAGTGCTTTTGTCAGTTTGTAGCTTGGCTGCACCATTCCTGCCTGAAAGTACACTTGTGCTACAGAATACACAACAGAAGTCTCCGTTAGGAATGACACATCAGAGAAGCAGGCTTAACTCTCTCTATTACGAAGGAAGTAGATTCATAACAGGAGTGGTTGTTTTAATCTAAAAGCTGTTCTCCAGGCTGGAGAGGAACTGCACCCAGCTCTTATCCTTGCTCAGTGTCCTGCATAAAGGCTGAGGGCAGCTTTGCATTCCCCCATCCCTTCTACTTCATTTTTATTAGCTCAAAACAACCCAGAGCAGTGTGACAGAGCCCACCCTCATGAAGTGGAATAGAACCAACTGCAAACATGCATCAACTTTTATATTTCCATAGGGCTCAGTGTGCACTTGAAACTCAGCTGCTTTCAGTAGCCATGAAAGATCCACATCTAGCATAGCATGCAGGCTCATGCTTCCTTCCCACCCTCAAAAGTGAGGAAACAGGACAGAGAAAGGAAGAGGACAAAGCCCTTTTGCATAGAAAATGCCTCTGTATTGTTACTGCTATTTAATCAAATGCACATCTGATGAGATAGAGCCCTAAGCACAGGCCATGAGGAGGCACAAATGCTTCTAAATATATAGACAGCCTATCTTCTCTCCCCTTTCCCTGCTTTTTTTCTTTGTTCATTTATTCACATCAGAAGAACAACGCGTCCTCCTCCCCCAGCAACGCACTGCTGGAAGCGATGCCTTTCCACTGAGACAGTAGCAGCAGGATCCGGGTCTTCTGTCTGCATTCGCAACATTAAAAGCTTTTGCAGGAGCCTTTTGCTCAATGAAATATTTACTTCCTCCCACCCAGCACGGAGGCAGGGATACTTGGTCAATGAGGACATATGGTGTAAAGGGCTATCCAGTATAAATTACCATGATTAGCAAAGCAAGAAGCAGAGCAGAGGAAGCCTGGTGCTCATCAAAAGTCATCTTTGGCTTATTGAGTTTGCTAACTAGTGCTGCTCTCTTAACCCTTTCAATGATGCAAGAAAACACAAGTCTCCTGGCAACTGCTGCTTTTAACCTGCAAGTGCTAGAGCATGGATGACTACTACCTGAGAATGCTTTAAGTTGGTAGTAACCACCACTGTTGCCAAAAAACGTCATTTCTCCCAGTTGCTTATTCCTACCTCCTTATCACCTCCTTATACTGGATTAGATTAGCAGGGAAAATACAAAATTCATTTTAACCAAGATAAGCTCCTTTGTCAGCACACAACTCCATGAAGAAAGGCACAATTAGAAGACAAGATGCCTCTTTTGGTAGTAGTAGTGGTTCACAGCAGCCTGACCCATCCTGTGCACAAACAATCCCAGGGCACAACTTCACATTCACTTCAAGCTGGCATAACCACAGGCTAACATGCACCCTCGTTACCAGTGGTTTTTGGACATCTGGCAGCTGCCTGGCACGCGGAACCATCGTCAGTCAGAGCAGCAGGCAGCTATGTGATGAGATCACCACATCTTGCACAGGAGACAAGGCTTGCGAAACTGAGCAGAGGGAAGTAGCAGAATAGAGATCTCAATTTTGCTCTCCCAAGGTCTAAGCCCATTGCTTGCTCTCCAAGCAACCAAAACACAGGACTACACAACCAACACAGGTCAAGACCATTGCATTGGTCTCCCTTAAGCAACTTGAGTTTGTCACATTTTAGTTTTTACTTTAGCCCCTTAGTTTTTCCATGAACTATTCTGCTTAGCATCCAGGAAATACTGCACTGGCTTACCACAAAGTCTCTCCTACCTGTTTGGAGTAGCCTCCATAGATGATTATGCTGCCCTCAGGAGTGGTTGCCATTTGACAGCCGGATCTTGGAGCAGGCCCAATCCCCGATGGAGCCAGCTTGTTCCAGGTGAAACAGTCCAAGTTGAAGGCATACACATCGTTGTAATAGATGTAATCTCTAGGGAGAGCAAATCGGCACGCCACAGGTTTTTGTAATGGTCACCATTTAGGACAAGATAAAATACCACTTCAGGAACAGCACCAGGAACCCCTGAAGAGGCGCAACACCTTATTTAACTCCCTGCATTTACGGCTTTTCCCCTGCCATAGCAACGTACAGAAGATTTACTCGGGTGAAGGTTACTACTTCAGTACAACAATTTGCATTTGACAAAGCTCATTTAAGCAAGGCCTCTCGGGATTCTTTTTTACCTGTCATTCCTTACTAGAACTGAGGTTTGATCAACTCTATCCAGTTAACACGATCCAAGGTAACTTAAACCAGAACACAAAAGATCAGAACAGACTGGAGTTACGTCTGTCTACATGGGCTGGAAAAAAATATACAAATATCCCTGCTCTCGTTCTACTAGCCAACTCATATACTGCTAGTGGAAAATACTCTGCCCAGGTTAAAATCCCAAGGACACAACCAAATCTAGGGCGGGCTTTGCAACTTGCACTGTGCTCTCAGGGACCGTGGTTATGCTTCTTACTGTCTCTGAGACAATATGCAGCTCATTTCTCTTCACAGTCCCTATGACAGTGTAGCTGTGACCTCACGTAATATGCGAGAGCCTACTGGAGAAGATGTTTCTAGGAAGACAAAGCTCTTTGACAAGATTCAGAGGCCGTAAGTGATGTACTGAGCTTTAGCTACAAGGACGAGTAGCTACTTCAGTGATTAGCTAAGTGGTAGGATGGCTTCTCAAATACTTGAAGACTTTAAATCAAGAGGACTTGTCTTTCTAACATAAAAGTGTAGATGAGTAACAGTACTGCTGAGGATAATCCTTGTACTAAAGCCCAGCTTTCTGTTAGTGGTGAAATTCTGTTGTCTTTTTTACAGACGATTCAATACCACCCACCATCCTTCAGTAACTCACCTTGCGCTCTCATGGAAACCTCCAAAGATGATCAGCTGTCTTTTGCAAGCAACCATTCGATGTCCGCTTCGTCCAGAGGGACCTCCTGATGCCCTGAAATGCAAAGAAATTCCACTTATCAGCAACACTCCCTTTCCTGTTAGTGTGTCAGTCCATTTTTATTGTGTCATCGGCAGCTGGGCTGGTTGAGTTCAGCTTCTGTCCTCCTGGAATGGGAAACCATGGGGAACTTTGTTGCCTTAATCCATATGTATGCTTTTCTCCAGAACAGTATGTGTGCTCTTCCTGTTAATTCTTGGTATTTGCAACACAGGCATTTTGCAGTAACAATTTTATGCCTAGTGATAAGCCATCTAGTCTTTAACAGCACCTAAAGTCTTGAAATCTTTTCTGCTATGACTCAAGAGCTAATTTTTCAGGAGAGTTTAATGAATAGCAGTCAACTCCCATAATCGCAAGAAAGGCACTCCAGACAGAGATGCCTTCTCCAAGTACCAAAGTAAGAGACAGAGACTGGCTCTGACATCCACTCTCCTTCAATATCTTAGGAAATCACATACCCATTGTGTCTTCACTCATCCATCTGCAGTTAGGATATAACACCAAACTAGTGAGAAGACTGTAAATTACTTAGATTTCCTCAAGAACAAAGGCATTGCAGCAAAACAAGTGATCATTATTATCTTACACATTAAAAAGCAGCTATGCATCACAGTTCTGCTCTTTTAAGCCTTCCTGACCTTTCAGTTAAATGTGCCACTTCCATTTCCAGGAGCAAGCAACAACACCCCATCTGTCACATCCAAAAGCCTCATGCGAAGCCAGGCAGCTGGCAACGACATTCCTGAGAGGCAATGAAGATTCACCTTCCTTCATGTTCACCCACAGACTGAGCATTGTATGAGAGAGAACAAAAACAAGAACTCTCAAAACAAAGGCAACTTTAGGCCAAACTGCAGAGAAAACAGGGTTTTGCTTTGTCTGTTCTCTGCGCCCATGGATTAATCTATCACATTTTCACTTTCACCAAGGAGTCTCCCAAAGTGCACACAGCACCACTGAACTCAGCAAGACTTCTCAAATAGGCAGTGTTAACATCTGTTAAGTGGTTGCAGAATCAGGGCCTAAATAAATGAGAAACCTGCTCACCGTTGAAAACAACAGCAAAACCTAAACCCACAACCCTACTGCTACACTTTAACTGGCAGCAGATAGCTCTAAAGTGCGGTGATAGATTTCTGTGGAGAGAAAAATGAGGGCCCTTATTCACCATCAAAAATGACAATCTCACACCAGTCATAATGAAAAACTCCAAGCAGAACAGCAGCGTTTGGGTAAGAATGAATTAATATTGATTGCTTGGACTTTTTATTCTAACAGAGAGGGGGGTTTTCTAGGCATTTACTGGATTTTTAAGTATCACCCTACAGAATAGCACCTCTAGTATTAATTTCATCAAGATCCGAAATCATTATTTTCTCTTCTGTAACAAAGCTCCCATGTCACTATTCCAAAGGATGGCACCTTTTAAAATCTTTTTCTTTTTTTTTAAAGGAAAGAAGGAATTAAAAATCAACATTAACAACAAAATCCTCCTCTCAGAGAGTATGTTGCTTCTCTAACAGGTTTCCTCCAAGTCAAAAATCAATTCTGAGCAATAAAAAGTTTATTCATTGATGTGTGTGCTTTAATAAACAAGTTCCCACAAGTGTACAATTCACTCAAAGTCACTAAGGAAAACATCCAGTCTGGGGCCTGATCCGAATTCATAGAAGTCTCACTGGCACCAGCACCACTTGCTCTCAATCACAAGGCTGGTCTCTCCTTTCTTTAGACTAGCAATACAAGCTACAAGAAGAGATGCTGAAACACAGTTCCAGGAGGCCTTACTCTGCACAGTACAGTATCATCTCAGCTTCCTTGGCCTTTGTGTTACACATTGCAGGAATCAGCTACAAAGGAAAGTTTATAGCCTTTGATGTAAGGACATGCTCTCCTAAACTTGCAACAACTGCTCTTAGAAAGTATTTTTACCTAGAGCTATTCATACAGCCAAGGTCCTTTGTCCCCAGTCTCCAAACACAACATGGAAAAACCAAATGGCATCGTCAAGCAGGACTGGCAGTAACGTATAACCATGCTGCCACTCCAGAAGGTGGTTGCTGCAAGCTCGAAGACTTGTTTCCCAAATGCAAACTGTCTCCTTTTACCTGTATCATTGCTCATGGTCCAAAACAAGCATTTTGGAAATGGTTTCACAGACTTTATGATTAATACTCTACTTCATGGGGTTGACACCAGAAAGCAGACATGTGGGAGGGAGCTGTAAATTCTCCAGACTTTTTTTAAAAATAGATTAAAAGATATGTCTGGATAAGGACTGGCTCTACACATGTACAGCATAAGTCTGATCAGAACTGCTCCATAAGGAATTTGCTTTTGCTTGTAGAGTTACTCTGGGACTTATAGTAACATAACAGACCTGAATTCAGCCCCCAGATTCAAGAATTAAAGACTTACATGTCACAGTGGCTACAGACTGCATAAGTTCATTCCTTCATCCAGAGGATGCTCCCATGAATCTCGGAACCTTTCCATAATAATAAGTGATGATGCATAGAACATCCCATCAAAGGGGCATTTCAGGACAAAGCACTTTCTTCTTCCAGTACTCAAGGCAGCTGAAGGCCAGGACAGTGTTCAGTTTTACACCTTACACTTGTGAATGCAAACAAGCGTTCTGTTCAATGGCACACGCAGATAGTGTATCCATGTGTTTGTATACTCAGTTAGAAAGCACACAAGTGAATACGCAATTGCTACAAGGCACAAAACCCTCAAATCAAATCCCTTGCAAAGTCCATCAATGGTTGTACATTTGGATCCTGATCTGCCAAAGAATGAGCTCACAAGGCTTACTTCTGGGCTGACAGAGGAAGTCTACTCAATGGTACGCCAAAATACCCTTCTTTTCTTTAAGCATCAATGCACCTTTCTACCTTGTGTTGCAGGACCTGATCTTTCCGGTGACAGATAGCACATGAGCAAGAAAAGCTGTCCATCAGAAACAAACCTGTGCTGAAAGGCATCCTGCACTGCAGTGACTGCTCCAGTTCTCTCTGTAAACAGCGTTAAACATACGCTTGTGAAACGCTACCCTGAAATATTTATAGCACTGCATCTCACAAATCTGTTATGGGAAGTATCATTAACATTCCAGTATTAAAGGGAAGAGAGCTATACAGGCTCAAAAGCAAGACAGAGGAGGGATCTGCCAGTTCCCAAGCACAACCCCAAAGCATGATGCTCCCTGTCTCTCTTTGACAGAGTGCACTGGGCCACAGAGAGCTGAATAAGAACATTCTCTCTAGGAAGGAATGAGACAATCAGGTTAAAATATTGCTTAGCTCTAAGGCAGAGTAACAAACAGTTCATGCACTGAGGCAACCTTATGCATCACACACATGATAAGGTGGTTCCAATAAGACAAAGTCATTGCTGGCAAGTCTTCTAACAGGCTGAGATTTGTTGTGTTTGGACCATCTTTGTGCATGCAAAATGCAAGTAAATATAGCTAAATATTGCTAAATATAGCAGTTTTTAACTCTGTCAAGCAGACTGGCACCACTGTGCTCTGTGCTAGGAGATAATAGAGATCCACTTCCCCAGCAGCCTTTGCAGACACAGCACAGGGATGTTATTCACAGGAATGAGTTACTCAAGGTTTTCTCTTCAAAAGCATTTTACAGTCAAGCCTCTTACAGCACCAAGATGGTCTGTGGCATGAACTGCAGGCCAGGAAGGACAACATAATTGTCTGAAATCTAAACTGTGAGGCTGGAATAACTAGATTTCCTAGAACTGCAATTTCAGATCACACCAGCGTCATCTTAGCTATTTAATCCACACAAGCCAATACATTCAAACCCACCTGAAATGGGGCACATGTGATTCTTCCCACGTGGAACAGAAACAGAAACTTCTGTCTCTCTTGCCCAGACATTTGTTAATGAATAATTCTGTTACTCTATTACTTGCACTAAAATGACATCTTCTAAACCCAAGTGAGTTCACTCAATACCAGTCTGTACCCCAAATATCTATCACCAGGCACTTATTCAGGTAACGCTGCTACCACTTTGGACACATGGAACTATTGCTTGGCCTGCTATGTGAAGCTTTTTGTACCAGGGCTGGTGCCCCACCATGACCCAACAAGCCTACACAATCTGCCCCCTCCATTTAGTCTTTTCAAACATGTCCACTCTCCCAATACCACTAGCCCCCAAGCTGACCCCCACTGTCACCTGCCCCCCCCAGCTTGTTAACGGCAATCCAAAATAAGCAAGTGCTTGACTTCAGACAGACATGAGACACCTATGTGGAAAAAATCACAGCAGCAATGGGGTTCCTGGCAAGAAAAGCAAAATGCTGCACAAAAGGGAAATGCAGCACGTGGTATGATCATAGTTTTAAAAGAAGTAGGAAAAAAAAATCCCTCATACAACTCAACAATCATCTCTGCCCTTTCCCCTTCCCCTTTCCAAGCAGACTGTAATCAAGATGCCATATGGAAAAGCAAAGAGGCAGCAGAAACTTGATTTTCACACTCAGTCAGGTTAGCATTAAAACAAAGACATCCCCTCCCAGCCTCCTCCACCAGATGCCTCATTAATGCAGCTCTTGGAGCTCTGCCCAAGGATGGGGAGGAGATGCACTTTGTTTTATTTGAACACTGGGACCAGGGCACAAGCGTTTTCAAAATTCCAGCAAGGCTGAAAGACAGACGTCCACCCAAACACATCAGGAAGCTCAAATGGAGTAGATCCTGCATGGGGCAGGGAAAGAGAAAATATCATCTTTCCAGGGCATTTTCACCCATATAATTTATGATGCTCCCTTAGAAAATGGCTATCCTTTTAGCTACTAAGAAACTATTAAGTACCAATGTCTCCAAATGAATCCTCCCACTGTGGCGTGGCAGCCAAGGTGACATGTGACAACCAATACCTGGGGATGAAGGGTAGCTCTGGGCAGCTTGAAGAGCATGGTACCTGGAACTTGCTCCCTAGGTGGAACTAGGAACTCACCTTCCCAATCTGGCTCCCTCCTCGCTAACTGTAACAACTCATCACAACAAAATCACTCATTACAGTTTTAGTCCACTTGGGGCCTGGGACTGCTGGGGGCATCCTGCAACTCGCAGCACATGCAAACTTCATGCTCAGCTCCAGGGAGGCAACAGGTGCTTTTGCAGTGTAAGTTACACTCAGCATCCCCGAGGCTGCTCTCCCACATGGGATAAGATGCAGGACGAGTAGAGCCTCATAACCATCTCATTTCCTCTTCCCAGGCAGGTCAGGTACTGCAGCATTTGTTTTGGGAGTGGAAAACCCTAAATCAGCTCTACAGCAACGCATCTGCAAACCCACGAGAGAACAATTTGTGCCATCAGTGGTGGAGCTAACGAAGCCTCATCTGGATTCTCCGATGGCTCACAAAAAACAATCGCCCGCCCTCGCTCTCCCTGCAGCTGGGTGTTAACACTGCTCTCCGGTGAGGATTTTTTCAACCAAGAGTTTGGTTGAAATGTCAACCTTTTCTCTCAGCAGGGACTCTACGGCGAGCATCACTTCCTCCCCGCTGCCCGCTTACATGAAACCAGTAGGGATGTAATGCATTTGAGTTCATCCCCTTTATTTGGCTGAGATTGAGCAAGGGATTCAGAAGTTATTTTGGGGGAGCTGGGAGGGGTACAGTCACAGTCATTACGTCAGCTTCTGCCTAACAACAATAGGCAGATCAGCCTGCACAGTGACAGGTCTTTTTAATCCTTGCACCTCTTAAAGAGCCCTCCATCATTTTGGAGGGTTTCTCTCACCCCCACTTCTCAAAGACAAGCAGGGCTCACTGGAGTAAACCTGGCTTCTGGAACATGACAAATTACAGCTGTTATTAGATTAACACTACCAGGTCTGGAGCCAAGAACCACACTGATGGACAGGAACCAGCTGCTTACGAATCCAACAGTTTTTCCTCAGCCTCCCAGAGCTACTCAAAAGGACGATCCTTGGATTCTTGCAGAGCAGTCGGCTGCCGGGATCCTGTGCTGTCCTCCTAGAAGCGTCCTTCTAACCCAGCCTGTTTTGGACTCCTTGGGATTTTTGCATTTTGGCTCTGTGTGCCCCCCCCCACCCCTGCACCTTCCACACCAGAGTCCCTTCAGCACTACATTAACATTAGTAAAATTAAACCTTCAAATTTCCCCTTTGTCAGGCAATATCAATGCTACCATTTTCCAGGGAGGGGAGAAAAGGCAGACAGGCACGATGACTCACTGTGTGGCCTCAGGCATGTGCCAAGGCAGAGCCAGGGTATCCATCTCTGCACAGCTCAGTCCTAAACCACCCTCTCAATTACTGTGCAAAAAGAGACAGACACAGACAACAGGCACCCACACTCTGTAAGCAGGGCGAAAAGTGATCAACCTAGGCAGATTTAGAGCTTCCCACCTGCAGGAAGGACATGAAGCTCATAACCAGGAGCTCGACAGGTCAAACGGCAGATGAGCAAGTGTTCAAAAGCTGCTGCTTTCCCCAGTGCCACCTCGAGGGTCAGCTGCACGGGAGTTCCAGCCCACCCAAAGCTGTGCTCTGACTAATCCCACAGTCAAGATAATTCCAAAGTCCAAGAGAAAGTCTATGTCAAAGTCAGAACCAAAGCCATATCTCCAGCTTCTCAGTCCACTGGATGACCCACCAGACCTCTTCTTCTCTCATGCAAATATAAACATGAGCAGCAAAACCGAGAAGCCAAAGGTTAAGGAAACACTAGCAGAGGGCTTTACGCTAGATCCACCAAAGATATTTAGACACCTTAACTCCTGTCAAAAACTACCAGGGCTTTTGGCACCTATTTACTTTGATGGGTCTGAATTATTGGCTTGTTTATCCCAAGGAATTTTGAGGCAGCAAATGCCAGTTGTCAGGATTGAATTTGGCTCTGTGGATAGATACAAGCTGTTTTCTCAAGCAATGGTAAAACTGGGAGATCCTTGTACTGGCCTTGTACAGCCCAGGCAGGAGGAGCCCAGGCAGATGGAGCAACAGGTACTGTTTTGAAGTTGGACATCTACACCCACCATGGTTGGGAGGACAGAGTGCTGTTCACGATACTCTTTCCTTCAGTTAAGTAACACCCAAGCACACCCATGCTACAAAAATCACATATTAAATAAAACAGCTTTGGCCTCAATAGACTTGGAACACATCTCTCATTTCCACTTCTTTCTGGAGACTGTCCTCTCCACCCTTTCTAGGATGGGCACCTCTGTACTCAAGGGAGACATGAGCAGACAGCTGGGAAATGACAGCACTATACCAGGAGTCAAACTCAGATCATGCTGGCACAGTTCCTCACGGGGTCAACATCATCAACTTCAGAACACATCACAGAATACCAGGTTGGAAGGGACCTCAAGGATCATCTGGCCCAACCTTTCTTGGCAAAAGCACAGTCTAGACAAGATGGCCCATCACTTACTTGATCTGCTCCCAGGTCTTGGTAGCCAAATGCAGAACCCAGAGATCCTTGTAATGATAGAACTGTTCCCCGTTGGGAGATGCAAACTCCCCGCCAAATACCCACAGCTGCCCGCCGGCTGTGGGCACCACTGCTGCCTGCCAGGAGAAGGAAGAGCTGGATCAGACAAGGGTTCAGAAACCAGAGACACGAGAGCTTTATCAGTCAAATGTGCAGCTGCCTCCAAACACCAGCGAGCAGACAAGTGGCAGCGGCTGCTGCTGCCTTGCTTGGCAACAGCAGCCCTCTGGGGCTGAAGGAAGGGGAATTTTAAATGCAAGTTACTCATTATTGAACACACCTTCCCTATAGCAAAGGGAAGTTGGTCAAGGAGCTGGGGTCTTCCCACCTCCTAGCATCTTGAGTTCCAGTTCTATAAATTCAAAGTTTCCTGAGAAGCATCTTGAGATTTAGTTTAACAACAATTGTTCAAATCTCTCTGTTCACCAGAAGGAAACCCCTCCACAGCTAAGGTTCAGCAATGTTCATGCATTCTTTAGTCACATAAATAGTATCCTGCAGAAGACATACTGGGGCTCATGAACTCTTAGCCATGGGAGGAACAGGGACACTTCCTGCCTCCAAGACACATCTAACATCCCAGCACTGGGCAGGCAGAGTAATCAGGGAAAAATCTTTTGGAAAAGACCATTAACAGTGCACAATTGCCCTTTGCAGGTTTTGTAGATTATAAAACAATAAACAGTAAAGAAACCAATCTGCAGCACAAGTCCAAACCTGATGCTTCCCAAGACCTGAAAAGCATTACTGCTTCCTCTGAAGAAAAAAAACCCAAACAAACAAACAAAAAACCAACCAAAAAAACCCCCAAACACAGAAGGAAATGGGCAGCATCTGGACAATAGGAGACTGTTACTGCTCTGATTAGGGCAAGTAGCAGAGAGGAGAGTATCAAAGGGGTTTGGGTTTGAGGTTTTTTTGCACAGAGCAGCACCAAAACACTGTTGCGATGCAAGCTGACAGTTAAAAGTAGAGAGAGAAGAGCAAGACTTTACTTCATTGAAATTATCTGTGTCAGGACTAAGGAAGAAGGAAGGAATCCCAAAAAGGAAACTTTGTGACTGTGCAAATTTCTTCCTTGACTGGGACATCTTGAGTTGTTTACACTATAAACAAATTCTTCCACATGTGTTTTTTCTAGGGTACCCATCACAGATCAACATTGGGATAATGATCTCTTTCTTCAGAAGGGCTTCATTACCTGCCTATCTTTCCCAGCAAACAGCAAAGTAGATTTTTAGCATCAGACACATGACCATGCCCTGACATAAACCAGCCTATACATGCAATGATTAAACACATGAGAAAATATAGGGTGTGTTTGCAAGCAGGATTTGTGGGAACATGAAGTTACCTAAACAAAGGGGATACATGCCTGATTTTCATGAGTATCTAGAGCTTAAAAGCTTAAGGGGAAGGTACATATAACAGCCCGCTCATACTTGTGCATGACCTTTTGAAGAGCTGTCTCGAAATTCATTACCGAGCCAAGCTTTGTCCTTAAACAACTGACAACAGCCATCCATAGCTATTCTCACCTCAGCTCTGTTGAACTGATGTAATGAAGCCAGTGTAACTCAAACAGAGGATCATGTGTCAGAGACCACAGATGACAAATAAGGCTGAAAACGTGCACATACAGACCCATGGACACGCTTCTCTTTACCCTTGAGCTAATGCAGAATATGCGTTAGAAATAGTCACAAGGAAGACAACAAACCAGTCAACTAATGAGGCTGAACTGTCTCCTGTGTGACTATAATTAATTATGAGAGAAAACTTCCTGTTAAAGCAGGACTCCTCAGATAGGTTTCTCATTTTATTTTTGTTGTAATCCAGTTGCAGCTCCCTGATGCACGGGCTGCCTGCTCAGTTCAGATTCAGCTGCTAGACAGCCACCTGCTGGCTACCAATACCCAAACAAGCACCTCTCAACTCCACACCCACAAAGCAACCTCCTTTTCACCTAGGGAAATGGGTGAATTTATGGTCTCCTTGTGGAATTTGGCCTCTGAAATCAAGTTCTATTTTAAGCACCACAAGGTAGCCCAAAAATCAAGTCAGAACCTTTCAATTCAAGAAAGAACACACAGCTCAGAGCAAGACTGGCATTTAGGCGTAGCATAACAAGGGTATATGAACCTATCCAGGGCATCAGATCTTACCAGGAAGCTCTAAAGAGCTTTGGCCATGGGTAGGAAAATAATACTCCCATCCTGTACGGCAGCTTTTGAAATGTACCAGTCACCCAGCCACTTGCTGCGACAGGTAAGATAATCTATCAGACAGCTGGTGAGGGCCAAAGACCTGCAAAAAATACAAGTCTTTGGTCCAGTTTCTAATGTGCAGGTGTTCACATAAAGTAAACAAACCCAAATCCTTCATCATCACAACCAGCCAGTGACCTTAATGACATAATGACACAGGCACCAGAGAGGTGAATTCTAGGGGAGTGTCATGGTATCCCAGAGAAAAATTAGCATACTTTCTCCATTGCCTTTGCAGACAACAGAAAAACAGCCCATCTGCCAAGGAAAAAAAATCACAACCCAAAGGCAGGACACACAGTCAGTGCCAGCAGTCCACTGTGTTGTACAGTTGGGACGCTTGGCAAAGCCCAACTGCTACATGCTAGTCAGATACCCTATAGTAATGGGTCTTTCACATTACTGCAGTGGCAGTATCTATAATGCCCATAGATGTAGGCCTGTGGGCATTCAGGAAATAATCATGCACAGCAACTCTGCCATTCATAGCACTTTGGTCAAATTCAAAGTTATACCCTGACCAGCATTTTGAAAATTCAGTGCCATCCTGGGATTATGGATGGTTGACCTGGTCCCTGTATAATGCAGCAAAGGGAGTCCACCTTCAGAACAAGTCTCCCCCATGAGTCCCGCTTGAGTCCTGCCAACCCAACAGATACAACCCCAAATCTTCATTCCACACTTAATATTTCCAGAGGCCACCCAGTGGTCAGAAAGCACAAGCACCTTGGACAGGCTTGTACAGGCCCCCTCAGCAGGAGAGATGAAGTGACACCATTGGCAACCCATTACAAGGAGAACGAAAGGAAGCCAGAAACCCTCAGAGGAAAAAAAAAAGCAAACCAAGTCCCATCCATCTTTAGCACAGCATTAGAATAATTCCAACTGCTGCTCTGGCATGCAGTACTTTACCTGGTGAGCACATCGCCTTGGTGGTGGGTTGGGGATCTCTACTTTAGACCAGCTGTTCTTTCGGATGTTGTAAATATACAGTTCATTATACAGGTACGTCTGTTAAGAGAGGAAGAGAAAATACACATCACCACAGCTCTCCATTGGACAGGGTCATTTTGTCCAAGCACAGGCATCCCTGAGGGTTAGCTGTGAGTTTGGGGGAGAAGGAGCACAGCACCAGCTTTGCAAAGCAACAGTTCACCTGCCTCATCAGGCAGGGGAGGAAGACAACAACCTCCTCCACTAGATTGGGAGTCAGCAACTTCCTGAGAGTGATCCACTGGACTGGGCTGTTCTTTCCCAAACCCTTGGTTAAGCCTGTGACAGCTTGAGATATGAGGACTTAAGAAGTTAGAGCTTAACACAGATGTGTAGGTTAAAGTTGCCCAAACTACTGCTCAACTCCTGAGACAGGAACAGCTTAATGTAGTGAAGCAAGCAGAATTAGTTTTGCACATTCCATTGTGTTATCCTAAGGCAGCCAAATATCATTGGCAGACTTGAATTTTCAAGCTATAGTATGTACAGCTTCTTAGGGTCATAAAGACCAGTTTGTCTCCAGGAGCACAATAAACACTTGCAACTTGCAGAAATTCAGTAACAAGAGTGCCCACTTGCAAATATTTGCTACTGTACACATCTCCAAGGCAGGCAATGCCTTGCCAGCAGCAAAACTGCAGAAGTATCTTGTTTTGAAAGGTGGAAGATAGAGATTCTTCAACAGTTATCAAAAGTGAGGGGCAGATATGGCTACAATTAAGTCTGGAGAAATTATGAAGCCCTGAAATATTTATGCTGAGACAATCACTCTAACTCCTTAATGGGTTCTAGCATGTCTCCTTCCTGCCAACTGTTCAGGCATGAGACAGTATCACGGCAGAATTAAAAGGCTATTTTGCTCTCAATCAGGGACAAATACATATTTTATGACTGCTGCCTTGAATTTCGCCTCAAATGAGACTCATGCAAATTACAGTAAAAGCCAGGGAGAGGGTAGAATAAAGAAGAAATGGAAGTATACGTTACTTTTTGGCCATTGAAATATTCACCTCCAAAAAGGATCAACTCATCTTTCTCAGGGTGAGCAGAGAGGGAGCCGTTCAGCCTGCAAAAGAAAGAGGGATGGCCAAAACAGTAGATGTGTAAGAGTCTTGTAAAACTCAGAAGCTTGCAGCCTTCAACTTAGCTAGCACTAGCACCTCTGCCCTCTAGCCACAAAGGTCTCTCCATCATCTGCCAAATTACTAGGCTATGATATTCACCCCAGGGCTAAAAACTTCTCAAAGAAATTATCTTCTTAAAACTTCCAGCAAGATTAATTTGACACTGTCTGAAATCTTCTCCTATTTTAGGAGCACACGTTACACTGTCATTTAACATGCCTTTTGACGTGAGCTCTTGAATTTTAATGCTGGTGTGTCAAGAACAAAAATTAGTTTTATGAAGGCACAGAACTATGGGTAGAACCAGGCTGTCTCGTATCAACTTACCTGTGTCATTATTCTGCAGTCACCACTGGTCATTGCTCATCTACATACCACCAAAGTGTTTTGCACCATGCAGAGACAGATCCCTACCACTCCCAAGGAAGAACTAACTGACCACTGTAACAGCCCTGTGAGATTAACAGTAGTGTACCAACCTGTCCCACTACAGAGAGAGGAAAGCAGGTATCACAGAGAAAGGCATTTATTTAACAAGCCACAGGGAACAGAAATACAGAACCTGTAAGTATGTGGACAAGTGTCTTCTATCTCATGACACATCCTTTTGCCTCTTAAGTCCTTTCAGCTTTCTAGTCCAAATCCAGAACTTCCTCTTAACTTTTATCGTTCCTCAAAAGCCTACAATCTAACTCTGCTTTGCCTCCTTTGTGCTGATGGGATGATTAAAAAGGGGATTTTAAGGCCAAAAAAAAGCTTTTGGTCCCTTTTTTAACCAAGGACTCAATATACCAGATGTTTTGTAACTCCAGATATCAGCTATGCCAGATATCATGCCTTACACGCTTGGGAAATAACTTTACATAAATAAATGTCATTAAAAGCACCACCAACTGCTGTATAAGTGATAGACAAAGCCTTGTACAATCTCTTACCTGGGCGAGGGGGGCGGACAGGACGACTCAATTACTTGGGTCTTTTTAGCATCTAAACTCTGGAATTCTGCTATCAGGGCTTCAAGATCCTCCTGCAAATAAAAAGCCAGGCATAAGTTCCTTGACATGCACAGAGCCAGCTACCTGCACACCACATGAAACCAGTACTCACCCTCACGATTTCCCTTTTTTAAAAAAAATTGTCTGCTTGGGTTCCCTTCATTCAACTACAAGAAATGGATGCTGAGTACTTTCACACTTTAAAGTTTATGCTTTAAAGATTGGTCTCCCCTAAAACACTAACAAGTTGCTCAGAAGAGTCCTAAAAGGATGGTATGCAAAGAGCATTTGCTGCACACCTGCTATTCCTGCAGCAGAAACACCGCACAAATCGGCAAGTAAATGCAAATCGCTTAAGCCCTAAAAGTGATGAAAAACTATATGCCACAATCTCGCTAGTCCTTTTCTTTGTCTGCAATGGAAAAATGCCTAAATGGAACTGGAAACTCTTTTCTATTCCCAGCTTATACTTTAGCTGGCAAGAAACCTGCACATATTTTTATTCTCTTTCAACTCCTGTCAACTAAAAAGAAAGTCTGCCTCCAAAACTGCAGATACACCGAGTTGCAAGGGCAGAAGCAGGATTGCAGCTATGGGGGGTTTCCGACTCACGGTCTCTCCTACAACCCCCATTGCTCACCACCTCCTTTCAGTTAATCTTTCTGAAGTTGTGGTCAAAGCAGAGAATTCCACAATATGCGGATTTTGCCCCTGCAGCATGGCATCAGCTCTCCCTGCAACCAGTAGACATGTACGCTGGCACTTTCCATGTCTTAAGCTTTGCATTATGCTGGTAACACCACGTTTTGACCAGGTAAAGGCAGCTGTTTTGAGGCCTAATACAAGCACCCACTCTAGGAGTGAGATAAACAAACATTCTCATTTGCTTTTAAGCAAGAAGAAAGAGATTGGGGAAGATGGAAGGCAAGAAGGCCCCTTAAACCGCATTTTTTCTGTCCTCCTTTTACACCTGCCGTCACACGCTGCACCCAGCCTGTCAGCGATACGGCAAAACCCTTCCTGACAGCAGTTTTCATTTCATCCTTTATCCCCTTTTCCGAGTGCCCTCGCACACAGGCGCTGATGGCTTCGCAGCGAAGAAGCGCCGCAACGCCCCAGGGGAGGCCCAAGCCCCGCGGGCCGGGGCTACCGAAGCCCCCCCATTCCCGCCACTCACCTCCTCCTTCTTGGCTCTGCGGGACACCTTCCTCTCCATCTTCGCGGCGGTCTTCTCGGCCCCCTTCCCTTTCTTCTCCCGCTTTCCCTTCTTCCCCATGGCTGAAAGGCCGCGCTAGGCCGCGCGGGAAGCACCGCGCTCGCCGCACCGCCCTAGCCGCCCAGGGCGCACCGCTGGGCGGGCAGCGGAGCCCACTTCGGCCCGGCACTTCCAGGCCGCGGCCCGCCTCCTGCCCGAACGGCCGTAACCGCGGGGTCCCTCTGCAGGTCGGGCGGACTCGTCGCGGCCGGTATCGGCCTGCTGCCTTCCCTCCCGTGGGGCTGAGGGAGTGCGGCGGACAGGGGCTGCCCCGGCCAGGCCCTGTGAGCCCCACCGGGCCGGGGAGAGGCTTTAACGCGGCTCCACACACCGCCTGTCACCCACCTCAGAGTCCAGACCCCCATTTGACGCGTGCTGCTATTTATTCCTGCCCTGAGGGGACCGTTGAACCCGCAAAATGGCCCCCCACCTCACACAAAATGGCCCCTCCCGGAGAAGCAAAGGGCTTAGGGGTCACCTGAAGGTGTGAGCCAGGCCTGGGAGAGGTGCTGCGCAGAAATAAAAATGAACCACGGGCTGAATAACTACCTCAGGGATTGGGGGGCTGTGCAAGTGTTTTCATTTTCAGCTGCAGAGTTTTGGAAAGGGGGTTTGTCTGGGCCAGTTGCACAGACATGAGGTGGTGGAGAGCTGAAGGGACCGGCGGGTGCTGTGAGGCGATGGCAGACAGCTGCTTTTTTACCTTGGTAGTGGGGAAGGAATGATGATGATGATTTGGTTTTTTAAGTGGTATTTCACGCAGCTGCTGAGCTGAGGTAAAATTTCTGGGAGAACGCCTACTTCGAACATCTAACCAGCATGTCCACTGTAAATATGAGTTCAAATACATCTTTGAGGTGTGAGTTTCCTTTCATCCCCCTGGGCTTCGAAATTGCCTTTGTGATTGTCCCTCACTCCCAGGGATGGAGTACAATCATTGTATTTTTCACCAAATTCCCACAAAACCCCACGTTGCCTGGAAGCAGGGTGATTTTCATCACTGGCCAACCCACCGCCTAACCCCAAACCAGCGAGGATACCCACTGAAGGTACAGTTCAATGCTCACCAAGTTAACCCAAACATCCAGTACGTGCCCTGGAAATTGCAGGATGGATCCTATGCTTTGAACACCTGCCTACACTTGAACCTCTGATCCTGGAAACACAGCCCTGAAGCATGAAAGGAAGAGCTGGGAAAATACTTTGAGGTTGGAGACAACGTACATCGCAACCAGCATTTTGTTTGCCTGGTTGTTCTGAAAACATTGCGATTACAACTAAAGCTGCAGCGTGTCAATGTTTATGCGCAGGAAGCGAACAGAAAGCTACGGAGAGACCAGGTCAAGCGAATGGGGCAATTTCTCAGCCGACATAAGACGTGGGAGCTCTGCTGAGTTCCCTGGCGCTACACACAGGCTAGGAAGTCTCCCTGCTGCTTCTTGGTCTTTAACCTCAAAAAGACACCGGTGTGTGAAAACACATCCCATCCTCTCGATATCTACAGGAGCTTGGTCACTGATTCCTCTGGGGCCAGATCTTCTTCTAACTCTTTTTAGGGGGACTTTGAAATGAAAAAGGCTGCATCTTTGTGAAACCTGCTCTTGAAGTCTTCACCAGGCAGCAGTTTACTGGGGGTTTCACCTCCTGCACACCCGGCCCCACCTGTCCCCATTTGCGTCGGCCTCTTCGGTGCTGCATCATTCACGGTTATTTCCATAACCAAGTATGCAGAGATCCTCAGCTCTGTGAGCTCAAATTGCATTCTCAAAACTTTATTTTCCATATTTCTGAGTGTAGTTTCAGATGTTCGGGGTCATTTGGAGCTAGCCACCATGTGGGGAACTGCGTGGGGGTAGAACATTCTTGGTGTGAGTTCTCTGATCTCTTGAACTATATAGTCTAGTTTCTCATGGATTATGTGAAAAAAGAGGATAAAAGGACAAAGAAAACTTTGCACTGCACTTTGAAAATACAAAGCACAATATAAGCATGAAGCAGGGCATGAACTTCTCAGGCATAAACGTACCCCTGCTCCACCATGGTGAGAAATCCTGCTGTAGCAATGACGGAAATTGTTAAGAGATGTGTCTTCCTTGAAGGGATCCAATGGACACCTTGACTGTATAGATGAGACTAAGGTTGGTGACATGAGAGCACCAATGCCCCAAAACATTAATTTAAGACTCCAAAACTGACTCGGGTGAGCTCTTTTCACAGGCTTCCCATCACCCTGAACAGGAGAGGCCACTCCACATTCCCACACAACGTGCACGGATGTACTCCGACATGTTCACACAAACATCTTCACCCAGCTGGGAGACAGATGTGTGCTCCCAAACACGGCCGAGTTCAGGCACACACACACACACATGCTCCCACGCACAGATGTCCTCACACTCTCTTTTCTGTTACGTCTCAGTTTTTGTTTCCGCTTTGTTTTGAGGAACATAGCATAAGCTCAACTTTGCCTGTGTTTGCACATTTTATTCTACTGCTATGAAGTTGTCCTATGCTGTTATATCTGGCAACCCATCTCCAGTTCTGACCTATACAAAGAGCACGTGGGTTTACTTTGTTATTTTTTTATAGTCTGGAATATGCTCATTCAACAGGATGGTAAATCCAGCTGTATCAGCAAAGTAAAGAATAACAGGCATGAAAGCTTCAGAAAAGACTCAAAAGCTTTTTCCCACAAGTCTTCTTTGTGCTCTGACTCTTGATTTATTTTTCCCTTGTTAATGCTTTCTGAAGCCAGTAGCAAGGAAGGAATTAATGACACAGATTAAGCGTGAGGACATGCTGACAGCACAGTAACTAAATCAACCAAAAATGCATTGCAATTGTAGGAGGAGCTGGTGTGTTAGTGTTCTGATGCTGTCTGTATAGAAAGATGAGAATGAAGATAAGCCCTGCAAACAGAGAGAACCGTGGGGCTGCTGACTAGGGACTGCTTCAACCATACTGGTAGGATCCACTGCAATCGGATTTTGGTGTAGGCCTGTGGAGCGAGAGGAAAGCGCTGCAAGGGAACACAAAGTCATGCCAGCGTAATGCCTGGGAATGCCAGTGTGTTGGAAAAGATTTTGGAAGTTTGTTGGGAGGAGGGACAGCTGAATTTAGCAGGCTAAGGGCTCCCGAGTGCTGCATGTGCCCTGGGACACTTCAGGATGCCCAGGAAAAATTACTTTCTTTAAATGCTCTGTGGTGTGTAACTCATGCAGGAAAGCTTCATGTGACAAGTCAAAACCCAGGTGCCTCAGTCTCCTCCAGGCTCAGATTGCAATTTTGCTCCTCTGCTGGTGTAAAATAAGGAAGAGAAAATCACAAAAACTGCTCCCCTGGGCTCTGGTGACAGCGTTTCAAAGTCACTTATCTCCAAAGGCAAATACAGCTGAGGGTCAAGGAAAGCCGTATGCATAGCCAAGGCTCGTTTGGGAAAAAGTCCCTCAGAAAGTCTGGGGTTTTATTCTGGCCATGCTCATAGTCCAGCAGAGGCCTCTCAGCCCCAGCTTACGCATGTAGCACCTGAAACTGGATTCGGACCAAGCAGGCAGCTGCTGCAAGTCAGCGACAGCATTTTGCTCCGTTAAAGGCTCATTTATAACCAGAAGCTGATAATATCTCATGGCCATTCAATTGGCTTCCTGAATTTTCTGTTTTGAAACTGGTGCTTTAATATCTTGAAAACAGAGGAAGCAGAGGAAGGCAGAGGCTTCCCTGGAGGGAAGTACAAAGCTTGGCTTTATTCAGATACACATCCCAAGGGACATCAATCGAAATCCATCAGCAAATTGTCACACTTGAAGCCACAAATTTTCAGCAAATCTGTGAAACCCCTTACTTTTGCCATTCCAGTGGGACTTCATTGGGGTTTTTGCGCCTTTGAAAAGAAAACTGCAGAGAGAGTATTAAAAAGCAAGACAGAGGAGAAGAGTGGTTTAGAAACTCACATTTCTGGTCATGAATAATGATGCATCAATTTTACATATTCTAGATGGGGATGTTATAGGACTCTGGTATTATAGCACTAATTATTAGCATCAGTACCAGTAATAAGGAAGATGGCAGCTACAGTTAACATAGAGAAAACACCTGGAGGAAAAAAAAACACAGACACAGTAAAATAAATTCTCACCTGATTCCACCACTGATCTACAGCAAATAAGTAAGAATGTCTCCACCACTGAGCTGGAGGAAATGAGCATGCCTCTCCACTCTCTGAGCTCTGGTTTTAAATGCAGATGCTTCCATTTCAGCACCAAAATGAACAGCTAATGCCTAAAATAGTAAGTTTGGGTTTAACATCAAACTGAGCCCCTCCACACCATATTTCTGTACATGGGAAGCTTGCCCAGCCTGGCTGTGCTTGCTTTGTTTTTAATGAATTTACTCACAAAGTGCCAAGACAAGAAGCATAGATACAGAGCAGGAAGCATTAATATGTATTTCCTGCTGCAATGTTTCATTCTTCAGGTCATGCCAGGCTCATTTGTGGGAGGTAGCTCTAGGTCTGAAAACAAGGTCGTTTTGCACAAGCACCGGTTCTAGCCTTGAAGATGAAATAGAGGAGCCTTGTCAGGGTAGCAAAATACTCAGCTCAGTGACAAGGCTGATCAGCATTTTAAGGGTGGCCATGCACTGGGAGAAATATATACTTGCTGATTTGTGTAAAACAGCTGAAACTGCCTACAAGGGTGACGAGTGAATGCTGATTGCCTTGTGCTGCCAAGGGATCCTGTTCATGGGGCACGCACCTTTTCTTCCAGTGAGCGGTGCAAGACTGCTGAATTATTTCAGCTGTTCACTGTGAACAGCTGCCACATGAGAAAGGTCTGCTCCCACTGTTTACTGAACATGTCTTTCCAATTTACCACCATGCTTATAAGCACCAGAATCCAAAATTTCTTTTCAAAGAAAGGTTTTGCTAACTTTATACAAGCACACGCGCATGTACACACATATAAGTAAGCATAGGAGGACAGGACTCTTGGTGGAACTAATGTTTTCATGCTATTTGAGTCAGCCTCTGCAAACTTCCTCATAGAGCAGCCAAATTCTTCTGCATGTGTCACTGCCTTGTTCTGCTTGTCCTTTTTCAGACATCGTGGATTGCTGCAGGGACTGGTCTTTGCCTCCGTTGTTTCATCAGAGCAGCTTTGATGGTGGTATTCCAAGTGTGTAGGGTGTCCGCAGTGTCACTGCGCCATGGCAGTATTTACCAGCCCAGCCTTGAAGCTGCTCCTGATTAAAGTGCTCCAGCAGCTGCACAGAAAATCTCTGTCCAGCTATTGTCACGTCTTTTTGTGACATTGGCCCCCACAATCTGTTTGAGTCAGTGTGCCAGTTCCCAGAACGGTGATGAGAAAGCAGAAATCTTGGACTGTCTTTATGTCTGTCCTGGATCTTCATTAATTAGGCTAGTGAACCATTAATTAGGCTACCTAAGCTTCTTTAGAGATGCTTAATCTTCACAGTGGACGGCAGTAGGGTTCACAATAACAGGGATGGAGTCTGGCTCATACCAGCTGAAACTCTTTTTCCTTATCTGTCATCAGGCTTGTTTTGCTCTATTTCCATTTTATTTATGAAGGTTTTGATATTTTTCCACTCATTTATGTACCAAGGTGACGCAGAGGCACTCCTCTTAAATGCCGATGTCATTGCACAGGTCTCTGACTCACCCCATCCTGAGGTCAGGGTTTTGTAGAGAGATTGGGTCCAGGTGCACAATTTGGGGCTTAGCCCCATTCACAGCACCCCAGGTATCTTTGAATCCACTTTGTCCTCTCTAAAGAAAAGTATAAATAATTGGGTGAACTGGGTAGAAAAGAAGTGAGTAAAAGGAAACCCCAGAAAGCCCGGGGTGAGAAGTGAGTTCTGGACAGAAAAGGTCATATTGCTCATAAGAGCAAAGCAGCCAGAAACACCTTAAAATCTCCAGCCCTTATGTACACAACCGTTTTTTCCCCCCATTATTCAAATTCTAAGTCTGATGCAACCCAGACTGGAATGTAGTAAGACTTGTAATGGCTTTCGTGTCCCACCAGATGTCAGCTCCTCTGCAGAGAAGGGCCCTGAGCCGGCTCCCACCGCACCATGCTGCAAGAATTGCTGAGACGTTGCATCATCTGCGGAGGTGCAGAGCTCTTGCTCGTGGGAAATGGATAACCAAGCCCATGGCCAGGCTTCAGGTTGCGAGGAGAAAAGCAGCACAACGTACTTAAGTGAACGGAGGTTGTTTAGGTGAAGAAATCCTCTGTATTTCAGTTTCTCCAGCTTTCACTGATTCAGGTAGTGCCTCCCTCTTCTTAAATCCTCAGGAATTAGGTGACAGAGAAGGTGGTTCCAGCAGGGACTCAGTATTAATCCAGTGTTTTTGCTTGCCTAAGAACAAGTCCAAGCACATTTGTTTCACCTGAGGAGACTTATTCTGCCGTGAGGTGCCTGAACAGCCCACGCTTGGTTATTGAGGTACACCATCTCCAGAGCCAGAGCGTGCAGTGGGGTTTGCAGGTGCTGCTCACTCTTGGACACAAAGGACTGGCCATTGCATACAGTTATCAGTCCTGTTTCCCCTCAGTAGGCACATACAAGTTCACTTAAAAATAACCAGTGCTCTATTAACACCTAGCCAACACTCAGTTCCCATTACAAACTTCTTCATCACAGGATCTCAGAATATTTTAGAGAGGAGTGTTTCACTTTAATGGAGAAGGAAATACTGGGGGCAAATTATATCCCCAGCAATATGAAGGCAGGCTGTGGCAGAGCTGGGTTTAGTATCTCACCTGGTTTTTGTTGCAATCACCAGGCTAGATACAATACTCTCATTCAAGTGCTCTCAAGCACCAATTGTCCTCCATCAGTTTGTAAGAGAGCACGTCTGCCAGGTCTCGGTGGCTCCCTGGCTTGCTTTCAAGGGGGGAGAACTTGTAGTCATCTCATGGCAGGTAGGGTGAGGAGGCTGGCTTATATATTAGCAGAGAAAGCTTTAATGTAGATGTTAGAGAAAACTTACTGACTGCCAGGCAAGTGAGGCATGAGAAGAGACTGTCTGGGGTGGCTATGAAATGTCTAAGACCCTGTGAGGACAATGTCAGCCAAAGATGGTTGGAGCAAGTCAACCTGCCTTGCGGCAAGAGTGAACATGGGTCATTTCTCACTGTTCTCCCATGCCCAACTTTTACAGTTTTTTACAGCTGAGGAAGTAAAAGACAAGGACTGACTCTTAGTGTTTGTTTGTCACCTACCTCAGTCCTGATAAAAGCGACATTGATGAAATTAATTCTGATTTATCTTCACAAAAAGCCACCATCCTGATGGGTGAGTAGGTTTTTCCACAACTGATTAGCATTAGCTTTTCCTGGTAGTGCTCTGACAGCTATTGGGATCAGATTATCTACTTACTGCCATACCTGCTGCTGTCACCTTGATTTGACAAGGCTTTACCAGCCTGAGCCATGCACTCTGGAGGAATTTGGTATGTTCTCCTGCTTAGTAAGGTTCAGTCTGGTTTTGTTTAGCTCCTTGGTAAAGATAGCTCCATACGTCCCTTATCACACTAAACATTTACCCTCAGGAAATGATGACCCTGGCAAGATTCCTTGTGGTTTTGCAAAAGAAAAGAAAATATTTGTTCATTCTCAATGGCTTAAAAAGGTACACTTGGGTATATTAACCACTCTCATGAGCAGAAATGTTCTCCTAAAGCATTAGCCTTTAGGAGCAGGAGCTGCTGCAGTGGGGTCTGCACTTTAGTTTGATTGTGTTGGTTGTGGTGGGTATGAGAAACTGTGCATGGAGCAGGAGACATGGGAGACGCATGCTCCATGGTTGCAATTATATTGAGTTGCCTCTTTCTCACTCTTCCTTGTGAACCCCCAAAAACATAGTGGACCCTCTGGGGATGGTTAACAATTTAGGGACCATGAAATGTAGACAAAACTCTTTTTTCCTTCCAGCAGAAGACTGTGTTTCATCTACAAAGGCCACCACCTTATCACAATACTGTTCTCTTGCGTTGAGTGTTTGGATAGATTCAAACTCCAGCAATTAGTATGATTTAGTTTTTAAAAGATGACATCACATCCACTTCTGAACATGTTTCAGGATGTTTTTACAGACATGATGTAGTAGGTGATTGTCCCCTATCTGTCTATCTATCACTGACTCGTTTTTTAAAGAAAAGATTTAATTTTAACCTCAAGCTGCAATCCCAATGAAACTAATATCCATTAACAGTTTTTCTATCACTGTAACATGTACGGTTTTCTCTTGGAAATAACCATCTTGGTTTCCTGACCTATGATGTCATTTCTCTTACCAGAAAAGAAAGAGTCGCATAGGGAAGCAAAAAACAGATCTTGGTGATATGTCACAATGGGCTTTTTTCTGTGCTGTTTGAATGGAAAGCACAGCTTTATTACAAAGATAACTATGTGAAAAACAATCATCTGACACACCACACATGATCCAGTCTGCTGGCGAAGCAGACGCAAATTAGGTCCCATTTGAAAACCAATATTTACTCTGATACCTGCTGCTTGCTCTGCAGCACTCTCTGGCAAGGATCAGGAGCGTAAACTGGGTTTCTATGGTGGCTGTTGACACTCAGGCCAGCTTCACGCTTTCCCACAAGATAAACTGTCACATTACAGGACCGAGGTGAAAAGCAACCCAGCCGCACAAGGGAAGGAGTGGGATCGTGGCTGGGTGCCTGGGTCTGGTGGGCTGCAGGATGCCCATTCTGGTGCTATTCTTTTTGCCCAGACTGTCTGCTGACCAGCCAGCGGGAGCGGTGGGTTATACTCCCATGCAAAGGGCCAGCTCCACTTTAATACAATTGCTCTTCCCTGCTCTCCAGGTACAAAGTGAGAGAGCAGGACAGGCACCAGGAGGAAGAGCAGGGCACAGGGGATGTATTTGTGCAACATCAGCTGCAGAAGCTGCCCATTCCCCTCTGCTGCCTTCATGGACAGGCTCCTCCTGCTCACTTGTAGTGCTGGGGGATGCTGCTCCACTAAAAAGAGTACACTTTTTTCAAGACACCATGAAATAAAGATGCTGTGCAGCCCACATAGGCAACACATCCCTCTGTATGACACTGCTGTCGTGGGACATCCAGCAAAGAGGTGTGCCAGGAAGGTCATTTCTTCTGCACAGAGCTGTTAGCTCACGTAAGCTGTATTACAGCTTTTTATCAGTGGGAATTGGTACATATCAAACAAATATGTAGCAAAGCTATCTGGCGATGCTCTCAACTGCAAAGCAGCTACCAGGAGAGGCTAGTGGCTCTCCCCAGGCATAGACTTGCCTGGTGAAGGGCTCAGCTGGAGGCAGGCATGGGCTGGTGCTGGGGTTCCTTATTCCTACCAAATCCCTTACCTTTATCCACTGCACCTGGAGGCCATCGGGGTTTGAACAAGCCGGTGGTTATTTGTTGGGGAGAGGCAACGAGCCAAGTACTGCCTGCGCCTGAGGCCACGAGAGAAACCTCACCAAACCTAGTTGGGGAAAATCCTTTAGCTCTGGGTGGTAACTCCATCAGTCTAAAAACATAGGGAACTTCACCCAAATGGTGCAGGGAGTTTGGGTTGGCCTTTGAGCAGCAGGATCCAGAGCCCTTCACTTTCCAAGGCGCTGCAATCCAAACTGAAAGGTTGTGGCCCAATTCCTCCTGCCGCCCCTTTGGAGTTATTTGTACAGGGGAGGGTTGCCAGCTCCTCCGCCTGCCCCACCACCAAACCATGTACCCGGCAGGGAAGCTCTTCCCAACGTGCCTTTTGCTCTTTGATCTAATGCAGGATCAAGATCCCTTTTTCATTCCAGGTCAATTTTCCTCTTTGTCTCCAATTCCCCATCTCTTCCCAAGCCCTGGTTCTGTCACACCCGGCTGGAGTTAACCAGCCTTGAGATTAGTTTTTTCCTTTCATCTCCGCACTATTTTCTCAGAGATGGGTGGGAAAGGAGTTTCCCCCATGTCTGTGGTTTCTTTCCAACACAAGCCTCGAGAGGGTTTGAACGTGCAGCTGCTGCGGGTTGCTGGTTGCAGCTCCCCGTTCCAGCAGAATTTCGGGAGTGAGGATGCAGCAGGTCAACCCTCATGGCACTTGCGTCGATGCTCGAAGCAAACCACCCCGAAACACCCAATGCAGCACTCATCCCACCATGATTTGCACCGGGACTGGCGCCTGGGAGACCGTGGCACACAAAGCAAGGGTGTGCAGCTCCACAGAAAGGCTGGAATTCATTTAATAAGGGCAAGGAAAATCCAGTGAAAGCATCCTTCCCCGCCTAACCCCCTACATGAATCAACAGAGCTGGCTTCAGCATCCAAAAGCTCTCAGACTGAAGCCTTTTTCCCAGCACACAGGCAGAGAACAGGCCACAACAAGTGGGTGGTTAAATCACTGATAGTTGCCATAAATTGCATTTCTGCCAGGGATCTTGTTCTGTAGCAAAACAGCCCATTTCTGAGACACCATTACAGCTCTGCACCGGGCAGCCTCGTGGCTGCTGGGTTGAGTATAAGGCCCTTTTCCTGCAAAAAAAGAGCCTCCCGTGAGGAAGGAAGCAGAGCCCCCGGTTTTGTGGGGAGACTGGGCAGGGCTGTGCTTCTGCGGGTGCTTTCCCACCCTGTAGGCTGCGAAATGGCTCCTGCTGTTTTCTTCTTACACAACAGCCTTCGGTAGGGTCTTGCATCAGACACTGAAGAGGCTGCAAGCCCATGGGCAGAATTAGGCGAGTGTACAAGTGGTTTTGCAGGCTTGTTTTTCTGTGCTGAGGCCAGGGAAGAAATCCAGATGGTATTTGGCCCACACAGTGAGAAGAAAATCCCATTATTTTGCAAGATTTTGGGGTTTATCTCATTTGACTTGGGTGCAGGAGGTTCTCCCAAATTTGGTTTAATGAATAAGAAGACAGACAAAACCTGTTTAACATTTGCTCAGCAGTGATAGTACCGACTCAGAAACTCCATGAGGTATTAGAAAAAAGACTATTTTTGCTTAAGTTTTCTATGTTTTAATTTAAAGTATTAATTTTAATTAAATGTGGAAACTAAAGAAAAGCTAGAGAGGTTTGAGGCTTGCAGGCTTTCTAACTTGGTAATGCCAGGCTTCTGGCTTTTTCTGGAAAATATCAGAGGTATATAAAGAAAACAAACATGAACAAGTGACAAAAGGATTTTTCCATCCCCAAATGTTCCTTCTAAAGAAAAAATGTGACCAGCAATAGTAATTTTTGGTTACTCAGAGGGTCTGATCTACACTGGGATTATTGTGGCTTTAAATGGCTTGCTTCTAGGAACTGGCATTTTTATTTTGAAGCAATTATTTTCTCTACCTGAGGAAGGACTGTCCAATTAGCAGCTCATCAGCCCAGACCCTTCCATCTGGCTGCTTTCTCAGGTTCCTGCTCTCCCCCTGTGACCACGCTGTCTAGAGCCAATGCTGATTTCTGCAGTAATTGCACAACCCAACGTGTCATGTGAGAGCTTAAACTCTTTACATTGTGGAAAGCCAGCACCTCTTTGAAAAGACTATTTCAAGCAACTTTGTCAATCAGGATTAATTTTTTTTTTTTCCTAATGCAAACACTATGTTGGCAAATAGCTGAATAGCAGGAGCAATGCTGCAGACGGACAGACCGGCAGCAATAGCAGCATTAGGAGCTTCTAACCAGTTAACAGCAGGGAGCTGGGCCTGGCATGAGCGTTCCCAGCCCTGCAATTCCTGCAGTTCATCGGAACATCTGGAAAATCTTTTAAAGATCCGAACAGCCAGCCGACTTCGAATGTGGAAGAAATAGTGAAACAGTGAAAAGGTGGTAATGCCCAGCACGTCGGGCAGCTTCTGGTCACCAAAGCATGTTCCCTTTGGGTCTCTGTGGCATACGGTGGCTTTTTCCTCGATCCAGCCAGCTCTCCCCCAGCAGCGCCCACGTCCCAGTGACTTGCAGGCAGGTTTCACGGCTGTCGGTGCCTGGCAGAGGGGCAGGGCAGGGTGGACTGCCAAGTCTGGGCATCCTTTTCGGTCCTTGCAGTAATGTCGGCAAACTGAGCTCCTTCTTGCATGCCTTTGGCTGGCCAGATCTCCCCGTTGGCCACACAACGGCTTTCCCAACTGCTGTTGATACAATCCCAAGAAGTTCAGCTTGATTTTCTCAAGACTCAATGTAGAAAGATTACATGTACTGTTGTTTTTATTATCTATGTGCAGTTGGTCTGCTGACTTTTGTTTAATGAAAGCCAGGGCCAGCAGCAACCTCATTTCAAGTCCTTGCAGGTGCCAGTGTGTTTTGCATATTCTTTTTAACACAGAAACTTGCTGGGCTTTAGTCCCTATCGACTGAGCAGGAGCTTCACCACCCACCCTTCTCCTGGCAGAGGTAACACATCCCCTCCAGACATTGGGGTTTTTTTTCTTTTAACTGATCCGGTGTCTTTGCAGCAACGCTACTCTCAGATATAACATGCACCGGCACCTCCATGCAGCTCATCACACCGCAAAACCTCCTGAATACCTGAGATGCCTGGACCTGATTTATGAGCTCTGTAAAGCCAAAGGCTCAGAGGGACAAGCTCTCCTGCCCTTGCAGCACGCAGCGGTTACACAAGGCGAGGAGCTGCATGGGGAGAGGGGGGAGCTCGTGCTTTTCCCAGGCAAGTTAGAGCAGAAATGATCTCACTGAAATGCAGAGCCAGGCTCCTGGAGACGTTGACCAAACCAGCCAGAAAACTGGTCCAAAGCGCAGAACACACTCATGTTCCCACCACGTAGTTAGGCTTTTAGGGTTCCTACAGGCATATTGCCACATCCTTAGGATTTATTTGCTTATGGCACTTAGCGTGCACAAAGCTCTGTGCCTTTTATTTTTATTACTCATTTTTGTGATAATACTGTTGACAGCTCTGGAGGCTACGAGATTCTTGATGCCGTTGCAGACAGTACCTCATTTTCAGAAGTCTGGAGTGGTCTTTGATGATAGCCTGCTCAAAGCTTGCTTTGAATTGTGCAAAGAGCCTGGCACAATGCATAGATGGAGCACATATAAAGACCTTCTACTCGTCTGCTCGGGGGCAGCCATGGACAAATGCATTCCTACCCACCGAGGCTGCTTTGTAACCTGTACATGTCCCTGCCACTGCCGGCGATGTGGTCTAGCTCTGAAGGACACAGTGACAAGTGATGACAACCCATGCAGAGGAGCTGGGAGAGCAGGAGAGGATCGTCGAGCTGGATCATTTCAGTGCTTATTGCCCTGGCTGCAAAGGGGAGGCAGGGAATCAGTTCCAAAAGGAGGTGTTGAAAAGAGCTCTTACTACAGAAAAATAATTATTTTTCTTACATAATCTGTCATCCTGCTTGTTTCCGTTGTCTCAGGCACTGTCCCTCACCCCGGCATCCTTCCCCTGCTCAGTGCATTGCCAGCTCGATCCAAACTGGGCTGCCGCTCGGCTCTTTGCCGGCCAACACCGCTGCCACGGCTCCTGGTGCACACGGTGGGTAATTGGATTGTGCTGAAAGAGCTTTCAGCTAACCCAAATCTGGGGACAAGCTCCCCAAGGCATGTATTTAACAAGACTAAGGCAACAGGTACATTTTCTGCTCCAGCAAACCTTGACTGCAAGCTGGCTTTTGGAGACAGGGTCCTGGCAGAACTCTTCACGTGAACACGAGGTGCCTTGCACGGTGGCCCTAGAAGAACAGCGTCTGAAGGACAAGTCAGTTACATTAGGAAAGAGAGGCTCAGGTAGGAGGAATTGTCATTTCTTACTTCCCTGGTCTCTTACTCGATATAGGGATTCAAATGTGGATTTCTCTTTTGCGTTGTGCAGCTTGGATGAAGACCAGGGGAATTTCCAGCACTTATTGCCCCACCTGATTCAGGCAGAGCTTTTAATCTGTTCTTGTCAGGTGGGCAAGATCGTTCACAGCTGGGGAAACTGAGGCACAACCAGGCACAGTGGTGGTTGGCTGGAGGAGAGCCTGGATTCCCAGGTTCCCCCCCAATTGCAGCACCATCTCCTGTGCCATCTCTCCCCGGTGAGGGGGTGGCAGTCCGAGATAGGCAAAAAACTTGCATATTCAGTAAATATGCAGGGGGGAAAAAACCTTATAGGTATCTGTAAAAAAATCCCTCTGTTTTATTTCAAGGTCTGGTAATCAGGGGGTTGGAGGCATACTTCTGTTAAAGATCTACAACACCCACTCTTCTACAAATCCAGTGTCGCTGAGCTCTGACACCTTAAGTAGGTCTCCAGCAAAACCAGGACAGACTGGCATGTTCTGAAGAGACACCTTTATTTCATGGCTTTGGTACAACAGGTGAAATACTAGCAACTCCTTTCAAAAAAAAAGACTTCCAAGCAGAACTTCCATTGCTTCAATATGAACGGGACAATTTTGTTGTTGGGTGTATTTTTCTGCAAGGAAGTTTGTCAGCATCAATTCTCCTTTTATTAACTTTCCTTATACCTGTGTCTCATTTTTGGTGTATTTATCTGCCTCAGAGGATCCCTTTATTAGTTCTATCCACAATTCCTTGTCAGCTCCTTGCTTTCATTTATGTTTGCACCCTTGAAGCAGTTCCCAGCCCATGTCACACCCCACCCTTAGTGGCTTCTTCCCAACCCAAACATATTTAGTGCCTTTCATCCTTTGCACAAATCTTCAAATAAACAGCTGTTTTATTGCTTTTTGCTGGGCTTGCCTCCAGTTTGCAGAGGCATTTCTACTTGCTGCTTCAAGGGCTCACCCTTCTTTGGTGGCAGACCCCCGTGCCTCTCTCCACTCCACTCAAACACACAGGTGCTCCTGGGTTTGGGGAGAAAAATGTCATGGGTTTGGTTAGAGGGTGGAAAAACGTCAGTCTTGCTGCGTGGCTACCATGCAGTGATTCCTTCCTGGGCAAAGCCCAGCACGAGGCTTCCTCTACCACCGTGGGGTTTCTTCTCCCGCCGTTAATGAATTGATGTTCATCCTCCGGGCACGACAGCATGGCTGCTGCAGTGGCACCAAAGGAAAGGACAACTGGGGGGGGAGCCAAGAGTCAACACATGGCCAAAGGACCGCGTCTCCAGCAGCAATCAGTAGTGATCTTTCAGAGAAAACTCATATGAAACACGAGGTCTGATCCCTTCCCGAGTTTGTTCTTCCAGCCTGGGACTCACAAAGACAGCGCTCGAGGCTGAGGCTGCACCAGGGCTGTTGCGGTTAGTAACAAACCCTTTTATCTGAGCTCTTTTTGAACTTTTATGCACACATAAAAGTTGTCTCAACAACATCCCGACACCGAGCGCATGATTAACACTGCCATGTGCGATAAAACACTTCCCGCCTTTGTTTCGGGCTGCCCGCCTAAGCGCTCGCTCCCTGCCAGGAGATGCCTCGTTGCAATCAACTTTATATTTGATGAGCCTGAAAAAAGCTCGTTCTCCAGGAGACTTTGCCACCCCTGTCCGTCTCTTTCCAGATCGTATGTGCTGAACTGGCCTGAACCAAGATCCACACGCAAGCTCTGCAGACCACCTCCCTCCACTGTTAACTACATTTGCCAGTGTTTTCGCTCTCCCAAACAACTACCACTGAAATGAATTCCTTCTTTCAAACCCTGTGGGTAGCTCAGTGAGACCCTGAGCCTGCTGAAAACCCAAGGATGCAAAGCACTGGAAGCGTGGTGATCTGCTGAGGACTGACCTCCCTGTACAAAAGCTGCATGTTTCTCCCCAGGATGCTCTTCTCCGTCTCCCTGCTCACTGTACCCTCTAAAACAGCTTCTTGCAACTGGTCTGGTCTACTCCTGGACCCTTTACCTGTACTGGCATCCCGTTTGCCAGCTCCGATACAGCAGGCATCACTGCTGCGTTGTGCAGGGGGTTGCACATGGCTGCTGGTAGCACTTAATCTGATCTGGGACCCTTCGCAGCTCTTGAAGGCCTCTGAATCCCACAGCTGGAGCTTTGCTCTGAAATAGGATGCTTTATCTGGCACCAAATCCTTGGGCTTGCTCCCTGTGAAGAAAGACTCCAGCACGGGAACTTCTCCAAGCAAGCCTGTAGCAAACACGGATGCAAATAACTCATTCTGTTTCTGTGCTACTGCCTTATCTGTCTGCTAAAGCACTTTGCAGCACAGCACGGGGTCCGCTGTGTCTCTGGCAGGCTTCCCATGGGCGTCACAGCCCTTCTCCTCCTCGGGCCATCAGCGTCCTGCTTGTGAATGTAGTGTTGACTTGTCTTATTGAGGTTTTATATTTAATTTGCCAGTTTAGTCTCTCCTCTGTTTTCCTTCTTTGGACACAACTGTCACTTTTTGAATGATCTCTTTTAAATCGCTAATGGCACAGGCTATTCTGCTGTTCAGCCATGCTGGCTTTTAGAGATGTTTTTCTTAGATTACTTTAATTCCTCCACTAAGAGTCTCTAATGCCATATTGGAGAGCCTCTGTGCCCCTTGTTGCACACATTTTTCCTTGTAACTGCATTCTCATTTCTGCACCTCTGACTTCTTCCTTTTATATATATATATATTTAGGGGTTTGGTCTTACAAGGACATTGGGCTTAAGCATGTAACACTGCAGATTCTCTCTTCCAGTGTTACTTTCTGGAACAGCCACAATGCTCGAGAGTAAATCAAGAATTGCCTCTTTCTCGGGAATTCCCTCATTGCTCAAGACATCAGGTGACTGTAGCACCTAGAATGCAGTATGAAATTTGTGTGTAACACCTCTTCAGCCTCTGTAGGCATCACTGAAGTGTCCCTTTACTACTGGGTTTTCTTTGCAGCCTTCCTCTCATGCCTGTTTCTTCCTCTTGGGGGGTGTGTGTGTGTTTGTCAACAGAATAGCCTGAACACCATCTTCTCCTTTAGGAAGGAAAACTGAGCTCTGCCATCTGCACACCCAGAAGTGCAAATCTTCCAGCAATCCCCACACCTCCGCCTTTCTGTACCCCTGAGCATCCCATCCCCTCCCTGCAGGGCCCCTGCAGACAGAGCATCTCTCCAGCCTGGAAGGACACAGGGAGGAGGGATTGCAGCAGAGGATCATTTTCCCCGCAGAAAGTTTGATACCTTCCTGCTGTTAAGACTTTTTTTTTTTGGCTGCAGGCTTTTACCAGCAGCATCTGTCATATAACCATGCAGATACACCCTGGGAATTAGGACATCTGTCGTCTGCTCCCACCTCTTCCCAAACCTCACCCACTTTCCCATTCCCTTACTTTTAACACATGCAAAACCAGAAACAGTAACTAGAATTTTTAAAAGGAGGATGGTGATAGAGGAATGGCTGCTGTAATTGCTCGGCTATGTTCCTAGACCCATCTGCAAGAGGAATGTTTGGAAACGCAGGGCTCAGGTGCTGCTGGCTGTGGGATAAACAAGGCAACCTTTTGCAAAATAGAAGTTTTAGAGGCAAAGACCAGCAACAAGAGAGTTGTAATTCAGCTTTCTTTGTTAAAAAAACAAAACAACCCAAAACATAGACCAACTCAAACATTTAACAGATTTGTTAACCACAGACATAAAAGAATCAAGAAATACTAGAAAAAATACATTGCAGGAGACATCTTGTTTTACAAGGCAATTTGATTAAGTTACTACTGGCTGACCAGCACTCAGTCGTGGAATAGCTGTGTTGACAGAACACAAACATTGTAAATAGACAGCGCTTACTGTAGAAGTATTAAGACTAAAAGATATTTACCCCTTCAAATAAATAGAATGTCATCTACAGCAACATTTAAATTAGTAAAATATTTTTAAAGCAACCAAATATAACAAAATTGTAAATCAGATCTAGAATTTCTTCTGTATGTTAAGATCCTTTTTTTATTGTGTTTTTAAAAAAAAAAACAAAAAAAATACAAACTTTAGAAGAAAGGTATCTCTGAAAAGTCAGATCATTCACTAGAAGTGAATTTCACCCTCCTTTTGTTCTGCCGGCCAGCGCAAGGTCTGGGTACCACTTAAATTTCTTCCTTTGCAAGGATTTAGGTGGGACACGAACCTCACCCCGTCCTCTGAACAAATAAGGATTTTTTTTTCCCTACACGTGAAATTCATCCCAGCGCAGGAGACGCAACCGGACCCCACAGCACCACGTCCCACTGGCTGGGATGTGGGAGAGCATCCGAGCGCCTGCAGAGCCCCTGCACCGAGATGAACGTCACCCAACGAGAATAATTTAGGTGTAGATATAAAGTCTCTTTTAGGCCATTTAAAAATTAATTCAATATTTAAAAAAATATTTTTTTTTTCTCATTAACACTTCAACAGCTGGAGGAAGCAACACCCCTTCTCACGCAAGGAATGGGGGGCTAAAAGCAAAGAAATAATCCTCTGGACATCAGTTTCTTAGGGTCGACCTAATCCAAGCCACATTTCCTACGTGCAGCTGAGCGGCACTTGGCTTTGACTCCCAGCAGCATCCCGTGCACACGCACCCCCCAACCCCGTCTGCTAGTTCCAGTTCCGACCATGTAAACTGGGAAGAAACTTCTCAAGTATGGGCAAAACCAGCGTAAGGCTGGCTGGCTTTAACTCCTCAAGAAGCCAGCAGAAACGAAGAGCCCCTTGAGCATCCCTCAACGCCTAGGTCTCGTGGGATGCCCTGGCACGGGTAAGGTCCCCGGCGGAGGCGCGGGAGCAGATTCCCATCGCCGCAGGGAGCCGGCTGCCGCGCTCCCTGGTCGGCAGCCAAGTGCCGCCGGCTCCAGCCGCGCCGGCCCATCCCACAGCCGGAGATGATCGCCGGGCTCCCGGGGCCGGCACAAGGCTGCAATTCAGTCTGTGGGGCTCTGCCGAGGTTGTGGCGCCGGCCGGCAGACCTCAGCAAGAGCCCTGGGGAAGGGGGGAACGGGAGCTGTCTCGCCCCTGGGCTGCCCTTTCCCAAGCTCCAGTAGGAAACTTTGTTCCAGCCCTTTCTCAATGGCCAACGTTGCCTTCCCCTTTGATGTCATTAGAAATGGAGTTGCGCAACCGGTTGATGGAAAAGCTGGCATCCCACAAGAACAGTCGCAAACAGCCAGAGTGTTGTGTAATGACAGCATTTGACCGTTTCCTTCTTTTTTTTTTTTTTTAATTTTTATTTTTTATTAAAGCCCGAGAACACTGTAGCCTCGGCTGAAGGCACGGGTACCTTCCCAGACTGAGAGGAAGCCTTCCCTGCGATTCCCCACAGCCACACCGGGACTCTGCCACTGCAAACATCTCTCCACGGTTGGGAAGTCGTGGCCGTGGGGAAAAGCTCTGCTGCAACGCCGCTGCCCCTCGAGGGCTCTGCTCTCAGGCAGACCCACAGTGGAGGAGCCCATGGAGGAACCCAATTTATTCCCTTGCCTGAGCTGCCCACAGGGAGAGGGCTCGGAGAAAAACAAAGCTGCTTCTTACAAGTTTCAATCCAGTTGAAGGGTCTTTAAAGTTTGTTCAACAGTGACAGAGTCCCTTTGAACTTAGTGTCCACAGAGGGTGCCGTTAAAAACAAAAGCGTGTTTACCAGAACACAGTATCTGAGATGGAAAACACTGCAAATACTGCAGGAAGTTTAAAAAAAAAAAAAAAAAAGGAAAAAAAGAAATATCCACCCAGGATGACTTCAAGCCCCATTTTTGGCCGGGAGCATTTTGTGGGGCTGGTTCCCCTCTCAGTCGGGAAGAAGGTTTCTCATTTAGAAAGAGGAACCCAATGGGTAAGAAAGCACTTGGCCACCCGCTCCTGCATGCCTCTGCCCTACATTTTAGCAATCCCCGAGAGACGCTATTCTGTGAACACCCCTAACAACTGACTGCCTGGGAGTCTAAATACTTAAAAACAAGCTAAGAAAAGCAATAACTGAAAGGGGGGGTTTAGCAGAAGGACCAAGGGACTACTGAGGCACAGCCATCGCTTGCAGAAATACGCAGCCACGGCTCCATGGTTGGACTCGATGATCTTAAAGGTCTTTTCCAACCTAAATGATTCTGTGATTCTACAATTGCACTGACATGACCGCCCCAGCTGTACTTGCAGAATACTGTCCTATGAAGTAGATTCACGCGGTATCTCGTTTAACTGTAGCTACTGTTAAAAAAGCAAACTCACGGTCACTGTGGTTGTACGTGTCCTTTGCGGGAAGGGTTTCTCTCCCTTGGTGGGTTGCAACAGGCATGACTGATCACGGGCTCGAAAGAGCACAAGTGAACAGGGAAACAACAGAAAAATCCCACATCCAGTGCTGGGAATGATGAGAAATTTTCTGTGAAGTCTCTGTTGCTCCCCTCACTCTCTGTGACATGTCATTCCACATTTGAGGAAAACAAGCAGCAAGGAGGTCTTTCACAGGGATGTATTCTCTCTTTTTTCCATACCAAAAATCCAGCTGAACACAGCAAGCCCCTGAGGGCAGCAGACACTCCTGGTTGCTGATCTGAGTTACAAGCTGTCGCACTGGACAGCAAATGCTGTTAGCAGCAGTTTCACCCACTGGAGAAATTACTTTCTTGTGTTTTCTTTATAAAATGAAATTCAGTTTCAACCCCCTTACTCATTATCTCCCTAACCTCCAGGAAAAAATAACCCACCCTCTTACAGCCGTGTTACCAAGCTCTGGTGGAGGGGAACTGTCGGGGTCAATGAACTGGGGATAAAAGAAATCAGGTTTTTGCAAGGTAAACTTTGAGATGTGAGCTGTGGCTGACCAAATCCAACATTTTTGTCATTCTGTGCTGGTACCTGGTTCAGTTTCTTCCTATAGCTCTATTGCCAGGGAGATGCTGGCGAGATCACCAAGAAACATATGGTAGCAATGCCAGAGCCAGCAGGTTAGTACAAGAGAAAGATCTTTAGCAGCAAGTGAAAAATCATGAAAATTCATAAAGAGCAAGCAAGCAAGTTAAGGATTTAATTGAGATCAGTTAGTTAATAAAAAAAATATTTCTCAGTGTGACATCTCCTTTTTAAAACCAGTGTGAAAGGTTCACCACGAGGATATCATGTAGTGATGGTCTTCATCACTGATGAAAGTAATTTAAAGATGTGTCCAAACCAAGCAACGCCCATGCCTTTGGGAGATTTGGACCCATTTCTGAGCTCTCTATGCATTGGACTTGAGTGCTAATTTACATTGGATTGAGGTGGCTGAGAGTTAAAATCCCTTTCCTTTGCATCGCAAGTAATTCTGCTGGTATATATTAGCACTGAGAGCCCCTACGCTGAACCCAGGCCCCGCAGGAAGCTGGCCCTGAGACCATTACAGCCAAAAAAAATGCAGACCAAGTGGAAGGTGACAGACTGAGGTTCTCTCTCCATGAAACAGGTCCAGCATAAGCAGTGATTTCCCATCACTACCCTGCCAAAACATCTTGGCCTTCAGCTGGAAGAGGATTCCAAAAACTGAGTTCAGGTTTTATGGTTCACGACCTTATTTATGCAAATGCCTCTCCACAGGCACTGGATCTGAGATGCTCCAATTCATTGCACATAGGTCCCTGAACAGCCAGGCACTGGCCATAAACTTTGGGTTCTTCTGCACTGTAGATATACCCAAACCAGCTGCAGCTCTTCCACAGGTTAACTTAGCTCCAGGAAAGCTCAATGCTAACGCATGTAAAGTGGCACCTGAGCTGGCTTGGGTGTATCCGCACTGTGCTGCCATGGAATAAACAACCCGACAGCAAAGGTTTTCAGCGCGATGATTGTCTCACCTATTCCTCCTGCAGTGCCTCAAAGCAAAGACGCGTGGTTGGCGAAGCAATAGCAAAGAGCTGCACGTAGACGCTTGTTGACATAGCCACTGTCATTGTCACACACGCTTGAACAGAAGCTGCCACCTGCTATAACACGCACTATTTTTGCTGAAGAGCTTAAAAGGACAAAGCATGAGCTAGTACCATTGGGGTCCTTAATGCCTCTTCATCCAAAATAAGTCTATGCTACAAGGAGCATCCAATAGAAAGCATTAGCTCTTCGAGGATCCCGGCTTCCAAACATCTTAGTTTACAAAAATATTGAGGAGAAAAAGTAGTTCAACAACCCATTTGCACAAAGCACAAGCACAAAGAAGATCTGTAACAGAGACTGAAGCAGCTCACTTGTGGGGAAAAGATGCTTTTGATTTCCAACTGACTATCACCTTAAGCGCAGAGGCATAATGAGCAAATTGTTCAAGAACTGCAGTTTTGCTGAAAAGGTGATGCTTTTGACCAAATAAAGCAACATGTTCCGAACAGGACAGTTTTGACTACTGGGGAACTAGAGGAATTTGGGGTGGGCTCAGAGGATGGGACTGCACCACCCACAACAGCAAAACAAGATTTCACATGCGGGTCATGCTTTATGCTCAAAGAGCGCTCCCTGAACGGGAGGATGGTGGTGGGGGCATCTCACCAAGCCAAACCCGATGCTGCAGTTTTGCAAGAAGAAGGACCAGACCCCTGGTCCCTGCTTCTTACAGCAAAACAGACCGTCTACGGCAGACCGAGATTAAAGCCAGGCTCCAGCCATCCAGGGACATCTGCCCCTTTCTGCACCCCCAGACCCAGTTGGTCCCATCTCCACTGCATGTTCTAGAAGAGACACAGCATAACGAAGGGCACGGTGACAGGCAATCAGGGAACGAGCCAAGGGAATCCCACCCTGATTTTCTCTTTGCAAATGGTTTAGGGGCAAACATGAACCACACTGCGGGCAATGAACAGGGCCATTGGGAGAGCATGATATTGCTCTACCCATGCTGGATGATAGTCTATCTACAGAAAAACACGGAGTGAGCAAGCCAAGGGCTTGGCTTTCTGCTAATTGCAATTCCCTGGGTTTATCAGGAGGAACTCCACCCTCAGGCCTGCCCCAGTGCTAATTCACAGGGCCACGGGATGGGCATTGTGGTGAAGAGCATCCCGGAGGACCGGCTCAATAGCAGGGAGATGGCTTGGATCTGAGAGTTAAAAGCCAGACAGTGGCAGGGGACCCCGAGTGCACTAGTCAGGAATGCAACAAAAGTCAGACGAGGCCTCCCCACATCGTTTCTCTGACACTAACTCTGCTCTGCCTTGTCTCACCTAAGTCATTGCCAGCGGACAGAGTCCAAAGCATCCAGCAGCAGGGATTTTGGTGTAAGTTTGTGTGTGTGTGTGAGCGTGTGAGCCAACATCAGCCAACCTTTCCTTGCCAACCACCCCGCCTTGACCAGGTAAGGCAGGTGCCCCAGGCACGTTTGTATGGCTGGCAACACTCAAACCGGGCTCACGAGCAGAATCGCCGGCATCTGGGGGATCCCAGACCCAAACCGAATAAGCCTACACAGATCTGAACTACAGCCCTCAGCATCACACACGCGCACACACACACACACAGATGCCGATCGCACTCGCTGCTGCCGGACAGGCAGGACCCCTTCGAAGCTGCCAGCGGGAATTCCTCCTCCTGGCCCGTGTTCGTACCAAGAACTTCTCATCGCAGCGTTGCTCATCTGCCAGGCTAAAGGTTGGCGACGGAGGGGCTGGAGGAGGCAAGGCAGAGCCAGGAGCACAGTGTCAGACACGAAGCAGCTCCGACGGGGTGCTCCAGTGCCTAGGTTTTGTTTACGAGGGATCAGAAGCGTTTTCTCCTTGTGTCGTCTTAAAATAATATTGTGCGTTTCCTCGAGCTGAATGTCTCTGCTTTTCCTGCTTATGATTCTTGCGGAACCACTTCCATCAGTTTCTGGCACAGGACTGTGGCAGAGACTGTGGGGAAGAAAGCAAAGCACAGGTCAGAGATCGCACGCAGGGGCCCAACAGATATCTTGGTCTTGGTTCACGATACTCTGCCTCAAAAGGGCTGACCCATTTGCCTCCCCACCGTGGTTCTGAGCAAGATTAGTCCAAATACAATTTAAGACTTGAAAGCAAATGAGCCGTGGGCTACTCTCTACTCATGCCCAGAATTTAAACATGCAACACTGGGAGCTTTGCTCCTGCAGCTAGGATGCTGGACTGCCCCGAGAGAGGCTCTGGTACTTCTTGACACCAGTTTCTAATTGCCTGGTGATTTGGTAACTACGTTTGGATGCCAGAACTGCGCGCAGCCAAAACTGAGTCAGGCACAATAGCAGGAATGGGCATCGCAAATAAGAGCCGATGCTTTTACTTCCAATTTTGCAAACCTCGGCCGTATGTGCACACAGCTTCTTTAAAGGCTCAAGTACCCAGGACAAAACCAGCTCAGCATACTGAACACAAGGCAGAGTCCGCTGCCTTGCACAGAGCAGGTGAAGAGCAAAGGAAGCATTTCAGTTGCAAGTTTGCACAGGAAAGGTGCTAAACTGAAGTAACTTTTATTTTTTCACCCATTAGTTGTGGTGGCTAGTATCCAAACACACCTGTGCTTTCTGTTGCTTCACTGTGTGTTTGGAGATCACAAGATAGTCTTGCCAGGTAAAGCTAACGCTAATTCTAAATGCACACAAAGTCAAACTTGGGTCAGTTGGAGGTGATAAAATTATCTGCAATATATGAATATACACATACGTTTAAAGTTCGTATGTTTCTAACTGGACATTTGCAGGATTATCATTCTGTGTTCCCAGAATATTTTCTATATTCTCTGTACAAGCCTTTGGTGGTAAAAAACAATTAATATGGTAATTTGCCACACAGGCACTGCAAAACTGGCTTTTCCAGGAATTGAGCCTAATTCTCAGAATAAAAAAGGGAGTGTGTGAGAGAGAGACAGAGACAGACAGGGGGGAAAAAAAAAAAGAATAACAAGTGCTGAGCACTGTTGAAAGCCTTTTTCTTCTTCATAAAAAGCATCCAGCTAAGGCTGGGCATTTCTACTTGTCTGCTTTTCTAGGTCAGCCTGTTGTATGAGACCTGGGAGGCAGATGGTAGAGTTTAGTTACTTGGACAACACGGATTGACTTTCTTGATTCAGTTGTTCAGACAGAGGTTGCATGTGCCAAGCACAGCCTCTCCATCCCTTCAAAACACACCGTGGTGTAGTGTCAGCTGTTGGAAAACCTTATACAAACATATCTTAAAAATAAACCCTGTAAGAGAAAACATCCAGGGGATATTCCCCTCCCTCTGCTCTGCTGCCGCATTTTGATGCCAAGGAGAACTTTGACTGGATCAGAAATGTTAGCACTGGCTAAGCGATGGTTTGGGACTAATTACAAATTTTCAGCAGTCAGATTGAGGCCAACTGTGCTCAGACTTTTATGCTGTTACTTCTTTTCCCTTCCTACACCACTAGAAAGGGATTCTCTGCTGACAAAAGGCCTGACCCTGGGCTTTTACAGGAGGCAGAAGAAAGGCAGCAATGTGCTCGGCGAATTACGCTCCGCTGCCTAACAATACCCTGTTTGCCAAGATAAAAAAACCCCCCACGGTATTTGGCCCAAACTGCGCACTTATCACAAGCCAGGGTGCATTTTGGGTGCTTGGTAGATAAGGTAATCATCAGGATGAAACTTATTACTGTTAAAGAAGAACCGATCAGAGCCAAGACACTGGAAGCCTCCACTACACGAAGGAGAGCCAGTGCTACTAGATGTAGCATGCTCACTGGGAAGCTCCTATTTTTGGAGAAAAAGCCAAGGCTGCACCCTTGCTCTTCACTGGTAATACTTACAGATGCCTTGGAGAACCCACTTGGGCTTGTTTTGCCACCAGACCCCGAAGAAGTAAACAGGGATCCCACTGAAGATGATTGCAAAGCCAATCGCACATTCCTTCGGCGTCATCCAGAAGGAAACAGCAATGAGAAACAAGCACGCCAGGATGAAGAAAATGGGCAGGCAGATGTTCACCTAAACAAGGACCCAAAGAACACGTTAGAAGTTGTACCAGGGGAACAGGGTACGCTTTCCACTGAAGTTTATCTAGCTGTACAGCCCGGGGAGGGAAGGAGTTCATGTTCCACCCCCGCATGGACAGTGCTCCTGTCTGTCCCAGCGCTCTCAACAAGGGGACCATGATCTTGAACTGCCAGGGGGAAGGTATCGATTTAGGCAGTGCTCTTCATCAATCCTGGAGAAAACAGACGTAGGCTAACACTTAACACGTACATTTAAAACGAGCAAAACAAAGCACGGAGATGTGGCTTGCCAAAGAGCCATGTGCCTTTCTCAGCACCCTTTTTTTGACCCCAATTCCATCCTTGAATGATTCCTTATAAGAAGCACCTGTACCAACAGCACCAAATTCAGCAGCAACCACAGCACAAGCCATAGCACCTTCACAGCAGGGTCTCAGAGGACTTGGCTACACTGTTCTGAGCAGGGCACCTGCTGCGAACAGCCCAGCTTTTAGAAGAAAAACCAAAAAGACCAAAGGAAACACCCTGCAAAGAGTTACTTTGGGAAGGCACTGGTACAGGTCTGTGAGTTTGTTTCTCTCTGGCTTCCTGTTGCCTGGCAGAGACCTGAGCGTGCTGGGGGATGAGTGAGAAACATGCCTTTAAGGAAGGCAGACACGCTTGTGGCTGACATGATTTTGGCCTCCTCCCAGATGGGATGCAGTACTGCCAAGCTGGCCAAGGACAAAGAGAACAAAGTTCTCATCTCTGCAGGCGTGGGTTTGTCTGCTTTATTAAAAAGCTATTTTAAGTGAATTCCATGGTGGTACAGAGTGTTTCACTGAGAACCACAGCCTATGATTTGTCCTGGGGAATACGTTAGTCATTGAGAGCTTCCCACTGGGCTACCCCACCAGAATACCCTGCATCTCTGACACCCAGAGCCTCCTTCACCCTGATGTCCCCGTGCCCGTGGCAGCTCTTCATCCCCCCGCACCGGTTCACATTCGGCAGATTTCCATGCAGCAAGGACACCCGCATTAGCTACAACACAACATTTCCCCTGCACGCTTGCAATCCCAGTCCCTCTTCCGTACAGGACAAGCAGCTGAACTCGCTGAACCTTCCCTGGTGCTGAGAAGGGACTTGGGGAGGACCCACCACACAATGACCACACTGTTCTCACCTTGATGGGCCTTTCCAGCTCTGGCTTCTTGTAACGCAGCCACATCATGCCGATGATGGCCAGAGCCACGCACAGCCAGTTGAAGAAGCTGAAGAAGTTGATGACTGAGAAAATGTTGTTGGAGAAGGCATAGAGCAGGGTCATGACACACTGCATCCAGAAAAAAAAAGCCATTAGCAAAGGGAGTATGCAAACCCATGTATGTCACAACACTACATACAGGTACTTTAGAAGAACTATCTGCCAGGAAAAGAATCATGTTGATTTTTACTTATTTAAGCTATTTTCAACTGGTGCCTGGAGCAAGTTCAAAACAGAAGTGGAATGTGAGGATATGACGAGAAGGAGAAGGGTCTATCCTCTCCTGTAGGCGCATGCAGGAATGGCTGTGTCTGGAGGTGGTACCCAAGTAGCCCGCCTCCAAGCACCCTGATGGGATCCTACCCCCGACCCATTTCTCAACACCGGGTCGATGCTCATCACCACAGAGCCAGGTGCTTACCGTAAAGATGAGGGATGGCACGGGAGTGAGAAGCCTGGGGTGAATCATAGACAGGATTGAAGGCAAGTGTCCTTCTCGGGAGCCCACGAAGAACAGCCTGAGGTGGGGGAGACAGAGCAGTTATCACCTCTGCAACCTTCAGCCCCGGGCCGGGGTTTGCCTTCAGCACAAAACAAGTGGGGACAGCCCAAGCTCAGCCTAGACACTGCTGAGGCAGCAAGACTGAAACGTCCAGGCTCCACGCAGGTTTTCCACCTTAGTGGTGCCTTGCACGACGCCAGCCGGACCCTTTTGCTAGTCACTGGTTCAGGAGTGGGGCCCTGCAGGATCAGCCCCCAACACGGGGTGTTCTGCATATACACAGTGGAAAGTCCCCGTCTCAGAAGGAAGGCTGGAGACGGACAAAGAATGCAAGAAAAGATGTATCTATATCCTCCTTTCCAGAGAGGGCAATTAAGTGACTTTCCTAAGACAACCTGGGAGATGTGTGTCAGCACTGGAAGCATCTCAGTCCCCATCCTGCCCCGTCCTTTCTGTCCTTTCTCCCGTTTCTGGAGAGATTTCTCAGCCCTGAAGTTTCATAACCTTCTGCTTTTCATTAAAGCCACTTTCTCAGGCAACATCACTGAGCCCCAAGCCTGTGTTTGTTTATGTTCTAATAACTTCAGCAGGACTTTGCCTGAGGAACAGAAGACTAAGACCACTGAAAGGGTTTCCTTTAAACTGAATATGGTTTTAAAGCCTTACTGGTGTTTTTTTTCCGCATTCCCCACATGGCCTCCAGACTCTTTAGACTTTGTGTCTACCCACAGCCACTCTTTGGAGGACAACTCCAAAGGAAGGGGCATTAAGCATGACTTGTAAACAAAACCCACAAAATTGAGCAAGAAACCTACCGGGAAGAAGTGAAGAGAGATCCATTAACGGATCCAAAGCATGATAAGCCCACAAAGACGGGTATGATCCAGGACATGACGCCAAGGTGATAGTTCCCAAAATCCTAAATGGGGGGCAACAAGACAGACATTTTGCACCCAGAATGTCCAAAAGAACTCACAGCTGCCTACAAAGACTTAATATTTGTAGAAATCTGAACAAATGATGGCTTAGCGCTGAAGCTGCTTTGGAGTTTCCCATACTGCCATTTGCTGCTACTCCTTCCTGAAAAAGCATATTGTAGAATTGCAAAAAAATCAGCAGCGTGGCCCTCCCTCAGAGTCAGGACGCAACATTTATCAGAACGGCTATCCAAAAGTTCAAGACCAAATGGAAACTGCGAGGAGATTCAGACATGCAGATATTGCCGATGGCTGAATAAGGACCTGGGACTCAGCCCCTTAGAAACGCCATGACCCGGAGTTGTAGTTTTCTATCACAAACTGACCCCGCGCTGCTTCCCTGCAGTTTTACGCCAGTGCTGTTATATTGATTTCAAGACTTGCAAAGGCACACAACTACAGCAATGTAACACAGGCTGGCATCTCCGATAACAGCACTGCGTAGGTGCAGGCTGGAGCGGGGGCTTGGGACTAATCCGAAGGATGCAGCACTGTCACCTGAATGGCCCAGACCAACTTATCCTGGACTGGGAGATTCCCCTTGAAGCACTGAACAATCCTGGTCACGCTCAGTTTGCAAGGTCACACCATGCTGCTCACTTCTGAAGCAACCAGGACTTCTGACCGCAATGGCATTTTAATTAATAGAAGTATTATTTTTCTCTCTTAATTAAAACAAGGAAGATACAGAGAGAGAACAATCTAGTTCAGTATTGACTGAATGACCTTTTCCCATAAATATCACGCTCTGGTAACTGATGAGAAGTCATGAGGCCAGCAGCAACCTTGCATATTTAGGAATTAAGAGCAGCGCTAACTGATTGCTCACCCTTACTACTGTCTGTGATTAAACCCACTTGGTATCACGCTGTTCTTCCCTGCTCCCGTCACAGTTGCTCTTTATCTCCTGTCAAACATCAGCTTTTATGTAAGCAGCCATGATCAGCCTGGAACAAACTAGGTGATGTATGCAGAGATTGTAAGTCTGATTTAACCAGCCCTGGAAAACAGATGAGTCACATCAGAAATGCACCTATCTTACCACAGCCACGGCTTCGGATGTCAGCATCTGGTCCGTCGACAGGGTTGTGAAGTAAGCCAAGTTTGTCAGTACGTAAACCAAAGTGACTACAGGTAGTGAGATGATGATCGCCAGAGGCAGGTTTCTAGGAAGAAAATATAAATTGTAATGGAGCGCTGCAGTTCAGAGAAGAGAGCTGTTGATGCCAGGGATCAGTGGCTCATGCTGAAGCCCTCCTGCGCTCGCTTAAAGTTGGCTTCAGCCATTCTGTTCTTCTTTGGCTCTTCAGCATGTCCAGTTTCCCAGCCACAGGCTGTTCCCCTAGGAGAGGGGAAGATGCCCACACGGGAACAGCCCAGAGACTGACAGATGTAGAGTGAAGGATTATGGCAGAAGGGACTTTTTGCATGGAGAGACTCTGGCTGTCTGGGCAAGCAGTAATGCAAGATCACTGCAAAGGCAATTAATTAAAAATACCCCCCTGTGTCTCTTGCTAGCCAGCGGCATTAGCACATGTGTTCTCTTCTGGGCAAAGAAGAAGCATTCATGCTGGTGGGTTTCTTGTGGGAGATGGAAAGATCAGGGATTTAGTGGGCAGTTTTTAGGCTCTAACTCTGTGCAGCTCGCTGGACTGATGAAACTCAAAGAAAATGGGTTCAGACACAGTCTGAGTGGGTCTGTGAAGACGAGGCTGCATTGGTACAATTTGCCTTTCCAAATAGTCTAACTTCATTTGCGAACGGAAACTGGAAAAAGAAACCCTGCTTGATGCCACGTATAATTGGTCTAGCGGAGCTCATAGCCACAGGAGGAGAGAGTCAAATACCATGACTGCATTCAGAAGACACGAAAGTAATTGCAAACTGCAAAAACCTTTTTATAACTGTGTTTGTCAAGGAAAGGGCCTATCAAACTCTATGCTTCCCAGCAGGCACTAATCACTGCCAGGGTCAGCCAGGAATGGGTTCTTGCACAAGTGACCCTGAAGCTCGTATCGACAGTGCCTCATCCGCACCTTCCCTATGAGCAAAAATGATCTATCAGCGATGTCCTGCCTCGGTGTGGCCCACCCTCACCTCACCAGGTCCCCTGCGTAACCCTGAAAGGTGCGAGCAGCGCAGAAAGCGGCTATTGCTCAACAGAACAGGAAGAGCATGTGACAAACACATGTACGCACAAATACTCTTGCAGGAGTTTATACAAGACAGTAGTAAAGCCCTGAGTGCTTCTTCCTCGTCTATAATTCAGAGAGGTGCCATGCCAAGGAAGCAGGACTTTCCAACAACACTGATAATATTAGCAGTCCAGGAAAGCAGTGTAAGCAACAGCCCTTCTCATACAGAGATTATTATTCCCCTTCCCCTGTTCCAGGGAGGAACAATGCCATTAATTTATCTCGTTTTCTATTTCCTCAGAAAAAGACCTTGGCTTCTGGGCTGATTAGCAACTCCTGTTACACACACAAGGAAGGGGCTTCCTGAGAACTACAGGTTTTCCTCCCAGGGAAGTCATCGCAGGACACACACCTACCTGTAGGGATTTATCATCTCTTCTGTAACAAAATTCAAGTAATTCCTGTAATTTAAAAAGAAGAGTGGTTACTCCTTGGAATAAACGAAACCCTTTGCCTTACTCATCTGCAAGGGAGTTTCAGGAGGGGTAGAGAGACTGACACCTGCGGTAAAACTTATGATGGCTGATGCCTAGTCCGAGACCTACAGCACAAAACCTGCAAAGTGCAAGCCCTGGATGGTGCTGGTGGATCTAGCACACCATGCTGCCCGCTTCCTTGCAAGAGGAAGGGTGATTGCAGGTGAAGAGCTGGACCCACAAGCGACAAGGCCACCCCTCCAGGCAATAAGGATGGCTGCAACTGGCCTGTTTTCGCAGCAAATTGAGCACGCTCCTTGTGCTGGCAAGTGCTCGAAGGGACTGATAAAGAAACCCTCTGGGAGCTTCAGTTTGGTGCTCCAAGTAATCTCTTGGCATGTAGCACACCTCTCTTCTGCTAGCCAAATCCACCCTGCTGCTTTCTCTTAACACCACGTAGGAGCTGCACCAAGCATCATGGTGCATCATCATCCATCATCTGCCGCTGCTTCTAAATCCCACGATCACCTCCACTTCTCTGTGCTTCCACGTCTTAGCTGGAAATGAGGCATGAAGTATGACTATTAAGATCACTAGGCAAACCCAAAGCATCTGCCTCATTGCCCTGGTTACAAGAAAGATGGAAAGTCCTGGACCTCACTCTTCCTGCAAACACAATCTGGGGACAAAAGAAAGGGACTACAGTATTTAGCATTGAAAAAAAGATAGAGGGCTGCATCTTACCATCCTCCGTAGGCAAAGAGACCACTGTACAAAGCTAACACGATGTTCCCCACGCCTGCTTTTGTGCCTTCGAAGGAGTGCTCAGGAGTCAGGTTTGTCACATCACCTGCAAAAAACAAAAACAAGAAAGGATCAATGCAGATGGGCTGTGAACCCCAAGGGCCTTTGTGGGCATTGAAACAGAGAAACCTGGAGGCAAAAGCTGCTCTTAGGATACTTAATTATCACGCTGATGCACTTCAGGTTATGCTAGAGAGCATGTGCACATATTTCTATTGGGCTGATTCCTCCAGTTTTACAGTGTGTAATTCAGCCAGAGTAATGCACCAAGTAATCCGTGCCAAACATACTTGTCTCAAGCAACTAGTCATCATTGAGCGCTCAGACTTTCTCACGCTACAACGTGCTATCACCGAGGTAATCTCCCAGATATTGCCCTGCGAAGAAAACATTCTGGGGTCCTTCCTGCTGGAAGATGCTATGCAAACAGATATTGTCACATTGTCCTCTCAACTGAAAGCTGCTTTCATTCGATAAAAACCCCAGGATTTCCTCTGCTTCCACCAACCACCCAATAAAGCAGAAACCCAGGATTTCCTCTAGTCCCACCAGCCACCTGATAAAGCAGAGGGTTATGGCAATCCCTTTGATTGTGGGAAGTCAGGTTCTTTGGGGCTTGAATATCAGAAGTTAGCTTCTTTAGGGCTTGAATATCAAAAGTTCCTGTTATGTACCTGCTTTTGAAAGAAAAAGCCATAAATAGATGACTTGATTGTACCTTTGGTAAGAACTGTCCCAGAGCAGCCTAGAGTTTATTTATTTTGCTTTAAAATGCTCTGCAGTTGTTTTGTTCCCTGCCTTTTGATGTGGAGCCTCTGTGCAGTCTGGGATGGCGGAGCCACACTCCCCTTCCCGGACTCAGCGCTCCCCTCGGTGAGGACGGAAGGGGGGAACGAGGCAGGATTCGGGAGGGCATGTTTGCATCCAGGGAGCCCTGTAGAAGCCCATGTGATTCCTCTTAGGGCATAGATCTTTACTAATCGCTGGAGCAACTGCATCACATGGCAGTCAGCAGGGCCTGGAGCTTAACCCTTCATCTCTTAGCACAAGGTACCCAGGATGTGCATTGGGGGTAAGGAGAGGGATGCTAATATACCAGGCGTTTTTCTTCTGGATGGCCTCTCTTCCCATCTCACGCCGGAAAATTCACTCCCTCATGCCACCAAAAGCCACTTTTGCAGAGGCTGGATAACAAATACAGATGCACGGACCTTTTAACGCCTCGCACTCATCTTTTTAGTGGTGGGGAAGGGGTACCTTTTATCAGTCTGCTGGTGCATCTTTCATTCATGGGGCTTCACAAGGGACTGCTCCAAATCTGTGCCAGTGACACGGAGCTGCCCTGTGCACGTGGGGAGAGCTACATCGTGTCTTTTTCCCTCCCTACCTGACCCTCCAGCTCTATCCCCATCCTTTCCATCCTGGGCATTGCTCCCCTTCACCTCCTTTCTCTCTCCTGCTCCTGCTGAGTCCTAACCAGGGCAAAAAGATATTCCCTACCATGGCATCCAAAATGCTCTCTGCTCACAAAACTACCCAGAAAACCACCTCCCCTCTGCCTTCTTCCCTGCTCGGTTACTATCCCATTTGTAAGGGGATGCTGTGGGTGTGAGCTGCAAAGGAGCCAGGACCACAGAGGCAGCACATGCACTAGGCAATGAGATCTGGGAAATACCAGTTTTCCAAGGCTCTACTTGTCCAGATCCCACTGCAGATAACAGTTCTCCACCGGTGTTGCGTTGTCCCTCTCTCCCAGCAGCTCCTTGCACTAAGAAGGTCTCTTCTGAATCTGTCTTGGGATATGCTGGTTGTATTTAATGCCCCTTTAGCCAGTGAAGCTCCTTAGCAAAACGCACCAATTGTTTTCAAAAAGCGAGGACAGAAAATGTACATCAGAGTGTAATAGGAAAGCCAGGAAATGCAAAAAGACTGATATGATGCTGTGAGCTTAACCTTAGTTCCTGGCTTATAGGTTCAGTCATATAATCTTAATTTAGCATTAATGCCCCGGCCTGGCTGTGAATAAAAAAGTTGAGCAGGAGGTGGGTGTGCCCGGTATCACATTCTGCTGGATCCCTCGGGCTCAGCTTTCCTGAGTTTATTTTCTGCCCCTCGTGAATAATTACCAGTCTAGTTCTTTGCAGGTCTTTTGTTATGGGACTAAGATACGCTTTCTGTTAACTGTGACTGTGATTAGCTACTGGAACGGCACACAGACGGACTGGGAGAGCAGGAGAGCTCTCCAGGCGTTTCAAACACCCCTTGGGACGTCTCTTCTCAAAGGTCTGCTTGTGCTCTGCCAGTAGCCCAGCTCCCACCGAGGCCGAGGGATCACCACCTTTACCATGTCAGGAGGATGCTCCGATCCGGGAGCAGCCAGGGCACAAGCAGCATCACGCTGCAGGCTCACCCTCCCATTTCTTGTCCACAGCTGGACACCAGCTTCCACCAAAAAGCCTCTTTCGGGCAAAAATCTCCCAGGCCAAATGTTCCTTTTTCCGAGGCATCTGCAGGTTTCGTTCTCTGCCTTCCCAAACCTCAGACAGAAACTGTGTGCTGAGCTGCCGCCTTCGCCCAGCTGGCCAGGAGAAGAGAAGAGCACTGGTGGTCCCCAGACTGAAACCACGTGCCTTGGCTTCAAGATGTGCCACCCGCTTGAAAACCGTGGGCATCTTCAGCCTCTGGGCAAGGAAGGGTCCAAGCCCAATCTGGTGGCCCGCTGGACTGTACAGACATTTTGCCTGTGCGTCTGGAGGAGGGCTGCCCTCCAGGACCCGCGAGCAAAGAGGAGGGAAAGGCAGCACGGGACCGTACGGGAGCGGCACTGAAGCAAAGAAATAAAAACAAAGCTTGGTATTTCATTGCACTGTGGGTGGGCAGGGGTGGCGGATGGAAGGATGGATAGGTAGGACATAGCTAATTACTCGCACACCTCTGCGGCACGCACCTAACCCAGCTCTTGGAAGCGCTGAAATCCAGCTACCGGCAAAGGAGTGGCAAGTCAGCGTGGAGGCAGCCAGGAGAGAAGAGTAGGTAGGAAGGAAGGGGCTTTTTGTTCCTCCTCAACGCTTGAGGAGCTGACACCTCGCTGCCCTCTCCCTGCTTCATCTAGCGAGAGTTGTAGCTCTCCAAAAATTTGCTGCAAGTTGCTAAACTTCACGTCTCTATGCTCCCACGGTAAAATGGATTTAGCAACATGTCAGAACACGATTAAATAACCAGAGGACCTGAGATTTATCTCTTCCCACCCCAAGGGGGCAAGCTCGCATTCTCAGGTGTCCGCATGATGCTCCTTTGCCACGATGTTTGCTTCTTTCATGCTTTATTGCTTTCTGGTTGCATGAGAGGAGCCTGGGCTCCTTAACAAACACACCCCGAAGATCACATCCCAGCAGAGAAGCTGTCCTCTCCTGCCATCACTGCAACAAAGCTCTGTCCCACCCTGCCAGCCAGCAGATCACCAGAAAGATAATAATTTGTGCCCGCCAGCGATGCCTTTACAGACATAACTGGTGCCACATTATACGTCTTGGGGTCAAAAATGCCAAGCTCCAGCAGTGATGCCAGAAGGGTATCCCACATACAGTGGGTGAGCTCTCACTGCACCCATCTTGCCCTGATCTCGTTAGCAGCCTCACACACAATTAGACGGAGGTTCAAGTAGTTGTTAGACAGGCCCTTGGAAGAGAAATCCATCACACAAAGATACCTCCTCTGGTGCAGAAGACCCAGAGGTGCACTGGAGGCTCAGAAAATATCCAGAAAGCACCATGTCCCCCCTGTTCTTACCCACTGATGCTATTGGCCCCAGCTGGAGACTGGGGATACTGGGTAGACGGTCCAGCATGGTCACTGTTACCTCCTGCCTCTAATACAAACGCTCGTTAGGACCTGCTGTTCAAAACGGAGGTACGAACCTCGGTTCCAGACACCCTCCATCTTTCAAGCCTGAATGTGCAACTCGAGCCTCCGGACTTCGGAGGCTTGAATTGCAGACTTTGGATCAAATCAAGGGTTGAGGCTGCCAAGCACGGCCTCGACTGCTCCCACGGAGCGAGACGTCCGTCAGCGAGAGCATCCCGGGCAAAGCCACGCTCTGCCCACCCTCCCGGCTCCCCCCCGTCCTCCCCAGCCCATGCGGCCACGGCTGCTCTCTAGGCAATGCCCTGCCTATGCCCGGCACCCTGGTGATCTAAAACCTGGTTTGAACTGGCTGTTCGACTGCACTCTGCTCTACAATTAACCAAATTAAGGTAACAAGCTCTGACATAAACCCCATTTGCTGATCTTGCCAGCTGCCAAGACGCTGGTAATTGCACTGGCAAGCGCTGGGTCACCTGGGGCTTTTCTGCGGGAGGGACCTATTTTGGGTCCGCATGCTGCATGTTCAGACCCTTTCTTTGAAAAATGTTCATTTGCTCCCCAGTCATGTCCATTCCGGTTTTAATAGCACAGCAATCTTCTCTTGCAGAAAGCATTTAATGATAATTAAATATTTTTAACTTGCCTAAACAGTGAGGAGAGGGAACACAGCCATCTAGAGAGCTCAGCAAGAGAAGGGGGGGCCCTCAGCGCGTCTCGCTTGTGGAAGAAACCAAGCCAGGGAGAAATGTGTCGTATATACAAAAAACCCCAGAGGAGAAGATCCACTCAGCTGTTGAGCCATTTCCTGAGAAAAGCAACGAGTTCGATCAACTGAGTCAGAAAACAAGACGGCAAGAAACACGCAGGGGTCAGGGTCAGGAGAGCATCTCTTCGGCAGCTCAGAGCTCCCTGGGAAACACACGCTCGGTAGCCACATCACCTCTTTGCTCCTCTCTGATCGCTGCCGCTCTGCAGACAGCTTGGCATTGAGCAGTCTTGAACAGCAGCTATTAAACTTGGGTCCCGTAGCAGATGAGTCCACGGGTCTGAAAATTTCTTCTCCAGGGTGAAGCCACGGGTCTGGGCTCCTGGATTCACTCTACCCCACACATTACTTGAGCTTTGCAACTCCTCCTTTTGCAATGGTCCACCAGGACACTACTTGGGCGTTTTGTTACCTTTCCCACCGCCTCTGCATCTTGCTGGCATCACCAAAAAACCTTTTACCCTCTTCCTCCTAAGCAAACACTTCCCGATTTTCAGAACCTTCCTGTCTGCTGGCATAACATTTGCGGATGAAAAATAAAGAGCCCTGGAGCGATGCACAGCATGCAAAACGCCGTGCCTCCTCCGGGAGCCAGAAAGCACAGAGGCAGCGCAGGGACCCTGAATGAACAGGTTCCCTTTGATCGTTAGTGCAGCATGGAAAGGTGTTTCCTAAACGCCCCTTTGTCTATCCCAATCTGGACAAGTAACAGCAAGGAGCAAACCCTAAACAAACCACCCAGTGGGTTTCCAGCCACTTCCATAAGCTTATTTTTCCTTTTCGTATCTGCGCAACAGGTTCAATCCACATCCATAGAAACTTGTGATCGAGAATGACAAAGAAGAATGAGCCACCTGACCAGGCTCTGGAGGGGCTAGCCAGGGCCAACCAGCTTGACGTGCAGGAGAGCCAAGAACATTTGGGGAGGGCAAATCCTCCTGCCTGTCACCCACACCTCTAGCACCACAGGCAAGGCCATTAATTTCAGCCCAGCAGTTGAAGGCTGTGGGAAAGGATCAATAAATTGCAAGCGAAAGCACATGTGTACACACACACACACACACACACAACACAGAGCTATCGACTGCAGTGAAATACCTTCGGCATGAACGACTGCTTCTGCTGCATCCAAAGACTTTAGAGAGACAGTGAGAGGAGATCCAGACAGAGATGCGAAGAAGCGAATACCAAAGTATTAGCTGCTCTCTAGTTAGATATGTCTGCATTGCTGGGATAGCTGCACTCGGAAAAATGAGAAGCCAACAGAGCCTCTCATGTCAGCTGCCTTAAAACCCACTCGGCCCACAGCAGCGGTGAGCAGGGTCCCCTTGGCATGTCCCAGATGCCCTCCTCAGCCTCCAGTGCAAGGCACCTACCTTGATCCAGCTTAGCATTTGGCAGTTCATTCAGGATACCAAAAATGAGCAACACGCTACAATCCACAGCTCCTTGGATAAAGCAGTTTTCAGATGTCAAGGCACATTTCCACCCTGAAGAGTTAACGCAGCTATGAGCCTCCAGACGCAATGTTAAACAACAGTTCACATCATCATTAAAGGCCAAGCTTCCAGCCTGTGCATACAGACGCACTCCAACTCACAGTGTTCGTAACAAGAAGCACAGGTCACTGACCGACTGCTTCTGTATTTTGGGTTTTTTTGTTGTTGTTGTTATTAAATGCATCCTATTTATTTTCGGACAGGCAACTTTGCACTTGTAAAACACAAAAGCCCCAGCAGGCTGAACTCTATCCTTGAATCTATAATTTTCAAAAATTTTCTGGGCAGAGAGGGCAAGAAAAAAATTGTCTGAGCAGAAATGAACTGCTGCTCACTCCAAACCAGAGCAGGCAAAGCTGCATAGCATGCCAACCTGCCATGCCCACCTGGCCTCAGCTTTTGCATCCACCTTTGGCTGGAAAAGAAATCAAAGATCAGAGAGCAAGAGGCCTATAAAACATAATTGTGTTGTATCAGCCCTCCAGCGTTAAGACGCCTGATTAATCTCCAACATGTGGTTGATGTGATTTAGAGGTGCAGGATGCTGGCAGCTTTCCCAGCTTCCTTGTTCATGCTCTCCTTCGGTACGGTCTTCCACTTTCCACAAGTTCCCTGAACAACAAGGTGAGTAAGGGAAGCACAATAGCTTTCCTTCAAAGCTTACTGCTGGAAAATCACGTTATAGTGGCATTTCTGAATGCCAATATAACAAGAAACAGCATGGGCAGCTGCAGGGCATGTTTTTCTCACAATCTTTTGTGCACGAGCCTCAGCCCCAACTTGCAGGGACACACTCAAAGCTTGATGGACCTTTACTATCCATAGGCTTTGCCTCTTCTCTGCCAAAAAGGATCTATGGTGTGAGTTAGTCACGGGCTGGCTGGGCGAACACCCATCTAGTTTGGTTTTGGGCTCCAAACTCATCTCAGACACCTACAGCTCCACCATCAGTTGGTTCTCGTGTCCCAGGTTGTGTCCTAGAGCCGGTCCCTTGGGTGAGGTTGTCCCTCCGGGCAGAGACACCAGGGTGACGGCTACCCTGCTGCGTACAACACCGCACCATGTGTGCAAAGGTATTTCTGATCTACCCTCAGTTAGCAAAAAAGCAGGTCATGACTGACATGACAGGAAACAGAAAAAAAAATATAAATGAACTGAAAACAAACTCCTAAACACCGACCTGCCGATCAGGTTCACTCTCAGGTTCACGCTATGGACATGAGAGATGAGACCGGGTCAAAGGAAAACTTGTGGCAGATTTCTTTAGCTATGTGAAGCGCTCATTCATCTCTGGATGGCCAAGCGTGATTAAATGGAGGTACAAACCCAAAAGAATTCAGACAATGACCACTCTTGTTTTCTCTCAGTATCTGTGTGCCATTGTGCTTTGAGACCTGAGAGAGCCTGAGATTTTAATTACCAGGCACGAAATCAAGTTTTCTTGCCCTGTCAGCAGGACCCCTCCAGAGCAGCCCTGCCCTCCCCAGGCTTACAGCTCTATCCTCGCCGTTGCTGCTTGCAGAGCTCATCCACTCAGACCTCGGTCCCACTCCAGATCTGGCTCAAGGGGCTTTTTTGGGGACGTTCAGCTGATACACTGGCAGCAGAGAAGAAAATCTGGGAGGAAAGGAAGAGCGAGTAAACTTTCCCTCCCTCTCGTCTTTCTTAATCACAGGATTTTTCAGAAAAAAGGGCAAAGAAAAAAGTTTGGACAGGGAACCTGCAAAATAACCCTCACAGAGAAAAAGAGAGACCAAATGGTCAAAGGGATTCGATAAATGAAAGTAGTACCCAGATGTGTGCACACACCCACAGCTCCAAGATGTTGCCTCGCAGCTGGAGTACTTTTTATAGTATTTTTAGGAGGCTTCACAGACATGCTAAGCATGCATTAATGACTGAAGGTTTGAATCTTCATTTCAGTACTTTCAGAAACCGACTGTCATGGTTTAACCCAGCCAGTAACATGCTGAGTTCAGAATTTGCCAGCCACAACTGCACCTCTAAATACCTTTTTACAAAGAGCAAATGACACTAGGGTGGGGGGTGCCAGTGCTGGCTGATACTGTACACATCTATTTAAAGAAAAAACAAGATGAAAACCAAAACTCCCTACCTAGTCTAAGCTCCCCATGGCAAATGTCTGGAGCTAAACCTGCCTACTTTGTCCTTAATTCACCCCATGCTTGTTCAGCACATGCAACTCTGCTGGTCTCTGACAAGCCCAATGAAGGGAGTTAGAGAGAATAATGCTGCTGCCATCAAACAGGCACTCGAGGCACCGCAGATGCGAAATTTAAGATCAGAAATCAGGCATTAAGAGGGAAAAGGGACGATAAGTTCAATAAAAATAATTCAATAAAACGAGCGTTAAATTTGATTTCCCTAAGTCCCAAATGCCCAATTCTTTTTTTTAAGCAGAACTGCTGGTGAAGAATCGCGGCGAGGGCTGGAGCCCAGCACCGCAGCACTCTCGAACACACAGCAGCCAGGAACGGCACCTCGCTGCTTGAGCTGCCCACGGGCAGATAAACATTTAAGAAGCCCTAGGACATCAACAACAGAAAAGAATGTATCACCTGAAACATGTCTGTGATAAGTTTTTTTTTAGAATTTTTTTATATTAAAACCTCTCCTGAATTTCCTTACATGTAAAAATCATGAGCGTGTCCTTAAAAATTAGCACTTTTTTTTTTACCATTTCATGCCTAGGTTAGTTTTTAAGGCACTGTGAGGTGCAGGGTAATCGGGTACGAAGAGCACAGCTGCAGACCTAACCACAGACCTCTGCATCACACCCAGTGCAGAAAACATCCCTTAAACCTGCCCAGCCACTGCACGTCCAAACCAGCTGCATGATCTAGTTCCAGGCAGGTCAAGAATATGGCCAAAAAATACCCAGAGGTGGCTGGACAGAAGGTGATTTGTGAGAGCTGGTAAAACAGTAGAACCAAAAATAAGCCTAGTTTTTGTAACACTGGAGTGAAAAAATCCTGATCCTGTCTATGCTGTAAGTGATTTATACTATTTAAGTGCTGCAGGCTGGTGGGCTGTACAGTTGCGGGTCAATATGTAAGGTTTTACATACCCAGTCCAGAACACTGAACTTTTAAAGCAACACAACTCCAGCCCCACAAAGGCTTTTAAAAGTGTAACTTTTGTATTAGTAAAATAATTGCATCCCAAGTGGGTCAGCCATACTGAGTCAACTTTCAAGTAGTTGAAAGGCTAAGTAGGAAACCAACTTCCACCCTCCTTTTGAAGTTGCATGAAAGAAGTGATGCAAAACAGCTGTCCACAGAAAGATCACAAGGAAACGCTATTTTCTGTGTGGTAATATTGCCACATATTTCTTTGTCTTGAGATGTTACTGCTTTTCTGAAAATAATGAAAATATCCAATGAAAGGATAAAAAGAAAAAAAAGCCAAAAGCCGAAGGTGGGAGGTCAATACAGAGGAAGACATACTTCTGTGAAGCCTCAGAAGTTTCCACATTTGAGTAAGCAATTGTGATGTTGGTCCTCTTCTCTGTTTATGGATACTGTAAACGTAAACCAGCAATGGGACAGTAGCCACTAAAGCAAATTAATCAGCACGGCTCAGGCACTATCTGGAGTGTCACGGGAACGCACAACCCCTTCACCACTGAAACTGCAGCCCCAGACAAATCAACTTGGCGTGTATTTCACCCCAATAATAGCTGCCGGCTTGGGACTGAATTTATCCAGCTGGTAGCAGTAAGAGTCCTCTTTGTCCAAAGAGCATTTCAATGGGTATAACAGAAAAAAGGGCACGCAGAGGAGCAGCAAAGGCATGGCACTGTGCTTATGTATGGGACTCAGGATCACCCACCTACTCAGGGGTTAAACAGGCTTTTAGAAAAAAAGTTACCCATTTAGAAGCGTCAGCACTTTAAAAAGACTGGGTCTGTAGTATTTCGCCTGGAGAAGGTCCAGCAGCTCCATACTGTACCACTAATGCACAGCGCAGCCTCAGAGAGTACAAACACGGCGGCTTCCAGGCGCACTGGGTTTGTCCCCCTGCTCCAAGGCAGGTTCGACTCACTTAAACCATTCCCAAGAGACGTTTATTAACCTGTTCTTGTGAATCTCCAGTGAGACAGCCTCTCTGGACAATCTCCTTGAGCTCTGTGTTACAGTTAAAAAGTGTTTTTCTAATGGCTAATTTAAATTTCCCTTGTCTCACAGCTCACACCCATTATTTCTTGTCCCAACAAAGACAGAGAACAGTGCATCACTTTCCCATTTTTGGTATGCTTTAACTGATGCTACTATGCTTTCCTTGAATTAAAAAGAAGAAAAAGGCAGTTTCTTGATGCATCCCTGCTACATAAAAGCATCCAGTTGCCTGGAATGATTTAAAGAAAAGTTGAGTAAGTTGCAAAACATATGTGGAAGATAAGGAAGGGCCTATGAAAGGAGCTTGCACATTCTTAAGGACTTACCAGAGAGCTTGCAACTTCCATAAGGAGATTAATAAAATCCATGTCAGACCACAGGCAGAATCCCAGGCAGTATGTTGTAAAATAGGAACTCAGACAAGCAGTAGTGTGCCACTTTGGACAAGGCATACACGTGGGCTTTGGGAGGAGCATCCTCTGTAGATCCCAAGGTTCCCACTCTGAACCAGCCTGCTTTACGTTGAGCATGGTGTGCACAGGCAGGAAGAAAAGGTCTTTGCCGTCAGATGTTATCATTTAACTATTGCTTTTGATCTTGTTACGGTTCACTCTGAAGTGGCCAGGTGGTTTAGCAAGAAACTAAATGTCACATGAAATGAGCTGTACTGCAAGATGAGCACAAGTCATAGTGGTATCTCTCCAGACCTACCGAAAACTTGAAACTGTAAAGGGCTTTATAGGAGGTAAAAAGCTTCTGAGACAGAGGAGCATAGGATGTGGGTTTTTTGTACAGAAGACTGAAACCTCTTATTGGTATAAGACACAAGTCTATGGAAACACCATGTATTTATAGCTGAGGAACCAGGGCAGAAAGTGACTCACCCTCAACAAAAGAACAGTACAGAGGGAGGGAAGGTGATTCTGAAGATGCAAATTAAGATTATCACCTGCAAATAAAGAACAACTGTAAAGACCTTTTATTGCTAAAATGTTAAAGAACTAACAGAGATTTATGTTTCCTTATCCTTTTCCTTCTAAGAGAGAAAAAATGTTCAGCAAAGCAGCCTGGGGAGTTATGAAGAGGAAGGAGGTATATTTTATGATAAGCCCCAAACAATGTTCCTGTTGAGCATAGGCACTGAGCTGGAAGAAAATAAAACCTTTGATAAAGCAAGAAATTCTGCAAAGACAGCACTGGCTCCCATAGCTGAGACAGGAATTAAAAAGACGCATGTGCACACACAAACATACACACACACTTGCCAGTACAGAGACAGGCGGGACTATCTATAGTCTTTTATCCACATTTAACAAATAGGGCCTGTACTGTTCTCTAAGAAAAGTTTATTTTCACAAAACTTGCAGAAAAAAAGCACACAGTAAAGCCTATCTGTGTGGATTAGTTAATCAGATGGGCTTGGAACAAAATATCTCCCTAGGTTTGAGAGGATTTTAAGTGGGCATGAAGAAAACAAGCAAAAACACCAGAAAATTTGCTTCACCTTCCCATTTTTATCTTCTTTTTTAGATGCTAGTGGACAGACATGCATGCTGGTGTCAGCTGAGAGCCCTAATATCACCGTTCATCACGCGGTTTCTGCAGCCTTGCCTGACCCAGGCGTCCCTGTGTGACCCCATGGACTCGATCAAGCTATTCCACACCTCAAGCAGGAAGAAGGGAAATGTACAGGGGCAGTTTGTGAAAGAACGAAAATTACTGGGGGTTGGTTTGCACATGCAGATACTTCTCTACCAGCAAATGGCCATGACCAGCTACCAGTTACAGAAAGACTTCTGAGAGCCATAGCACCAAAATTTTCATTCCCTGTAGACTTGGCGGCTCTGCAATCTCAAAGGGAGAGGCCACACAGTGACTGCATTAAGTGGAAAAGACCTTGGTGGTATACGCTGGGTTCCGGTAGCATGAAATCAAGTGTAACTTCAGCAAGGTAAATACAAAAACTCACAAATAAAATGCACAAAAGCACTCAGCCTTTTGCAAAGTGTGAGCTGAAGTATCACCCAAGCATGCAAGAGAACAAAAGACATTTGTAAAGCACTTCTGCTAGCTCTGAAATGCTTAGGTTAGGACTCTCGGGCTTTATCCCCAATTCCCAGATTCTGCTTTAACTGCACACCACCCTCAAAAGAAAAAGGAAATATACTCACCCTTTGCAAGCTGCACGAAGCCAAGAATGATGATCAGAGCCAGCGCCAGCAGTTTTGCCGCAGCAAAGGCATCCTGAACACGAGTAGCAGCTTTCACGCTGTAGCAGTTCACTGCTGTGAGGAGCACTAAGGGAAATGGACAAGAAGAGACACATCAGTTTTCCCGGAAACATTGAAAATGCAAAACAAATTATGACAACTTGGCCTTTGCTTTTTGCTAAAACTTAAGCAAACAGAAAGAGTCTCTTCCTAAAATAGAAATTTTTCAAAAGCAAGGCTCTGCAGCCACACACTTCTCTATTCTGTTTTTCATTTTGGCAACAGGTGGTTTGAATAGTGTGTACGCTCCTTGGGACAAGGAACTGTCCTGCTGCACCGGGAAGTACACTTCTGAGGGCATATAAATAAAAGCGCTTCCTGCAAACATTAGCATCAAAGCGCTTGGCCGCAACCCCTGTTAAGTCGATCCAATTTAACGCTGCTGTTGTGCGAAAACACCATAGAAATGTCAGGACAAGCTTCCAGAGCTGATATATAGTTATTTGTAGAACAATAGCACCTAAAAGGCTACAGGGGCCATACCCTGGCTGCTCACTCCATAAACAGAAGGGAAGAGATGTCTCCGTCCTGACGCATTCGCCAAGCTATGAGACCAACAACCCCCGCGGGTCAGCGGCACAGACGGGATCTCGGGAAACCCTCATCCTCTGCTTGCCCCGCTCGACCGGTGGTGCCAGGGATGCTGGCGCAGGCTTTCGGAGATGCTCACCAGGGCTGCCCACCGCGGTGATGGAAGAGGGGGCTGCACAGAGCGGGTCAGCGCAACGGCTCAGATTCGCTCTGGGACTTGATTGTGCTGCCTCCCCGTGCAGCGTTTTGCTTGCCGAGAAGCTCCCACTACCTACAAATTGCTTGGTGGTTAGTGCAATAAACAAAGCCTTATTTCCTACCTTTTTTTGCCCTTGTTCCCCCATCACCCTCCTCTATTGCCCGCTCCTGCCGCTATTCAGTCTGGCACTCCTACCAGGCAAGGGACAGCACAAACCAGGGCTTGGCTAAAGCCCCAAAGCTGCTGACCGGCCGAATTTCACCTGCTTCAGAGAAAATAATGGCTAAAACCTTTATTGCTCTTCCAAGTCACTTACTATTTTTGTGCCCTGCTCGCTCCCCAGAGCCTGTTGCTTGTTATAGAGATGGGCAAATGTCACGCAGAGAATGACAGTGCCCCACATGCTGGATGCCCTCCCCTCCTCCTCCTCACCCCTGCACCCAGCCACCCCTCACTGCTTCCACACCAGCTTGTCACCAGTGCCCGGAGCCGACCGGTCACCGAGCAGCTCGGGGAGGAGCAGATCTCAACCTTTCTTCTGCAGCTGGAGGCTCTTCCCTGTGGGATCCTTTCCAGGCTGGCCTCTGCCCTCATGGCAAAGGCTCTTTCCCACATCCTGCGGCTCGTTTTCACAGGACTCCGCTGCCTCAGGCAGAGCCAAACAGCTGCTCCCCAAAATATTCAGCTCAGATGCTGATCACCCTCTCCCAAGGTTACGGGCTATATCTACGCTCACAGTTTAAAGCCCAGAGCATCTGAGGTAGATATTTCAGCCTTAACAAAACGCCCAGAGATAAGAGGGGGCTCAGCAGCATCTTCACCAGGTCACCCATCTCTCCAGGGGATTGCCAGTGGAGACTCTGGCCGCAAGCCTGACATGGGGCTGAGCCGCATGGGGCCAGAGGAAGGTGATGGATAAAGGTGGGAGGCAGAAATACCGCTAAGTCAGCTTGGTTACTGCCCAACAGGAGCACCCGGTGCCTTAAGACCCTCAACACATGCTGAGCATCACAGGGAAAACCACAACGCACCCCTGTTCTGAAGCAAGGTTACCTCCCGACTATGGACCAGTATCCAGCCGAGCGTACACGTGCACGTGAAGGACGCGGGCACCAGCACACCGTGTATTCACTACCTCACCTCCGACGTGAGACAGGTTGCATGGGACAGGCAGTGCAAATCACCTTTGCTCTCCAGCTTGCAGCAGGACCACGCACCGGAGCTGCTCACATCTCGTCAGCTCGGAGCAAAGGCATGTTCCCGCAGCCTCGTACCCTGCCTCCCAGCAATAACTGCAAACTAAGAAAACCGTGGGAGGAGGAAAGAATATTTGGGCGTTTAAAAGGGTCTTACTGGCTCGCTGCCACCCTGCATCCTGCCCTGCCTGTGGGAAAGCAACTGCATTAGTAAGAGTTCAGGGAATCGCACACAGAGCCCGCACCAGAGCTGGGAATAGCCTTCCTGGAATATGTGGCCACAGACAGGCTCAGACGTACCTACGGGCTGGGTTCAGAGAGCTCAGTCTTCAGGGACTGCACTATCTGGGTCTGACAGCAACGATTAGACTTCACATTCCCGCTCGAGCGAGCGCCGAGGGGGACAGGACTTCCCAGTGACTCAGAGCACACGCAGGCAAGAAGGGACACGAGTTGCATCGTTCATTCACAGGGGTCTGAGAGCCACAGCACAACGGCAATATGCTTCAGGACGAGAGGATTTAAGCGGCCACATATTGCACAGCTAAAGGCTGCTTGTAGGGGATCTTTAGGCAGGGAAGGGCAAAGCCAGTCCCAGTGCACCAGACTGCACGTCCCAGAATACGATGCCTGCTTTCAGGATCATTGGCTCCCCCCCGCCACCCCCAAACCCCTAGGATCTAGTGTCATCTCAATACGAGAGCATCTGAAGTTTGGAGAAATGGAAGAGTTGGACGTCTTCGCAAAGAAAACCACATGATCTGATATATCTTACAAGAACGAAAGCCAGAAGTAAAGAAGGAATTTCAGATTCACTTTTTTTGGTATCAAGCCCCTTTGGCACTTTGGGGGTGTCCGAGCATTTGGAGTGGGTGAGACTGAAATGACCCAGGGCTGTTTTCATTGGGAAGGACAGCCCCGCACAGGTCACAGGACAGCACGAGCTGGGCTTTTGGCTGACCTCTTTCGGCACACGGCCGAAAGCAAGCAGCGAGGAACCGTGCCGGCAAACCTGCCCCACCGCCTCCCCCAAATGTAACCCCCTGTTCCAGGGCCCCTCCACCCCATGCTGTTCAGGGGAGATAAGGTGCATCTAATTAGAAAGACACGGCATGCCCGGGCTTGGAGGCTTTTCAGCATCAAGCATCAAGTCCAGCCCTGTCCAGATATACAGGCGAGGAGAAAATAAAGGGTAGCAAGGTCAACTTACAGGATGTCTATGCTACAGGGGGGAGGTGAGGGGAAGAGAAGAAAACACAGTGAAATATCACTAAGCACATATCACAATTCATCTGCTAAAAGCACCTCTAGCGAATCCCAATGGGGAGGATGGGGAGGGAACCGAGGATCCAGGATTCACTTCGACCAGCAATTATGCTAAAAATAAAACTCTCCTTGTTTACAGAGGGATATTTAAAGGATGAGCTAACGCATCTAAAAGCACACTTTTCCCGCTAGTGAAGACAGCCCTTAGAGGTGCGACAGTGACATTCCCTTCCCCATTTAGGCATTCTGTTTCTTTGACAATAGCTGCTTCACCCTCCACATTAAATACTGACTTTCTCGGGGCTGTTTTTCATGTTCTGGTTCCGTACAGAGTCTGCTGGATGGACTGTGGGACTGTGGTGGTGTACATAAAAGGCAAAAGCTTTCTACACAGTCCAAAACTGAAAAGCAGCGGAAGCGACTGTATTCAGCCCTTAAAAACATATCAGTGCCAGACAAACGGGCTCAGTAAAAATAAGAAAACACTTGGGGTCAGAGACTCTGAACCGGGCTGAGAGCTTCCTCCATGCCAGTCATGATTCAGAGCCCTTTGAGTCACAATCTCTCTGCTTTGCTTTTTCCCACCATGTAATAATATTTGTCTTTCCTAAAGGAGCGTGGTGGAGTTACTACACTTACATGCTTTCAACATAGGAAGGGCTAAAAAAACCCCAGCCTCACCCACCAGAAAGAATCCTACAGACACCGAAACGAAAAGACAGACTGAGTACTATTTCAGTAAAACTCCAAGACAAATTCCAGTGGCTGCTCAACTTCTCAGGAGAGCGGAGGGCTAGGGTTTCTTAAAGCGCAAAGTTTTATTCCTTTGATCCGAGATGCCACCCTGTGAAGCAGGGGCTGCGGGACTCCTCCTGGCACCACTCCGTTCACCTCGGATGAACTGCTCCACAGGAACAACGGGGGAAAGCCGCACAGCCACAGCTTTGCTATGAATCTGGGCAAGGATACGATGCAGGGAAAGATCAGACTGCGCTGCCTTCATTTCTGCCAACACCTTTCCTAAGGCTACAGCCACCAGCTGTTGTCAGACGCCAGCTACGCAGCGAGGCAGACCTTTAGCATGACCCATCGGAGCCGTTCTCGGGATTCATTCTAGGAATACGGATTTCAGCATGACCTGACACGACAGTCTGCCTGATCCAGCAGCCCCTCTCCAAAGGCTTTACATAATTGGGATAATAGGAGCTAGAAAGCTGCAATGATTGCAGATGTAAGAGGGGGTACTTTTATTTATTTACTTATTACTCCTGGCAGATAGTAGGAAAGATACTGGTTTGTGACTGCTGTAGAGAGAACATGTTCGCAAGGTGCTGCTCACCCCTTCATTTCTTCTGGTGACTGCTCCCGCCTTGCTGAGGGCGAGCTTCATTTCAAGATACTCAGGCCACAGGGGAAGCCAGAGGCTTTGAAAGAGAAATTTGGCTGTCTAAAGACACCAGCGGGTCCAGCTTCAATTATTTACTCTGTCCCAGTAGTCCCAGCTGGCTTTAGGCATGTCACTCAATCTGCTCCGCTGGCACTCACCTGCACAGTCAGGTAATTCCCCCATTACTGATAGGAGCCAAGGACAAACTGACTAATACAACACAGGATCCAGAACCTTGCCCCTCTGCAATTCACATTTTATGGTCATATTTGTTTGAACTCAAGTTCCAAGATCCCTCCCAAACATGATTTCTAGATGACAATAAGAATAAATCCCTACGAAGCAGGCACAGAAAGGGATCATGACAATCCCCACATAGAACAAGTCCATGACAAACACACTATTGAGTAACAACAGCTCCTATGTCTACAAAGGAAAGGCAGGATGTAGTAAAGCTGCCCTGCAGGCATGTGGTTCTGCCCAAAGAAAACAGTATGTGAATGGAGCCCTAATGCAGGTAAACCAGGGCTTGACATTTATGGTGCAATAGTCTTGGCAACTGTCCTATAGAAAAAGGCAGGGCTGCAGCTTTCCCGGGGTAAGGGAAGGTGGCCATGGATCGGAGATGGAGTAAAGACAGTGCTCAGGGAGGCTTTGTCGGGGGGGGGGGCTGGTGAAGGGGCAGGGGGGGCGTTGCGG
>NW_010973104.1:2558543-2567380 GCF_000737465.1 Haliaeetus leucocephalus | reverse complement strand
GGGGCGGGGGGGGGGGGGGGGGGGGGGGGGAAAAAAAAAGGGAAACAAACAAGCAGCCGATCCACAGCTCTGCGAACTTGTCCTCATTCATAGGGGAAAAAAGGATCCAATTCCAGCACTGTATGTAGCTTGCTGATGGAGTGACAGGAGTTTGCTCAACCCAAGATCTTTAGCAGCTTTTCAGGTGAAACATTTCTGAAATGAGTGTAGGAATTCTTGAGGTACCGGCACAGCTGCCTTCATGCCGCATGTGAGGTTACATATCTTGGGAGCCTTGCGCAATGTTGCTTTTGTCCTTTATTTCATCTCCTACGGGTTTTCCCAGTCTTGACCTGTAGTGCTTCCTATATAATTCAGTATACACCTCTACAACAAGGATAAAGGTGTGTAAATAGCTTGCGTTAAAGAAGTAAACTCAACTAACTTGCTGCACTTTACCCATGGATTCCTATTCGTGGTATTATAGAACAAGAATGAAAATGCATAGTAGGGTAGGGAACTTGTGGAAAGAAAGGGGAAGAACAAAGGGAAATCCTCCACCTCAGCTTCCCCACCAGGAAAACAGGGACAGTAACACTGCCCACACACAGAGGATAAGTCATGCAGTGATTCCTGTCCATAACTCACGCGTTTCCAAAGCGCCTAGCCTTGTAAGACGATGCTTCCATTTACCATCTGCCGCTGGACCACGTCGATTTTCTCGTCACAATTACTTTCAGAACAGTTCTCAGCTCCTTTCCATTTCCCCATCCTACAGCAAAGGCTGCTCCTTTCACTCATGAAGTGCAGGTGGTGGACAAGCAGTTTTCTCTTCTACCAAAGATGGTACAAACAGGTTTCACACAGAGACAAGACAAACTGAGCTCATGGCCACCAAAAAACAAACCGCAGGGATGACAGCAGTACATGGCGGCACGGATACAAAATGTCCACACGCTTTAAAGAGAACTGCTGCCTAAGCTCACAAGAGGTTAGACACACTGAAAATAAAGAGTTACTCCACACAGTACAAATAAGGAATTACGCTATATTGACTACAGTGGTTTAAACGCATGGGAAAACTCAATGCCTTAACTATTCACTGAGGCCAAAAATTACCCACTTTATATTCAGGTGGCTGTGATGCCACAGCATCTTCCAATAGTCTCAGGTGTCTATTTCTAATAGCACAATCTGAGACATACATATAAGGACATAGACAGAAAATGGTTAGGGAAATTTCAACTTGATAAGTATTGAGTGAAGACTTGCGCCCTGCAAGGTGGTGAAGACAAAAAGCAGAAGGAAAAACTTTGCAGATATTTCTTCAAGGACAAGTCCCTGGAGAAACTTAACAGCCAGGGCAATTAGTCTGTAGAAGGGAAACACTTAGTACCACATGAGCCTGTTGGAAAGGAGCACTTGGCCCCAGAGCAAATGTGCCTCTATTAAAATCAACTTATAACAATAAACATACCTGGCAACCATTTACAGTTTCCTTGTTATTTTTCTTCCCAAAACAGCAGTGCTGAGGAATCAGGGAACGGGGGCATCAACAAACGACAGGTGAAAGGAAAGGCTGCCCTACCACTGGAGTGTAAGAAAAGGGATCGCCTCCAGACCCAGCCCCTAACTGAGACCATGAGCTCTGGACATCTCCAACAAACGGCCGCAGACGCCCCGAACGTGCCACAGCTCCGTCCCTCTTCCAATTCCAGGAAGCCCCTGTGCTGAAACAGGCTCCGAGCTGGGAGCCAGAGAAGTTAGTGCAAAGCGGGATGATGCTAGCATTTCATCATGGAACCCAGAAGTACCCACACCCTCAAGTTTCCAGAATTCTGCAAGAATATATTAACAAGCACTTACTTGCCATCTCTCTCTCAAAAGCTGTGCCAACCAGTGCGGCACAGGCAGGGCCAAAAGGCAGCACCAGGACTGCCTGGAGGAAGAGCTCAGTGAAGAATTTCATGCTTTGCAGATACTGCAGAGGCTGGATCTCAAGCCTATATAAATGCACCCATCGCTTTGGCACCAAGGTTCTGTAGTGACAGTGATACAGTTTACACTATTCAAATTGTGTGGTACACGAAAAACTATGAGGAACTTATTAAGGTTAGGGGAGCTAACTCCTAGCTAATGGTAGGAGTTACTGATTTGTCTCCTTAGAAAGATGCTTGTGTTTTTACTGTCAAAGTTGCTAGATGACAAAGTTGCTATGATGCAGCAATTCTGCAAAACAGGTCATTTTACCACAGGAAGACAAAATACAGACTTAGCAATAGGACAAAGAGGTATATTTCTTCCATTCCCAGCAAATTAAAAGGACTCCATAACTATCACAAGCTAAACGTCTTTTCCACCATGCCCACCTCATATGAAATATCTTCCTAACAGCAAACACCACTAATATTTTACGTGCACATTAAGCCTCACAGACGTATCACCACCCTTGCCAAGCAGATGGTCAGCTACTGCACCTGCAAAACATGGCATCTTACCTGGCCCACAACGATGTTACACTTATACAGAAGCACCTTCCCATAGCTGTACTGAATTAGGTTCCACAAATCCACAGGAAGGTGGCTGAACTTCAGCATGGAGTGCTAAATCCTGGGTCATGAACTTAGTGAAAAATTCCAGGCAGGTTTTAGTCTGGATGATGCCACCTATGCCATGCAGAGGGTCAGAATTCAGCTCTGCATGCTGGCTGGCAAGAAACTGCTTTTTCATCCATTGCATTTGATCTACTGGCCAATTCTGACACTGGGACGATGAGATTGTCAGAATACTTGAAATACCTAGTGATGTTGCTTTGAATTAGACTGACCATGGAGAGTTTCTCTGAAAAAGCCTTCCCAATTTGTTCATGTCAGAAAAGAAAGACTCTGAAGGATCTCAGCTGTACTGTAAATCATTCAAATACAATAAAATTTAATGGGACATTTGTTGTGAGAGCCAAGAGAGAGATGCCAAGAAATGCAGTAGTTGCTTGCTGTGTTTCAAGAGTCCTCCAAACCTTCATCCATTTCAGGAGTCCTGCTAGTGTCAGAGGCTGTTTTCATTAATGCTACTCTCTCTAATTAAATGCGAATTTAAAAAAGCAACCTCAGTCTTGCAACATTAGCCAGACAGCTGGGATTCTACGAAGACCCCTTCCTTCCACTCTGGTCAAACAACTGCATATTTACTGATACAGCTTAGTCATTTAATCTACCTTTCTGGAGGAGGAGAAAAAAAAAAAAGTCTTCAAAGCTTCACACCCTGCTTGTCCTGGCAGATTAATTCCAAGTAGCAATGCTGCAGAATAAACCCATCTTAAACAGACAAGCATAACATGTATTTTGTCTTTGCCTTGCTTACCGTCTAATACCTGATGAGTTGAAAATCTCCCCATAGCTTCACTTTAAACAGCTGGTCAAACAGCCAAACTTGTCAGGTTTAAAGTAAAACCTTAATACCAAATAAAGACGTTCCTGCTTTCAACATATGTGATTTCTAGTTGAAATGCTGACACTGAATATTCACTTATGGACTACGGCTATAATTTGGCAAGCGTTCAAGGCATGTGTTCATACACTTTTGCCAAACCCTGGATTCGATGCCATTCTCCTCCTCTAACACACAATGTACTCAGGGGGGTGTCAGGCACTTACGCTTCTGTCTGACATGTGCTATTAGATATGACTCAACTCTGCACTGACTGCTACTAATTCGTCCACTATTAGGCTGTTCATAACAAAAGAGACAAATGGGAAATATGTGATCATTTTACTGGAATTCCGTCCTTGCAAGAGGAGTGCCCAAAATAATATTTCATAAGCAGCAATGGAAGGCTAAAGAAATTTTAAAGAAGATTAAAATACTGTAGCTTTGGAAGTAGCAGATATTGCTGCAGCATTATTGGGGTTATTAGTGCCAGATTAGCATATATAATTAACAAGTGATAAAAGGCTTCAGAAGCTAACAATCAAACCACTGATTTGACATTGAAGATCAAGAGTAAAATTACACGCAACTGGCAGGGCTTCTCAAGCTTCTGTGGAGATTATATTGTGAAGAAATAAGTAAATTACAGAACAACCTGTTATGTAGCACACAGGGGGTGTGTGGCAAGCTGCATATAAGAATGTGTATAGAAAGAACAGTTCAGGCACTTGTGAAACACCAAGCAGCGTTATCCCTTGTCTCCCTTATCTACAGGGAATTTACTGTACCACAATTCAAAGACCTCTCGCATGTAGGAAATCTGCAAATTAACAGGTGGAAATAAGGAATATGCACGTTATCTTTAACTGGGCAATTTGAAACTTTCCATCTTTGAGCGATCTCTAGAACATACACTGTGTATTAGGTTGTGCTCTGTGATTTTTTTCAATTATTTTTGTTAAGATTTATCAGTTCACATTTAAGAAATGTTAACACAAGTGGCAGCCAGCTGTAAAAAGAGAATCTGACCCATTTGCACTGTAAGACATCAGGGCTGCATTTCAACTGGATGCTGTTCCGCGTCACTGTTCAGGCTGCTACCTGGACACCACCTCTTCAATGGGAAAAAAAGACAGGATTGAACAGTTTTACAGAATCCCGCTTCTGCTATGTGAAGGTGGTCCTGCAACATACACAAACAACAAGTTCTTTCAAAACTACACTTGCTACCTAAATATTTTTAATTCAAAGTCCAAAATATATTGTAAAAAATCACAGAAAAAGATACAAGTATGTTGGAAGTGCAGTGCGAATGTACGTTCCACTGTGATGCTTCCTCAAGAGAAAAAAAGAGGAGTCAACAACAAATGGCATGGATTCTCCTTTATCTACATAGGTTCAAATGTGCACCTGAGACAGAGTACAGAATCCTTAGTAGTTTAAGCCTTTGCTATGTACAATACTGATACGGTAACGCAGATGTCATCAAATATGCAAAGTCAGGACCTAGGAACTGTCCCTCCATCCTCTACAGAAGGGGTAAAATTGGTTTAGATGAGATCATATTTGGGGGAATTCAAATTATTGGTGGGTTTTCATGCATATGTACAAATTCTCAGTTTCATGAACTTCAACTTTTTCCTGTTCAAAAATGCTTGGATACCAGGTGGACTTTGTGTTTGTCATCCCTTAGCATTTGCTTTTATGATTTATCAGTTCTAAAAGTATCAGCCACCCAATCTTACAGGTAAAATAACACGCTGTTTATGAGTTACCCAAGTAACCCACAGCCTGAAAAGAGTTAAGCCAAACCACCTGCAAATTCTTACAACTAGGGAGCACTGGCTGTTTTGCAGTGAACATAAAATAAGCCACGCTAACGATGAACAGCTTGACCCACCTTGCTACAGGAAGACTTCCCTGTAGTGAATTCCCACACTTCTATTTGGCAACCTTAATAAGCATCCATGTTGTCTTACAGAAGAAGTAGTCTTGCATACTAACTGTCTGTAGATTACAATCTCGATAGCAGAAAATACCTATTTGTAGTTAAATTCTACTTACCACCCACTTTGTTTTCCTGAGCACCGTAAGAGGAACAAAATTCCCTATTCCAACTATTTTTCCTTTCTTTCGAGACTGTGATTTATTTAGATTATCTTAATGCCTAGGAATTCAATTTCTGTACTTCACGGCGGCAAATAGCGAACAACACATTATTTATTCAACTGTTCAACATCAGTAACGCTCAAAGTGGAAACAAGTAACTTTTGTTATTTCTCCACTTGCTAGAAACCATGCAGTCAATTGCATTTTATGTTGAGATACGAATTTTGCAGAAAATACAGCTGGTACTGTTCTAGAGGTCTGGGTTTTGGCTACATAGTAAGTCAACCGTATTCCAGCCTGGGGCCCCAAATTCCCCTATTGCTTGCTAAACTGTTCTTCGCCTCTTTGAGATAACTTGTTCACATATGCTCTGGAGCGTATGCACAAATAGGCCATTTTTCCTACCCTAGGGCTCTTGAAAAAAATAAATATCTCACTAGGTAGGGGTATGTTTGGAACAACCATGTAACAAAGCTGCTTCTTAGTCCATAGAAGTTTTGTGTGACTCGGTACGTCCTTGGTCCAGATTGACTTCATTTATTGTTCCTAGTTCATGATGCGGTTTTGGCACCAGACAGTCAAAAAACTAACTCCAAAAATCAAAGTTACAGAAAACTAACTTGCTGAAGGCAATGCATGATGAACTAACCTTTTGTAGCAAAGGAGACAAACAAAAATTTAACCCAAAGCATAAACAAAATAGTAGCCAGCGGTGTAGGAGGGGGAGTAGAGTTTAAAGAAGAAACACATGGAAATGACGCAGATTTGTAGAACTAGCAACTCCTTCCTTGGCATTTCATGATAAAGGTTCAAGAACAAGTTCTGCTTCAGGAAAACTACTAATTGCTAGCAAAAGAAAGTTGGAGACACATTACTTACTGGAGAAGCATAAGAGGGAATGAGACCTGGCATCAAGAAATTTCATACTGCAATCCACCCTGTCACTAAACAGATCTCACCAGGGGCAAGTCTACTTTACCTCTGTATTCGTCTTCTGATCAGTAAAACGGGAACACGGACACCTCATCCTACCTGTTTTGGGAAAGGTCCTGCAGGCGAAAAGTTACTTATTACTAGAAACATGTTCTCAGAGGCTTTGCCAACTACAGTATGTTCTTGCACAGCAAAACTTTGACATGAAACAATAAGAAAAGTCCATCTAATCAACGCTCTAATTCTGTTGGCTTCTCAGCAAAAAAAGTGAATGCCACATGCGTGCATGCATGCATGCATGCCCCTTTTCTCTCTGTCACTGAAGAAACCATATTCCAGACTGGCAGGGAAGCTCTAAAACCAGATTTTTCACAAGACCCTACTTGAGGCAAGAAACCCATCAGCAGAACTATTTTCTAACCCTGCTACAGCTTTCTTAGTTGTGTGACTGTATTTCCTTAATATATGCACTCCACTTTGTTAAAAACTTGGATGGAAAGTCCACATGGCTGTCTACTTGCCATTATGTTCTTAAAAATTTATCTGGGGAATGAATAAGTTTCAATCTCGCCCAAAGAAAAGTACAATTTGCTGCCCTGCCCGTGACATGTAACGTATCTACCAAAAACTCTTGTCAGTTTGTGTATGAAGACATTTACACACAATATATCTACCCGTAACGACCATGTACTGCAACTTTCGAATGCCTGCAATCCTCAGAGGGTGAAGGAATCTAACACAATCTCCCTCTGGACAGCGCGAACAAGCAGACTTCTCTTCACAACCTCAAAATGAAAAAATAAAAAGATCAACTGATTGTAACTTTGTACACCAAATAAATGCTCTATAAAGCCCTCACAAAAAATTACATCCTCTCCCAAGATACATCTTTACAATGGCACAAGAACTACCAGTGGAGAAGAACACAGATGGAATAGGAAATGAGGAGAGTAAGGCTGAAAATGGTCCTGTTTTTAAAGAATGAGGAATTTGGAACGGGATGACTTTGCAATCACCGGAGCAATGGAAAACGGGGCTTCACTGGCAAAACCGCAAACCTCAAAATACCAGAGAGACGATAAAAACGACAGCAGGAGAGAGTGATCTGTGGGCCACGGCAAACATCAGTAGCCCTAAATTCATCGCAGCCTGAACTCCTCTGCAAGGCAACATCTCGTGAGATGTAATGTTTACTAGCAAAAAAACCCCACCCTCAAACCCCAGGTTTTGAGCATGGTATGAGCGCACATACAGCTGAGAAACATCTCAAAACTGGTGCTGAAAACAGCCAGGCACTGCAGCACAGGCCACGTTCAGCACCAGCTAGCTGCTCGTGACGGGTGAATTCCCAACTGCATGTTATCCTCACCGATGTCTGCACACGAACGCCCATCCCATCCCAGCCACCGCAGCACCTCAGCACTGCAGGGTTGCAAGGCGGATCCTACCCTGCCCGAACACACTCCCGCAGGAGGGCACGACAAATCCCGCTCCGGCACGTGGGCAAAATACACGTTACATCTATCGCTCGCCGCGTTGCCAGAAATCGGAGAGGCTCGCTAGCCCGTAACTGGCATTTTGGGGTATTTTTTTCTCCATTTACTTGGGATGGGGCCACATTTCCTACTAACGCTGTTCAAAACAGCCTGAAAAACCCCAGCACGCAGCCGGCGTCGCCCAGGAGAGACGGTGCATCTCCGACAAAGCGACGGGCTGGAGGCAGCCAGCTGTTTGGGCAGACTTTTTGGGGGAAGGCGACGGGGAGCGGTCGGAGCCACGTGGGGGTAGCAGGACAGCAGGCACCCGCGGGTACTTACGGACACAGAGACAGGCCACCAGCTTGGCAGCTTCGTCGGGCACCGGGCAGGTGGGGAAGATGGGCTTGAGCAGGTAGGTGGCAAAGACCAGAGCCACGATGTACTGGGAGGAGGGCCGGATGATGAGCAGCTCTATCCAGAGCTTGAGGAAGGCGGGCAGGGAGCCGTACACCTCCAGCATGTAGGCGTAATCCCCGCCGGATTTGGTGATGGTGGTGCCCAGCTCAGCGTAACAGAGGGCCCCCACGATGGAGAAGGCCCCGCAGACGGCCCACACCACCAGCGACAACCCCGGCGAACCGGCCTCCCGCAGCACGCCGGTCGGGGTGACGAAGATGCCGGAACCGATGATGGTGCCCACGATGATGGCCACGCCGTTGAGCAACGTGATGGAGCGTTGCAGGGTCACCCCCTCTCCCTCGGCGGAGGCGCAGGGCGAGGGCGAGCGGGGACAACCGTTCTCCTGCGCCCCGCCGCCCGCCAGCATCTTCTCCATCGCCTGCTTCTCCTCCTCCTGCGCCAGCGAGGAGGCCGAGCCCGCCGGGCTCCTCTTCTTCACCGCATTGCTGCTGC
>NW_010973104.1:2544400-2558376 GCF_000737465.1 Haliaeetus leucocephalus | reverse complement strand
CTGCGCATCTGGGGGGGTGATCTGGTTGCCATTCATTCTGCTGCCCAGGCTGGGCTGTGTGTTCTCACGAAGGAGAATGGGTCGGTGTGTGCGTGGGTAAACCTAAAGTTCGGCGAAACCTGCGTCTCCCAGTTTCACTTCCCCCCCCGCCCCAGCCGCACCTGATTTTAGTGCACTTACTGGATGTATTCACACAAGCACAGGCCAAGGCCCCGTCGCTGCATCGCCTGCATTTCTGCAGAGGCGCTGCAGAAATCTGCCTGTCGTTTTGGATGCCAAGATCACCAAAAAAACTTGTCTGCAGAAAAAATTTTTTTAAAAAAATCACCAATCTGGCAAAGCGTGCAGGCAAAATGAGCAACTTCAATCGCACTACCTCAACAGAGGCATAGGCTTCGCATCCAAGGGCACTTACTTGGACACTTGACAACAGTGCCTAAGGAGCCAATTCTTTAGCAAATTCAGACTCCCTCTTGCCCTTGCGGGATAGGGGATGAGTTCAGAAGCTAAAGCCTGGAACCTCTGATTCTCAACAACAATCCTCCCCGTTGAAAGGTGGAAGCGGTACCTTTGAGGAGCTGTTTCACAGCAAGTGATCAGTTGGTGTCACACAAGAAGTTGTGCCCAAGCTCTGAAACCCAAGGTCGGTGTCCTTCCTCCCCGGACCATCCTCTTCCTTGCAAGTTTCAGACGTGCTTCGGTACAGGCAGTAGGGCACTTCAGGAGGTTTTCTGCAAGATACCTCAGAGAAACGGGAGATCTGCATTCTGGGGAAAGATGTAACATTTTAGCAACATTTTCATTTAGCATTTTCAGGTACCTCACGCTGGTAATGGGCATCATGACTACTTCCAACCATCACAGGAAGCCTGAGCAGCCCCTTGAAGCACTTGTCAGAACCTGACACCTAGTGGCTAGTAGCCACAACAGCCCAGAGGCTTAAAACGATGGTGGTTCTCGATTTACAGAAGCATCCCTATTTAAGAAGAAAGCTTAGAATAAAATTACCTTTGCACCGAGCACGTTTTCCTAGTTTTCAAAGAGAAATGGAATTCTGAAGAGATTGCAAAGACTATGGAAATTAATTACAAATAAACAGCAAAACATATTTATCACACTATTTTCCTGAAACCCCCAAAGCCTGTCTTTAGCTTAACAGCTTCACATCAGCCCCGTCGCAGAGGCTATATGGCTGTAGTCTAAAATGATTATTTCTCAAAGTAAGATTTACCCAACATTTACTTGTTACTGTATTTAATACTTTATCCTAGGCAAAATGTTCACAGGACCATAAAATCAGAAAAAACCAGGTACCTACAACATATGAGATTGTCTCTGTTTTGGCCTCATTACATCAGAATCCAGCAGACAGGACTGGAATTGAAATAAGATGTATGCTTCAGATATTTTCAGATGAATGCTTAAAATCAGTTGTATAGTTGGGTGAACAAAATCATTCACTGATGGATTTACTCCACCAGTGCTCGAGACTAAGTTCTTACCTTAAGGCAAGTAAATTAACTGCTTGATGATCGGCGTTTTATACCTGGTATTAACCTAATTCACAGAAATTTCCATTAACTTTCACAAGAATGGGACCAAGTTATCTTTTTCTCTCTGCATCCAATTCTTCCAAAAGGGAATTTCTTAACAGACTGACAGCTAAGAATTTGCAGACTTCGGTCTCAGTTTTAACAGCATTTCCATTGGGAAATCCTGGGATCCAGCAGCAGTGGAGTAGCAGCCACCAAACTGCCATATTTAAAGTCAACCACATACTTGACTGTCTTGCAAATTAATCAGAGTTAATTCTTCAACTGTTTCTCCATTTGTATTACTGAGAAAATACCTGCTTTGCAGTCACGGCGTTAGGGTGTGTTCACATCGTGCTTTGTATCTTCAAAGCACTTCACAAATGCTAAGTATTATTATCAGTTCTGACCACGAACATTAACTCTCTTCAGGCCCCCAAGTTATTCTGCAGAATCTTTGAAGACTATTTGATTATACAATCAGTTCTCCATATGCTAATACTCAGGCACTTCAGGTTTGTCACATCAAAAAGAAAGACGGAAAGAATTATTTGTCAGAAAGACAAATAATTACCAGTATCAGAAGTAAATTGGCCATTTGTTAGAAGTAATGTGTATGTTCTTAACCATTTATCAGGAAAGCTGCCTTGATCAAAATAAGACAGCCTGCTGGAACCAAATAAGCCATTTCTTGAGCAGACACCCCAACTATACTAATACACGAGCTTACAAGCTTTTTTGTTGGGTAAATGGAAGTGGTGGTAGCTTCTAGAACTCTTAAAATAGTAATAATAGTGGAGCTGGCCTCACTCTTAACCCATGCCACTCTTTCTTCATACTGAAACGGCTTGCCTACCACAAAGGGTACCAAATAGCACGGTTTGGGAAGCCTTATATAAAAGTATTGTCTACAGTTATTTTACGGGGAATTCCTTAACCAGGAATGTAATCTCCTACTTTTCCTGCCAAAAGAAGCGGAAACTTGATTGGATGAATTCAGCTAAGCATAACACACCTATATGATATCTAGACTCTAAGCATGGCTAAGCAGTGAGACAGAGGAATTAAAGCTTACCTGAGTAGCCAATTTTTATCAATAAAAGTAATTTATTTTACTCAAAGTTTTTTTCGGGTAAGATTCTTGTAGCCACAACCACTAAATGTGAAACTCTTGAGAGTTATACCACGCATCAGATCAACGCTCACTTTTATCAAGACCAATTACACAACAGAAAAAGGAGCTTAGTTGACAGGTCGAGTTTAATGATCAGCATCAAATGAAGTAGTTCAGCAAAGATCCTCAAAATTTGGAATCCCGTTTTAGATGGCATGTTGCATCCAGCTGAATGCAACAAATAATTAGATATCCTTCCATCAGTACTGCGGCAACAGAGAAGTCATTGTTCTTTCATTCCAATTACAATACAGTTCCAGCAGAGTCTTTCATAGCTTTTAAGTATCACAGAACGTCTGACATCTGATTAGACTCCACTCACAATGAACTGGTTCATTCTCAAGGAGGAATTGTATTTTTTTCTTGACAGAAAATCTACTTTTTAACTTGGAGAGCTTAATTACACAACGAGATACAGGCACAGGTTTCTCTGTGTTTCTTTATTGCATAGTCACACACTAATGTAACAGTTTAAAATCCAGCAGCTGGAATTTTCCTTACATCGGGTAAAAACTGAGGAAAAAGGCCTGTATCCTAGGAGCACAAAAGGCATTCCCTGTTACATATGTTGCTCGCAAAGACAATTATTTCAGTAACTTACGATTAGGCAGATAACATACATTACAATACACAACACGGTAACTGCCATGAAAACAAGATGCACAAAGAAAAAAAGCAAAGATGTGCCAAGAAATACAAGACATTCAAAATTAAGGCATTCAAATTTTAAAGCAAATACTATTGATTATGAAGTTGAGCAGAAAAAGGGACCCTTCCTCAAAAGTAAGCCATGTAGAATTCCAGTGCTCTAAAACCCAGTAGATTTTTGTGAGATCAAAGCAATCTCCATTTCTATAGCTTTCAAAGCTAGAAGATACACTCCTGTCAGACTTGCGGTAAAAATACCAATGCAAGCCATTTATGACAGAAGACTGGTAGGTATTCGTGGTGGCGTACACCTGAAGTGCACTGGTGGGAAAGTTCTGGAATGTAGGAATATGGATCAAACATTCAAACGCCAAATGAAGTTGTTCCAACTATGAAGTCACCAAGAATGAGACTTCTGATAAGAGTGACATTTAACAGAAATATTGAAAGGCAGTTGGAAGTCAGACCAACACAGATGCCTATCTATGCTCAAAAACCTTCTCCTCCCTTTTCAGTAAGCTGTCCTCAAGATTACTTCTATTACAGCCTTTAAGTCCTAGTACTTATTGCCACAGGAACGCCTTCCCAGTACAGTAAGCAAAGGAAGTGACTACTATGCAAGGACAAATACAAATGTGTGCTTTGACCATTTCGTATTGTGCCATCTAAAAGAAGAGCCTGAAGATTCCCATGCAGACACCTTTCAAATAGAGTTTAACTTAGTAGTGCAAAATCATTACAAATATTAGCTCTAGTCCAACAGTGAAATCATTTTTCCCAGCATGCAACTGAGAGAATAAGGCAAAGAATTATATCCCACTGCCTCTCTTACATACATGTGTGCAGGCACACAGAACTCTTTTTCTTGACATTAACTTTTGCAAGACCAATACAGTCATTGTAACATAAAAGTTAAAAAAACCCAAACAAACCAAACCCCAAAACCTTTCTGTTCATTTCCAGACTGCTAATTTCAACGACAATCTGCCCTGCAACTATGATACTGCCTACCTTAACCAGAGATGCTAAAACACCAACACATAAATGCAAGACTCAAAACGCAGCAAAATAACTGTAACAGAAAATCCCATTAAAGCTTATTTTTGTAGCACAGTAGAGTTAATTTTTTCTATGTTGACCCTGTTTCCAGATATTTAAAACTATCAGTGCTGAAATTGAAATTGATTAATTTTATGTCAGTATACTTAGATATGATTTTATCTAAATATATATGGAGTATAGCTTATTAACTGTAGGACTGGGTAATACACCTGTTCTCTAACAAAACTTCCACGACAATACTTTAACAAAGTATGTAAATCTCTATGAGAATTTTAAATAGATCACTGGAAATAGAATATCCGACATCACCTCTGATGGATGCAAGGTGGTGAGCATGTTAAAAAGAGATTTACACACCTAGGAAGAAAATTTGTTTCAGTGGAGCAAACCTAACCATTGAGAACTCAGCTGGGTATGAGCATACTACAGCATTATGAAGCATCTGAAGATTAAACATTTACACCACAGCAGTTCCCTAAGAACAAAACATATATTTTGTATTTGCATATGCTAGGAAAGCTGTATTAATTCAAAACAAGCTCAGTGGATCAGAGGTACACAAAAACTTTGTGAAAATTACCAAGGCAACTAAAAAACTTTGAGCAATTGCATTAAGCTTTTTAAAAGACCCATTCATATATGATAGGGATATCAATGCAGGCTACCTATAGCTAGCTTAGTGCTGCTGAGTCACCTGTATTTTTAAATGTGAAGGCAACATTAAGATGTCTTTGCGTTACAGTTTTTCCTAACTGCTAATAACGAGTAGCAAAAAATCTCAAAGATAGACAAGATATATGCCAGTTCTGAATCACTGCCATCTTTCTATGGGGTCCTCCTCAGAAAAGCGTTTGCAAGAACAGCACTGAACTAAAACCTCAAGCTTAACAACGACTAGATCATGTACACTCAGGCAGAAAGTAAAAGAATTCTTTTCCTATTGCTAACTGTAGATATACCTTCCAAAATTATTTTGGAACCTGTCATTCTCTGGCAAAATCATCACTGATGTGATTCTGCAGACCAGGAACATAGTAAAAAGTCTGTCTGATGATGCCAAAAACTGTATAGTTCATCTGAGATGGTATAGTTCAACCAAGTTGGTATAGATGGTATAGTTCTACAGAGTTCAACCACGATGGTAAGGTTCAACCAAGCAGTAAGGGCTTTGGAGAGGTAATGAAACTGAAGATATATACTGCCATGCTGAATATACTACACACTAAAAATAAGTATACTAGACTGAGACAGAAGAGAGATTTTCTTACATTTACTATGTAGAGTCACTCTAAGGTTAAGTGGCCACATTTCAAATTGCCACTGGAGAAAGGCACAACTGTTGCAACATAACAACAGCCTGAGGTAGTGCTATTAAGGAAGCAAAGACAGGACCCGGGCACTTAACTGGTTAAACAGGAATATTCAAAAGCCTTAAAATCATCACGGTCACACTAAAAAGTGTTAAAGTGCTTTTAAACTGAACACTTGGACTTAAAAAAAAGAGTATCGATTCTAAAGTACTGAATTTAGCATTGAAAAGCTAGTGTCCTGGCTTCACTTGTGCTGAACCACACCAGCAACCAGTGACTTTGCTTACTGGCAGAATCAGACCAAGTAGCATCTGTTCTCCAAGAAGACTTATCAAATACAACCAATCAAGATCACATCATGAGTTTAGAGACAGACCTGTTCCAAATCTGACCATACATTTGGTACGTGAATTTCATGCACAGGCACACTGTTAAATACAGTAAAGCATAAAAAGCCAGTGAGAAAGGTGCTTGAGAGAAAATTATAACTAATAGTAGTATGCTTCAGAGGTAGATAATACTTGTGGCAATTGGACCATAACTCTACGATAAGGCTCCACAGCTGGCAGCTTACACAACAATTTTGTCTGGTCCACAAATAAATTTCAACCACCACTTAACTTTGTTACCATAAGGTGCTTTCAATATAGACTGGTCCCCAGTTGTCCTGAAGCTAGATAACTCTTTTTATAAGAAAAGTACATCTTAAGACAAAACTTTGAAGAGAGTGCACTGGCACTCTGTGAGTTACTGGAAAAAATCCTTCAAGTATCTGAATGCTGCATTTTGTCCATACTCTCCTAGCACTGGATTAGGTTTCAGAAATTGTTTTGTTTTGTTTTGCCCAAATTCCATAGGGAGGGTCAGCTGGGGCTTATCTAATTTTGCTTTCCTTTGATGTGATCAGTTTCCTGGAATCAAATGGACATTTTCGCCTAATTTGCTGCTCTTGCCAATCTTGAGATACTGGTGAATTCTCTTCTGCTCTCTTCTCCGGGTACACTATTAATACAGAAAAGTAAAAGCTGCCAAAACTAAAAGCTTCCACATTTGCTATAACGTTTTAGAAAAAGTCTTCTGGCTTGTGGTATAGATAGAGTGGACATTCTGCAGCATCCATATCAAACATGGATCACGCAGTCAGTAGAATGGAAAGAGTTAGATTCTGTAAGTCTTTTTTTCCTTCTCCTCGTCATCCTAAGCACCAAGGAAAAAGGAAGAAGATAAAATGTTTCTGTATATGTGAACTAGAGAAGCTAGTTCTCTTCCCAAACCTCTGAAACAATTCCACAAAAGGACCTGATCACTATTAATACTTTTCGCTTCTTCACACTTCCTGCCTGCTAACATGTTTTTAGTTAGGATTATTAATTCATGCTAGTCACTCACAGAGGTACAGAACAATTCAGAACAGAGGAAGGGGAAGAGATCTCATGCCCTTATTTTTCCTTTAACTGTCAAAATAATTCCTATTGATCCTTGCTTTAAAGCAAGTCAATTTGTTAAGGGTTAACATTATTTACTTCTTAAAAAAAGCCAAAATAAAAAAACCCCATAGCTTCTCTACTGAAGGTCAAATGGCACTTAGCAGAACTGAAACTGGCTGGCTGTGAAACTGTATGGCATATACACACTGCAGAAAAAGGAAAAATAATTTAAAACTAACATCAATTATATCCAGGTATTGCAGTCTGGACTGACATTTCATGGGCCCTCTATGGCCTGATCTGCTCAGCATGGTCCTTGGGCTGTACTTCAGTATTCAAGAGATGCCTGCTTTGGAAGGATGAACGGACGGTTCGGTTCATTAATGGCTGAAGAGGGCGAAAGTTGTCTACCATTCTCTTTTCTTCTTCACCATCTGAAGTAAAGAGCAGCATCCGAAATGCCTCCAGCTGAGAATGAGAAATGTCCAATTTTGTGACTTTACTAACTGGAGAATTATTGGAGTTCGCGACAAAACACAATCATTCATGCTTGGAAAATATATCAAAGGTACTATTACATTTGCTTTCTGAGAAATTTTAGCACGAACTTCTGGCACTTCTTTGTCACCTGCTGGCAAAGATTACGCCATTGTCCATATCAATGCAGAAGATGAATTGTCAGTCAACTGTCATCTTTAGGCAAACTAAATCTCAAATGTGGCATGTCTCAGATAGAACTGATTCCCATTCAAATACTGGAACATATGCCATCTTTAAATAAACCTCTCCAACCTTCTTAATTTACACCCTTCCTGGAGTTCTGTTACCTTATACAGGTGTGCATATGCTGGCACCCAGGAAAGAGGGAACCTCAACAAGCAACTATCTACATAGTTGTTCTCAGTGGTTTATAACTGGGGATCAAAATAAAGTATGCAGCAGATCAGCTTTTAATGCTCACAAGGGCATTACAATGTTAAGTAAACTATGAGCCTTTTTATGCCATAAAAGAATGAGAGTGAAGAAGAGCCAAGAAAAAAAAAAAGAAAAAAGTTTCAATTTAGAAGAAGAATGATACACTATGCATTCAGTTCTCTCTGCTCTGTTAACAATCTTCAGTTCTTCCTGTCCTGTTCCTTTATGTAAACTAAAACATTAAGATCACGTACATGCTTATTCTTCAGAATTAGTGTTTGTTTGGAGCATGACTTTCTAGATGGACTAGCTCCATGCAGAAGTTGTATTTAAAGAAAAAAAATAAAAAATTCAGTATTTTGCCTCATGTTGTTGGACTCACACTTCATTATTAACTGAAGCCTCAAAAAACAGGGACAATGTACAGATAACTTTCCGTGCCTCTTACACCACAAAAAAGTGGTAGATTTTGGGGGGTTGTTCATTTTTACTTGCTTTGCAACAAACTCCAAGACTTGTTCTATGCTGCAATGCCCCTCAAAGTACTCCACTTCTCTGAACAGACAAAAAAATCCTGAAAACTTCCAACAAAAAACACAATTCTAGTACAATTCCAATGAGTCCTCCTTCTGACCATTTTCTACTTGTCCCTACATCTACTTCATACTAAGGAATAACATCACATTGAAACATGAAGTACTAAAATTAAAAGCAGTAGAGGGCATACGGTGACAAGTTAGGGCTGGTCTCAGAACAGACTATTGACAGCGAACTCCTGCACTTGAAATAACTTCTGTAATACAAACAGTTGCTGAAACCTTTGTTTGTCTGTCCTTTTTAAAGGGGAATAAAAAAAAAAGGAATTCAAGGACAGCACAGCCACATACAGAGCAAACATGCCTACAAAGGCAAAGGAGAAAACCCAATGGGGACTCAGTCTATCTCTCACCATCAGAATGGCATGTGAAGGACTCAGACCCACCCACAAACCCTTCTGTACCTTCAGAGTCCACCCAAGGGAGGAACAGAGGATTAGCCCTTGCAGACTCTGCAAGATTTCTGTGCAAATGCACATGACTATCAAGAACATGCACAAAAGGTCAGACTTTGGAATTTCAAAAAACCTGCCCTTTCTCCTCCCTCCCTACCACAAAAAGGGCTGCATCCTGGTAAGGAGAGCAAAATTATGCAGTGTTCCAATAAATAACTTTAGAAGATTTCAAGGGGCAGCTTCCAGCATAAGGCATTGTTTATCACAGATCAAGACAAAACTCTATGGGAGAGCTGGAGAAGCATCTTTAACTGCTTGCTGAAGAGGTCTTAAGTCTTTCAATATTAGCTGTTATTAATGTCAGCATTCCTCCCCAAACAAATACTGGGTGCGAATCAGCCACTGTTCCTTGTGTATTCACACAGAATTACTGGTACTGGTAAGCAACTACTTCTGTGCATCTTCCCCTCCATGGCAGCAGGCAGTCAAACAGGTATGGTATGATTTGAAATGTAAGCATGAGATTTACCTGATTCTCATCAACTTCTATTGGCTTCTTCTTAATAATCCATGTGACTGATTCAGTAAGTGGGGGAGTCGTCAAAGAGCCTGCATAGGTCCAATAATCAGGGCATGAAGGTATCAAACAGGAGGGATCAAAGACATCAAACTCGATAACAGCATCCTAAACCCCAGAAAAAAAATATTTTTAGAAATCATATTTTGAGAAAAAAAATGACAGAAGATTTGAAAAGATCTTAACAATGAGATTAAATACTGTACAAGTTATGTATGCATATACAAAATTAGGTATTGTGAATATTAATAATGATCTACATAAAATAATAATTTAAAACCCCATAAACTTGTACAAAATTGGTAAGCTGGGTTTGAGGAATAAGAGGCAGCTAGTGAGTAGGCAAAATGTAAGTATTTCTGTTGTCCCCACAAGCTATTAGGAATTCAGTGCAGAAGAAACAAGGAGTGCGAAGGAGTAACTGACTACGTCTCTGTGGGAGCTAGAAGCAAACAGGAAAAAGAAAGAGTAAGTGGTGGAATAAGTTCAGGTAGTTCTGCCAGAAATAGACTGCAAACAATAGTGCTTTTACTTTTCACCATGTGATTTTAGGCAGTGGGGAGAGGGAAGAGGACTAAAGTTTTATTTAAATCATATCAGGTACTCATGTCTCCAGAACGTGCACTCCCACAAGTGAGATACCAGACAGCATGTAGGAAATCATGGGCTCTCAGGCTCCTACACAAACATTCTACTCATGGGGTATTTCCAGGATATACTGGCAATGCAGGAAAGGAAGATCCTGTTTTTCTTTAGATAGGCTTTATCGGTTCCCCACTGAGAATGAGGAATATTACAGTAAAGAATTTTTCAAAAATAGGGGGTTGGACAGAAGATTCTAGATGGGGGCTTTCACCCTTCATGTGAGAGGAAGATGCAAGGACATCAGAATGGGTATTATCTGACCTTCCTCCTCCTCCTCACCAGGGTGATGTTCCTCAGGGTTTGGTGCTTAAGTCAGTGATAATGCTGGCAAGGCAACAAAGGTTTTCAAACGTTTTAAACCAAGTGCTGATGAGTTGCTGAGTGACCGACATCCTTTGGAAATGAGATCCCCTTCAGAGCAGCCCACATGTAGCTTGATGAGCCTAATGTTTGATAATACTTTTTTTTTTTTAAAGACCTTGCCTTTATTTTCTTTCAAATTCATATGCTGTAAAATATTATATTCTCATAATGGATGTACCTTCACAGATTTTTGTAGGTCTTTTTGGCACTGAACTGACTTATTTGGCATTTATCTGGCAGAATTTTTTCTGCATTGCCATAAGTATTTATTTGGATAAAAAAAGACTTTACTGTGATAAATAATGGCACAGCAACTTCAACTGGATGTGCTTACAAGCCACGAAATTCCTGATGTGTATTTTTTGTGTATACTTTCAAAAAGGAACAGGCACCTGAAGGAGCATGAACTGCTTCTGAACACTGTCAGAGACGCAGCACTCCCTCTCCTGGCAGAAGTCAGAAATCAGCTATGAAGAAAGAGTCCCATTCCCCTAGCAGAAAATGTACAGTGTTTAAAAAAAAAAAGGCAAACAATAATCTCCTCCTCAAGGATCTGAAAGCCTTAATTCCACAAGAAATAACCTACCACTTTACACAGCACAGAAAGTTCCTTCCAGTTAAACAACATACGAAAACTAATCCAGTGGTATCTGTTTTCATAGAAGCAGAAGGGCAGGCTTCAGTGAGGGCAAGCGTTAAACATGTGCCTACCCTTCTAAGGGGATACAATCTCAAGAGCATCATTTCTTAAACCAAGAGGTTTGGAAAGCTTAAAGTATACAATTCCTCATTAAAAATTAGCTTCCTCCCCACCTCCAGTATGACACCTCGGGTGAATTCTTGATTAATCAGGCCCCCTACTCACATTTAAGGAAGAAAGCATTTATTTGTATTTTGCTATTCTCAAAGTAATCTTTATGTTGAATGACTGCATTAGCTATGCTGAGTGATAACTGGTGGGACACTTAAAAATACTTACCTTGTGTTTAACTGCCGGCAAGGCATCAACCAGTGTCTGCAGCCCTTCATGATGTGCTCCTAGCTGCAGAAGACGGTCAGAGTTAAAGAATCATTAAGCTGACATTCTGCCTATCTACCTTAATCAGTATTTTTTGAAAACAACAACAACAACAAAAATCTAGAGCTATTTTGTCCCAAATAAGTTTTTACAAAATTAAAATAGAAAGGCATCATTACAGCTTATTACACAAAGTGAAATTACCTTTAAAAACACTCCAATAACAGCCAAGCCGTTACCTTCCATTACAGCTTCTTCAAAAGTTGGGTACACAACAGCATTCCAGTGTACTAAATGCAACTGAAATATAAATGAATGCGAAATCAACGCATGCACAGAGCACAGCAATGATATCAAGAAACTTGACTTTTGATCTTTGCTACATTTGGTCCTTGACAATTTGAGACACTGCAGTGAGCTACCTCAGAAATCACACACACCACAAAAATGGGGACCAAAATGTTACTGGAAAATAATGGTAATTCTCTGCGCTTTTTTGCCTTTTTTTAAACAATAGCCAAAGACCCATAAACTGCATTTCACACATATGAAAGGGATTTTGCCTGTGGAAGACTGATTATAGGAATGCTAGTTAAAGGCACAAAAAAAGCTTAGTATACCTGGAACTGAAGGGCTCTTCCATCTCTTAACAGGAAGAACAGAGCATGCTATTCTGCTAAGGAACATTCTCCTGCACATAACATAAGCTTCCTCTGCATTCCTTACAGTCCAATACAAGCATTCCATTGAGGGGTTTTGTGTATTAAATAGATAGCCAGCACCAGCCCCAAAACTTAGTCGTACAGTCTTGCTGTTAACAAGTATCTTGCCAAACTGACAGGCACCATTATGAACACATTAACAGGAGATAAACATCTTCTAAAAAATAAGCTATAATAATTTTTCAAATTCTCCATCTTTGGCATATAACTGTGTTTATACCTGTCATACTTTCCTCTCTGAGCAATTTAACCTATATTTCTCCCCACTGGCTCCATCCTTTTTATTGACTCTGCCTTAGTAGTTACTTAATCACAAAAGTTTTGCTGCTTTAATAATTGCTTAAGAGTTGAAAACAGAAAATAAAGTGATCATGATAACCACTATATTACCATAGAACTCTGCTATACATTATTCTAACGACTTAAGAAACGCACAAAAAATTGTTGGTAACTGGAATAAACATTCTAATGTTAGCCAAGGCACTGGGGTCACATACACAAGACAGTTATTATATACAAGGTAAGCAGGATTCTTGAGTTACAGGTACAGCTGTGAGAATTAAATAATCTTCCATTTTCTCTTTAAATATTTCTTTAAATAGTATTTAGTATGTGCTTTGTTTCTCTGCAAGCACTTAGTCACAATAAACAAAGTGATTTTAAAGCAGCAAGGATTGGGAGATTTGGAGGTCCACTAGAGACATCAGCTGAGATGCAGTACATGTGCCATACTCCCAAGAAAACAGATTGTACACCTCATGTGAACTCTTAGTTTGCTGTAGCTCACAGGTAAGGCACTTAATTTTTTTTTTCAATTGAGATCTGAGCTTGCACATTTACCTCAGTATTTGCTGTCCACCTGATCTGCACCACATTAGCTGGGACCTGGGAGTTCATTAAGACCTGATTATGCCCTCAGTCTGCTTTCTGTCTCATCCTTCTCCCCTTTAAAAGAAGGAAGGGCAAGCAGAGTTGTGCCACTCCATCCAGACAGAGCTGGAATACCAATGATACTTTGCTGCCTGCCATTGGCTTGTCTGGCAGCTACCCCTAGGAACATTCAGGGAGAAGAAAACATTACTGAAACTTTCACTAATGGGGCCAATGTTCAATTTTAAGACTGTGTTCTTCTCTAAAAACCACAGTGAATATGAACTTAACTAATAAAACAGCAGATGAGCTGTGGCACCTACCAGGTCTGATCCTTAACAGCAAACTGCAATTCTTCAAATTGGGAGTTTTCTAGCATGCAGTATAGTCACAGACAGCCTGAGACTTAGCCTCCAGTCCCCACAAGTATTTGCACTGTTCAGCATTTTATCTCATACCTCCGCAGGGTAAAATTTACTGTCAACTGTGTGCTCTGAACCCCACTCGTTTATAGCTCCCCAATGGAAGTGGAACTGCTTTAGCCTGTATTGGTTTTCCAAGGGACCTCCAACGATTACTAAAAAACAAAACAAGACACACACTAATAAACACGATTTCGAATTGTTCAGACAAATAACACAGCCAGATCCTCCTTGAAATAAATTTGCCCGGGGGGGGGGGGGGGGGCGAGGGGGGAAAAAAACATTTTAAAAAAAAAACCC
>NW_010973104.1:2458244-2544390 GCF_000737465.1 Haliaeetus leucocephalus | reverse complement strand
GGGGGGGGGGGGGGGGTCATCAGGTGAAGCAACTATCTTAACTGAAACAGTCCCCTATTGCTGGGCTACTTTTACACTTCACTTTGCTATGACAAAATTGTTCAAGCAAACACATCATTGTTTTTCCCTGCAGTCTGAATCAACTATATCAAATTGAAGATATGCTAAATAGTCTCCTCATCCATCTCCCCTCAAGGGAATTTTTTTTCCAAGTCACATCAAGTTTGGCAGAGTCATGGTGATTACGTGTTACATTCTATACTCTTTCTCTTTGAGCAGGCATATGAGAACAGCCTTACCAGAAGAAACATGTTATGATGACAACACAATGAATACATCTATTAAATGACATCCCAGCAAAGCCTCAATGTCTATAAAAAATATTGATCGTTCCCATGAAAATACAAGACTTCAAATATGCAATTTTGCCAGAAAAATCAGTACATTGTGTCAAATGCTCAATTCTACTCTTTTTCAAGTTACAAAAATCCAAACGTACTATTCTGCTTCAATGCAGCTTTCAGACTGCATAACCAATGTTAAAAGATTTCCTGCACAGCCAGAAATATGCTAATATTGTGCCTACTGTAAACTGTTCAAGCTACACTCCACAAAGTATCTAAACACACAGTTTGCCTATGAGCAAGATTCTGAGTTTCTGGAAGCTTTAACGCACTTTTTAGCCATGACTAAAGGTAAACATTCAGTCCGCTCTCCTGATTTCAGAAGGCCTCTCATCATTTTGGAAATACATAAATGAAAAAGTCATTGCCTAGTTTTCTGTGTACTGTTGGGTTTTACTCATTTCCTTCTAACTGAACCAGAAATATCCTGCAAGGTCTTCTTGCTAGTTATTACATCACAGCATCTGATAAATGAGAGACCATAATTACTTCCAAAGGGCTAACAATAAATATGTAGCTGTAGAGACCCATTTGCTGATTTTTACTTAACTATATGTCATGGTTAAATTTTATAGAGAACCACTTTATAAAGTACATAATCCCAACACAACTTTTGAAAAGAAGTTAATCACTTTAATGCTAAGGAGAAAACAATGAGAGGCTTTAAGAGCTTTTCTTGTCTTTTTTTTTTTTTTTTTTCCTTAAAGCCAGCCAGCAGTTTTGAAATTCTAACTAGATAGGCCTGCTTGTGATAAAAGAGTAAGCTGAAACAAGCTATGCAAATTGACATTTAATTAATTTCATCCACTGCTGCTGAGCTCTTAGCATAAATGCAATAATGACCATCTGTCCTGGTTTTGGCTGGGATAGAGTTAATTTTCTTCTTAGTAGCTGGTACAGTGTGCTTTGGATTTAGTGTGAGAATAATGTTGATAACACACTCATGTTTTAGTTGTCACTAAGTAGCGCTTATCCTATGTTAAGGATTTTTTCATTTCCCATGCTCCGTGAGCAAGCAGGTGTACAAGAAGATGGGGGGAGGAGCATGGCCAGGACAGCTGATCTGAGCTAGCCAAAGCGATATTCCATACCACAGGACATCACGCTCAGTATATAAACCGGGGGAATTGGCTGAGAGGGGCAGATCACTGCTCAGCCATCAGTCAGTGGGTGGTGAGGAATTGCATTGTGCATCACTTGTCTTTTCTTGTTGTTTTGTTTTTTATTTTTAATATTCATTTTCCTTACAATTGTTATTATATTTTTTATTGTCAGTATTACATTTTATTTTACTCTAGTTATTAAATCATTCTTATCTCAACCCATGAGTTTAACTTTTTTTCCCCAGTTCTCCCCATCCCACGGGGAGGGTGGGGAGTGAGTGAGCAGCTGCGTGGTGCCTAGTTGCTGGCTGGGCTTAAACCACGACACCATCACTAAAAAAACAAATCATGATGGAGAAAGGTAACTTTCAGGGATGTGATGAAGATGTGGCCCACACTGCCAAGTCTTTCAGAATTAAAGTTTCTGTGCTCTAACACTATCCATTCCTGATTATGTGACGATGCAAACCCACAAGTGACTACATTCATGTTAATAATCACATTCCCTTGAATGTTTGCCTCCTTAGTAAAGTTAGGCACAGGCACATGTTACATTAAAAATCAGGTTCCTATAGTGGACACTAGAAAGTGGCAGGAAACAAGTAGGAACTTACAGTCCCTTTACAAGCATTTTTGCCATTTCATTTCCTCTCACTTTACCATTCTTGATAATTTAAAAATGAAATAGAAGTTTAAAGGAACTCTAGTAACAATCAGGGGAAAGAATCATATTAGCTTTTTATTGTAACCCTAGTTCTGTTTCAATTTCATTTCCTTGCAGCAGGTGGCATTCATGCACACAGACAGGACCATGTTCTGTACATACCTTCCCCACACCCTCTTTCTTCTTCATCCTCCTGCTCTGCTCATAAGCAAACACCCCATGGCGGCACTACCTTCATCTTTTGCCCAAGCCTTGTTTTGCCTCATCTCAGGAGTTGGGCATTTTTGTCTATCCTGGATGCACGTTTCATTTTGTCTTTTTCATCTTCTGTTTCAATTTTGCTGGTTTTTTTGTTTGTTTGTTCATAAGCTTTCTTCTCTGGATTTCTATTATTGTTAGACAGAAGCTGGCAGAAAGAAAAATCAGAAATAGCAAGAGTAAAGAGAAAGGTGGAGGAGAGAGGCAGGCACTTGAAAACCTGGCCATATATACAGCAACATCCCGTGATCCGTTGTTTCTCGGTCTGTCATTTTGGAGTCCTGTCACTGATAGTTTAATGCCACCCTCCACCAGCCGTCATCACCCTTCATTGACTTTAATTTGAGGATGATGATGATGAAGAAAAGGCAGCCACCCAGAAAGAGGCAGCAAGAATGCTCACACTTAAAAGATTTACCTCAAGTGTTCAGTCTTACAGGTGAAGTGGGTAAGATCTTTCAGAGCTGAATAGCCAGCCTCTGAAAGGCCAGCACCCCTCTAACTGACAGTCCTGATGATTCCATGCTTGCTTCTATGTCACAAAAACTGTCCCCATCTATTTAAGTGTTGCGCATTTCTGAACCTCCTGCAGGCAATTCCCCTCCATTACCTCAATTCTTGCAGGGAAAAAAATTACTTTGTTATCCTGAACTGCAAATGATTACACTTTTCAGGAATGCATCCTCAACGGATAGTGGGGTATAGCTGTATAAAGTAAAAGACTGATAAATTAAAAGCAAAACCAATCTAAAGTTAGTAATTTAAAATCACTGATGAGCTAGCAAGTCATGTCTCCATCTTAGTCCATCCTCTAACCCCATCTCACTAACACAATAGCAGTTTGTACTGTAAAAACAGAAGGGCACTACTTGGTTTCTTCATTACGTATCACAGCGCTCCAATGAACAAGGGCAAGAATATTCCCTGGTTGGAAATTAATATTCCGGGTGAACAGTTATAAACAATAAAAACAAAAAAAACCCCAGACGTCACACAAGCCCCTGAAAGCTCCATGCGTTCCACCACTACAATTTTTACTGCGTTCTTTTATCAGCCTCTTTCCAAACATCAACCAAAAATACTGGTATTGCAGAGACAAAAGCATTTGTTTATTAGCATGCTGAAAGCTTCCTTCCCAAGAGCATTACTAAATCCCTTACCCAGTTCTAACATCTCTCATGGTAAACAGTCACATTAAACATAAATGACTCTAATCAAACAGGTTCAAACTTGCCCAGGGTCCTTCAATTTTTCCCTCCAGGAGAAACCGAGTAATCAATATGAACCATGTGCTTCACAATATCCCTGACCAACTGCTACCAGTTCACCTACCTTTACAGAATATCTTTTTTTATACATACCAGCAATGTCCTTTGGTAAAGTCAACTTTTAAAAGGAACAATGGACAGGAAATCTGGAATTTGGTAGCAGTATCTTGATTTTAAGTCAATTGACTCTGTCAAGCATTTTAGAAACATTTAGCTGCTCGGATCAGTGCACTTATTCACAACAAATTGCTGGAACGCATAATTGGATTTTGCATGCGTGGGCTCCTGCTTATACTAAAACAACAGGAACACATGCACCTGTGGTAGCAGCTCAATATTATTTAATTCTCCAAAAGCTTGAGATAAGTATGTATGCTTTCCAACTGGAAGTCATTTTGCTGCTGATTATTTCAAATGCATTAAATTTATCTGTTAACACTGCAAAAGAGATAAGTGGCAGATTACTTTATTAAAGTGTAATGGTGGAATCTCATTTAAAATACATATGACTGAAGATTGACTCATGTAGATGAAGCTGTCTTATTACAAGACCTAAGCAAAAGGTGGACATTAAGGTTAGTGCAACAAGAATCAATTTCAACCTACACCAGAGGATTTGTGCACAATGGCCATGGTGATATATACATAGTAGAAGTGAGGCCTATGTAGAACTTCCACATTAAAATTCCCATCACTGTAAATTTGCATTTAGCTAAAGCTTTCTTCTACTGTACATTCATTTTCAACATTTGTGTTGTTACTGAACCTGAGGTTTTACAACATGCAAATATTGCTCCTCTCTAACCATTAATAATACATTACATAGATTTTTCTGAGTTTTGCTTACCTGATCTATCAGTAGAATCATCAAACTCAACCAGGAATGAATATCCATTGTTCCAGATGTGAAGACACGTTGTTGGGTCATAGCTGATTTTCAGAGGCTTCAGAACGGGGTCATAAACACTGTCTCTCCACTGGATATTGATAGGAGACTGTCGGGTGCCCCCAGGAATTGTAAGCGGACTCTGCCAAAGTGGATGCACTGGAAGATGATGAAGAGAGTCAGGCGCTAATGCATGATACAGAACTTCCAACTAAATATTTCAGAACTTTTTGGCAAGAGAAGATGCTTTGGCATATTGGCTCCAAAAGCTAATTCAAGTCAGCTGATGCACAGGAAAGTAAAATAATAACACATTCCAGTTGCATGACTCAGAGCTACACAGGGAAGCGCAGAAATTTGACTTAAACTTTGCTCATACCTCTCTGCATTTGCAAAATGCTCTTCAAAGAAATTCTGTCCCTTTATTTGTCAGAAAATTGTTTTCCTTTTATTGCCGATTGATTTTAAGGTGGCTTTTGTTTCACAAGTTCGCCAGAGTCTTACCACACCGCTCCAGATTTCCTTACACCAGTACCACCAACACATGTCAGATTGCACTAGACACAGGATAAGTCCCACTACAAAGCAAAAATATTCTCCTGATGGTGCCAGTCTTTCACCTACGTGTGCTCAGGGGTTACACCACTGCTAAGGGTGTAGTGCTCCTGAAGCTCCCGTACCAGTACTGACCAAGACTACTTTATGCAGTCCGGACCTACAGCTGATCCCCCCCACCTGTAAAATCCTAAACTACCAATTTTGGGTGCACCTCGGACATCTCAAACTGGCACCAGCAGGGCAGATGCATGAATACAGTTTCCACAGGATTTCGTTGGGCTTAAAAAAACAAGAACGGAGATCTGTGTGGATGGGGAGCGCTCGTTCACCTGCAGCCCCCTGACACTGAGGACCCACAGAAAAAGGGTTTTGTGCCCTGCCCATCCCCTGAACCCAAAACCGAGAGGCTCTGAATCATCGTGTTACTTGCTGGCTACTTCAGTAGATACAACTGCTCCTGGTCTTTCACAAGGGGAAAACAAAAAAGTAAGTCTTTTAACAAACCACTCACAGGAGAGGTGGCTAAACAACCTTCCCCCCCCCGGTCTCCTCAGCAAGGCGCAAACTTTATCGGCCTGCGCAAGGTCACCGCAGGCAGGTAAGGCAGAAACGGGCGAGCAAAATATTCTCCAGAAGTGCCCCAGCTCTCTGTTACTGTTCCTGCCGCTTCCCGATGTGCCAGCGGAGGAACTGTCGCCGACAAAGCCAGGCTGAACTTGGCGTCCCTGCCTCCTTCCACACAAACTCGCGAGGCACCGGCAGCCCCCTCAGCCCGGGGGAAGGCGGGAAGGGACGGAGGGACACGGACCCCTCAGCCAGACCCGGGGCAGGGCACAAGGCGGTGGGCAGCGGGGCTACCTCGGGGCGGGGGACGACGAACCGGGCGGGGAGAGCGAGGAGGGGGCTCGGGGCGGCGACCCGCTCTCCTCAGGCGGCGGGAGCTGCTCGCCTCAAGGGGTGAAGGTCCCCGCCCCACCCTGAGGGAAGCGGCTCCCCACCCTGAGGGAAGGGGCGCGGCACTCACGGGCGTCTCGCAGGCGGTAGGAGCAGCAGGCTCCCAGGCTGCACCGTCGTGTCCCCCGCCGTGAGGCAGCGGCCGCCCAAGCCCGGCGCAACAACAGCGGCAACATCGCGGAGGAGAACGGCGGAGTCGCCGGGCGCCACCGCCCAGCCCGGCCCGGCCCCTTCCGGCACGGCCCCCCCCGGCGCTATGGCTCCCTCAGGGGAGCGGGCGGTTTCTTTGCCTGAGGCGAGGCGGTAAGGGCGGCCGCTGCTTTCTTCAGGGCCCAGCGTTTTGTCCCGCGTTAACGTTAAAGAAGAGGTCACGGTTCCCTATGGGTGCGTGTTCGCCATTTCCCGCGGTCAGGCTAATCCCCATGCCTGACTCAGGCCAAAAATGTATTTCCTTTCAGGGTGATAGCATCAGGGCTTGCTTACGCACTTACGGGGATTAGCATTACTCTTGTCTAGTTAGTTTTGCTCAAGGAGGAGGTTTTGGTTTCTCCCAGCTGAAGGTGGGCTGGAGCGTGATCCCTCTCCCACAGAGATACGGGTGGCCTTGGCGCAACAGGGTCCCTGCCCCAAACTGCACAAAGAAAATTTAGGAAAAAGGTAATGTTATGGCCACTTTACCCAACTGCATCTGTCCCAAAGGCTGGAGGCCAAAATAGGCCCACCCCGGGACTGTAAAAGGGGCCAATTCAACTAGCATGCATCTGAGACTACTTGAGGCAGGCCTCAATGAAACTCTGGTTTTTAAAACCTTGGTTACTCCTTGCACCTTTTCTGTGTTACAGCTGGCAGTGAGGAGTACAGAGCAAAAAGGGAAGTCTGTAGAAAAGTGACTGTGTCAGTGAAAGCGCAGAGATGAAGTAAGTGTCCTCATTTTTGCTGGGTCCATTGGGCAGCCAGGAGCAGAACACCTCACCTCAGCTCCTGGCCTTCATCTTGCCACCTGCTTTGGATCATATTTCTTAGTTACTGTCTTAAAATCATTTCGCAAATCTGTGTTTACATTTTGGGGATCTTTAAGCTTGTTAGGGTGAGTACTTTCAATTTTCATGAGGAACCTGGCATAGCATTGAGAATGTTTTACTGAAATGGAGACAAGACTAGATACTCAACCAGAGTCAACCAAGAAGTGTTTGCTCTAGTTTGCAACATTGTGTAAGAAGTTTCCATTGCATTCACAGCATAACATATTTAAAGTCCTCCTGAGTTGAGTAAGAGAAGGTTGAAATCTGGCAAGTGATTTGCTTTGAGTGGCTACGTGATCAGAAAACAGGTCATCGGGAGATGTACTGTTAAACTGGGTTTAAATTTCATTTTACTTCCTCCCTGACAAGATATGCCTTCTTTAAAGCACAGTCTTTTTTTTTTTTCTATAGTAGGATTCGATTGCAAACATAATGAATTCTTGGTTTGACTCTGAATGTTTTTCAGGATGGCTAATTTACTATCCTTAACATATGGCTTCCTGTAACTCAAAAAGAAGAGATATGTACTTGATGAAATTGAAAACAGTTACTGCCCATAAACATCATTATTCATTCAGGCTTAATCACAGTTTAATAGCCTATTGATCATGGTTAGGCAACTGTATTTAGCACAGGTCAGATGTGACTGTTGCTGAAGCTGCTTATAAGCAACAGGTAGCTCCTGGTCATGAGGACAGCCCATATGAGCTTCATGCTTAGTTACAGCAGGGAGCTCAGACATAGCTTCAAATGTTTTAATATTGAGCATAACCAAGAGATACTGGGTTATATTCTCATCTACTAACAAAACAATATTGTCATTTCTTCACTTTCCGTTCTTCTGTGACATGTCCTCTAAATACAATTGATATTCTCAGGCAGCTTAGAAGTCACATCTACCAAATTAACTAATGTATGTATGCCCTATATCATAGTATAGATGCTTACTGTTGCAGAGCATAACCTGGTGTCATGGTTTAACCCCAGATGGCCACTAAGCACCACACAGCTGCTTGCTCACTCCCTGCCCTGGTTGGATGAGGGAGAGAATCAGAAGAGTAAAAGTGAGAAAACTCGTGGGTTGAGATAAAGACAGTTTAATAAGTAAAGAAAAAGCTGCTCATGCAAGCAAAGCAAAACAGGTTATTAATTCACCACTTCCCATCAGTGGGCAGGTATTCAGCCATCTTCAGGAAAGCAGAGCTCCATCACACGTAATGGTTAACTTGGCAAGACAAACGCCATCACTCCGAACATCCCCCCCTTCCTCCTTCTTCTTCTCCCAGCTTTATATGCTGAGCATGACATCATATGATATGGAATATCCCTTTTGGTCAGTTGGGGTCAGCTGTCCCAGCTGTGTCCCCTCCCAAATTCTTGTGCACCCCCAGCCTACTCGCTGGTGGGGTGGGACGAGAAGCAGAAAAGGCCTTGACTCTGTGTAAGCACTGCTCAGCAGTAACAAAACCATCTCTGTATTATCAACACTGTTTTCAGCACAAATCCAAACCATAGCCCAATACTAGCTACTATGAAGAAAATTAACTCCATCCCAGCCAAACCAGCACACGTGATTTCTGTACAACTGTCACTTTTCTCTATGTTAAAAGCAGTTGAAAAAAAAAAACCCTCAAGCTCCACTGCTTTACACTGTGGCATTAAGATGAAGAAAGTTTGTGAAATTTTTTAGGGATTTGATCCTGCAAGGTTTTGCAAATGTAAAGTTTATTATAGAGCTACTAAGCTGAACAGAATGAGTCATTTCTTGTGGGTTGAACAGCATAACCAAAGGAAAGTCCTTATGGTGTAGGCTTTCAGAAATGATGGGCTGTTCAGGTGCAAAAATAAAGAGAAATAACTTTGACCTACAACACTTTTGTTTCCCTTCTGACTCATTCACAGAATCTGCATCCACTTTTTACACACACATGCTGATTTTTCTGAGCATGAATTTCAGTAAAACTTCAGCATTTAATTAAAAAAAAACTTTTCTTCTCTAGAGGGTTAAAGAAAACCCTTCAAAATATGAGCTCAGTGGCAGTGAGATGGTTTGTTTTGGAAACTGCAGACAGAAAGGCAAAAAGTACTTGTACAAAAGGAAGCGTAAGCCCTAAACCTTGTTCCCAGCACTTTGGGTGTGGCCAAAATATTATCTTTTCTGGACCATTCCAGAACCAGAAACAGGGTTTCTCCTTGGCCATTTGCCAGCTAGAGATGGTGGTTTATCACGCAGCAAGCTGGAGAGAACAGCAGCAGCCAGAATTACAATATCTCTGTCATTCTCGTGTTTTTCCAAAATTGTTATGTTTCTGGACTATCTGGGAGGTTTCAGCTATGCTCTCTCTTGTTCCTGAACTGAGAGTGGTTTCTGTGTATAGGGAACACCCCAGCCAGAAATCTGGCAATTGACCTACTGGATGAGTTAAAGTAACACAGAATCTGTGTGGAATGAGAGATAGAAACCTCATCTACTGTTTTCAAATGTGCAAAGTTAAAAAAGTGAGAATTAAGATAGCATGCAGTTTGCACCCTTTGCTTTATGCATGCCTCATTCACGATTAGCTCACTGAGGAAGGGTCTAGTCTAATGTTTATCTTTGATACATGCATATCTATGGTATTGTCAGAACAGTTGTATATATTGTAATATAACAAGCATGACCAAGATGTGAGTCACCCGTGAAGAGAGATCTGCCACAAATAGACCTAATCTGTGCTTGATTTATTTTTTAAAAAACTTCCAGACAGACATAGTGATGCCCCATTTAATTTTATAGTATTTGGAGGCTTCTTACATTTGCACTGTGTTTTTTTCCTGCCTTTCCCAGCTGAAGTAGATGTATAGAGCCATCCAAATAGTCCCAATCTTTTAATTATTTTCTATAATTAATTGCAGCTGTGGATGCTTTAACAGGTCTGTTTGGAGTAATTGTTAGAAAGTTCATTTAGCATTGATATAAGGTTCAAAAGCTTTGGGGTGGGAGTCAAGATCCAGATGAAAACACAGGTTGTGTATATTACTGGGTTATCATATTTTATAACACAATTTCCAAGGAAATATTTTGAAGGCCACAGTTCTATGGTAAAAATCCAAAATAAATTCAGTTAAATGAAAGGATGTACTGCCAATTTACACTGTTGTAAACTTGATTTAAAGAGACAAAACATTTCAATGTTTCATTTTTAAATTCCCTTTAAGTATCCTGGGGAGGAGAGAGTTCTCACCTATGGAGTACAAAATTAGAAGAAAGAGTACGAAAATTAATTCAGGTGGCTGTCAAGTAAGAATAAGGGGTAAAATGACTCAGCTTCAGTGGATTTCAGTCTTCATAGTTTTGATCTTTAAAAAGAAAAAGACCTGTTGAATAAAGCCCTTTTTGATTTGTTTACACAAGGGCTTTCAAACAAGCTTCACCCAGCTCTTAAGTAAAACAAGGAGGACAGCATGGTGGGAACAGTTGAGAAACTCCACCTACTTGAAGGAAATATGTTTTTGTCCTAAGTTGAGCAGGGGTGCTTTCCATAGCAACACATTCTGAATTAGAAAAATAAAACCAAACATTACTGAAACTCAATAAAGAACCCTTTTAAACTTTAAAGGAGCATGGCTATGCTTCAGCCACTTGGATTGAATATTACAGAGGAAATCCAAGATAGGTTGATTTCTTTGAAGCTTTTTAGTATGAATCAAGATTTTGGAGGATAACAGTGATGGTTGGCTGAGGGCCATAGTGACAAGGTGTTGAAAGTTCTGCTGAATTGATGTCAGATTTGGACTGTGATGTAGGCCAGTTTATTGATAAACAGACCAGTGCTTTTTATCAAACGGATGTAACTGACAGAGTACTCTAAGCTCAACAGGAAAGCAGCAGCAGATTGTGAAATGCTGAGCTTTTCTCTGCTTCCAGAATGTTTGGCTGAGATAGGAGCCTGGATGAGAAGGCAGTGGCTAAGGCTATGTCCAGATAAGGAGGAGGTAATTCCAGTTGGCAAGGTAAAGCAAACAGAGGCTTTATCTTTTCTGTATAAAAACATTTGCTAAAATTATGCATGCAGGCTTAGTAACTCAGCATGGAAAGGGCTTAGAAGATATCTCATGGACAATTTGTGTAGTTACTGCAATTGTATGCGCAGTCCTGGAGATGGCACACCTGGATTGTGTGTCATTGCTGTACTTACACAATTCTTAAAAAAAACTGAAGGATTCTGCTTTTCTTGTAACTTCTTCTAAAAGGATAAGAAAGAAAAAAACCATTCGGATCTGCTCTGGCAATAATTACTAGGGTGAGGGTATACTCCATAGACTTAAAATCTCTATAAAGAACATTTCCAGCAACTCCCTCTCTATTGTATTAAAAGGTGTCTGAAACCACTGCCTCCACGTATTGTTACAAGATACCACAGAGCTTAGTACAAACATCGGCTGCTGTAGTCCACATCACTAGGAATTTTTACATATATGCCATGATTCTCAGCAATGTTTCTACAGTTCTTTTCCAGTGAAGTGCAGAAAAATACTTTTGTCCTTGTAGGGACACAAGGGGAATCCAGAAAAGGCACTGGGAAGTGTCAGCCTCTGAATTGTTTAACCTACGTCCTCACAGCAAATGTCTGAGTTAACTGCCAAGTGAAAGCATCACCACCCAACTTAGTGAGAGACTACTTCTGTGTGTGGGAAGGGTGACGAAAGAAAGACAAGAGATGAAGTTCTGGAAAATGGTGAACTTTACATTGAGGACGTTACCTAAGAGCTCAATAGTCCAATTTTACCATTTCTTTGATCAAGTTTTTGTCACTGAAAGGGCTGTTTCTACTGTCAGCTGTGAATAGCAGAATTTAATTGAATGTGCTTTTTGCTTTGAATGCATATTGCACACAGAATCTAGCCACCAGATGGAGGAACCCACAGGCTGGCTTACTGAGAGCTAGTGTCTATTCACTGGCAGCCGAAACCAGCCATTCCAAAGATAGTGTTTTCCTGAATCAGTTTGTTTTGGCATTTCCTGCATGAATGTCATGGATTAGAGAAAGATTTAAGTAATAAATAGCATTGGTCTTAAAGTGAAAAGAGGAGGGTAAGTAAACAGAGATAGATAGCAACTGTAGTTAATTTAATCTGCAATGGTCTTATGATGCAATAGCCTTGTATGATCTCTTCCTGGAATGTTTGTTACCATGAAGTGGGTTTTGGTTTCTCAGTACAGTTCCCCATGGACAAGTGTCCACAGCAAAAAATACGGCATCATTTAGCCACTTACTGGAAATTGATGGACCATGGGTAATCATAAAATCATTACTTTCTCCATCACATGTGGAGATGTAGAGATCTCAGCTTTTCTCCAGTATAGCTTTTTACTCCACTGAACAATTTCAAACAATTTTCCTAGAGTCACACTTTTCACTGATGAAACAGAAACATAACACTTAATTGTAATATGTTCCATTCCTGAAGTTTTTAATTTTATAGGCCATAAAGTTTTGTAGTATATTAATAGTGAACAAGCAGAAGAATTAGGAACTGTATAGAGGGATTCTTTCCTGCTGATTCATGGGTTTAATTACTTTTTTAATGAAGGATGTTACTTATATTATCTGTGTGGCTTCTGAAATTGGAAGTCATTGGACTCGCAATGAATATTCACTTGCAATCTTAATTTATGTTTTCAAATATAAAAGTAATGAATAAATAATAAAAATACAGAATAATGACAGAGCTTTTTAACCACAAGTACAGCGGATTCTCTGGATTTCCCCTCTGAAGCAGTAATTCATATCGCTGCACATGATGAGCAGTATTGTATGAGTACAGACATTACTCTTACTGGCACAGGTTTTGGGTTTAGCTATTGAATCTCCAACACTGAAACAGTTTACTGATAAATTGGAGATAAAGGAGTTATAGGAGATAGAGACCTTGCTTGTGACTATTAGAATGTGTTCCCTCATATGCACACATCCTTGTGTGGAGTGGGTGTACAGTTGTACAGACTAATTAACACACCTAATTAAGATGATTCATTAGAAAAGCTACTATTACATGCACCTAATTAATATTAATTCTTAGAAAAAGCTACTATTTTGTAAGGCTGAATCATTGTTTTTTTTCTAAACATTAGTGCTTTTCTTTGAATAGATGAACAATGTCTTTTTTCTTTTCCTTATTTTAATGGGAAAAAAAATTAAGTTTCTGAGCATGCTTGTAAGGAAAAAACTAGCAGGGAAGGAAGTAAAAGTGTAAGAGACTTCTGAGCTGTACTAAGAAAGCTCTACGCAGGTCAGAAAAGGGAAAAATACTGTTGTGGATGCATGTGTGATCATTTGAAATTTCCATTAGGAATTAGGCTCTTTCTTGTGGTTGTTTCACTAGTAAAACAATTCAATGCTAATCTTGCTTCTAGAATTAGGCATCTTCTATAGATTTAAAAGGCATCTTTTAAAAATGAGGGTGAAGTGCTGTATTAACAAGTTATGCTACTAGATTGAAGTACGCACTCTGTTTTAAGCTTTCAGAATACAACTCATCTTCTATTCTGAGTAGCAGAAAAAAAGGAGAAAATTTAGACTGAGAACTCTGAAAAACACTGCAAACACTGTGTAAGAACTGCTCTGAATTATTTCTGATATGCTGAGTGACAGGGAAGCTTGCATGCTATATATTACATAAAGCTTCCCCGCCTAGGAATATTTACAACACAGCGCACATTGAACTTGGCAGCTAATCTACCAGGTTTTTTGAAATGCTAGTCACTCAGTGGCAGAAGGTATTTTAGCATCATCTTCAAAAATGCATTTACAAGTGTAGAGCTATTAAACACTGATAGGTACTGCGTATTTCTTCTAGCTTTCAATATAAACAAAGCCTTGTGCTTATCTCCATTCTGCTTTGTTTTATATCTGTCACAAAATCATCTGTTTTCTCATCAGTTAGGTAAATACAAAATTTGTCGTTTGATTAAATAGAAGGGAATCGCATCTCAGCATTCAAGGAGGGATCTGGCTGTTCTTTGGGAAAAGTTAGTAAGCTGAATACATTTTCAGAGAAAAAAATAGGAAACAAAAGGATTTCCTAGATGTAAAAAATTACTGTTTACTATTGCTCCAGCTGACATTATCTGCACACCAGTGAGTAGACACGCAATCTCTGGCTGGCCTCATCTTATCAGTAGGTAAGCTAATCAGTATTTTAAATAACTAAATCTTTGACATCTTCCAGTATTATCCTGCATCTTGGAAAGTGATTCATTGTAGTTCTCCTATACACCACATTTGGAGGGTTTTGTGGTTTGTGATTCTATTAGGCCTCATTTTCAAAATTAAACATTGTAGCGTCTGTTAAATTCAAAGTCACTCAGAATCAATTTGCGCTAAATGTGCTTTGAATTACACTTATAACTACAGTTTTCATTGAAACCAGTCAAAATGTTGCAGGACAAAATTAAAAATTAATTGTTGTATAGTCTGTTTCTTCATTGTAGTTACAAGTCACACAACCCAATAACATTGACACAGCAGAAATAACAAAGAACAATGTTTTAATCCTGCACCTGGAGATAAATCATGCAATTCAATAAGGTATTTCTATCTGTAGTTTCTCTCGTTCTATTCACTCTTTTTTCTTTAATCTTTCAGTCACATCCTCAGATTTCCCTTTTGGGTTAGCTAACAAATAAGAAAGAGCAACACTTAACTACATTTGTTGTCTTTGTACCTCTGCATCTCTCTTATGCAGGTATCCAGTACTATTTTGATAAAATGAGATACACTTACATGCATCATTCCTCTTTTTATGAGTGCAGGGGGCCAGGCTGCAGAGTCGTGCTGGCACTGCTGGTGGACTCCAGATAGTTTTCAGCTGCTTGTATAAATGCACGAGGGTATTTGCCTTCACACTATTCATTGCTATCACTTTGGCTCTCAAAACCTTCAGTTCGTCAAACAGCCAGAGGAGCTTTCCAGAGTCTAGCGACCTATCAACACAAAGTAGAAGAAAAAAATCCTCTGGATGTACAGCTTCAAGATAACTGAGGGGTCTCCAGACCTATTTATAAAAAACTTTGAGAGCACCCTTTCCTGGTGGGAGAGGTGGAGCTAACCAAGTAGTTAATTTTCAACTTGTCCCTAGACTGGCTTCTTCATTGGCTCTACATTTTGTTGGAGGGCTGGCTAGTTGATGATTATTCTACATGTTCTTTCAAGATTCTTTCTTGTCTGGCTCCAGGAACACCAAAGGGTTACAGAAACCACTCTTTTGTATGCAAGGAGAGGTTTCTTATCATTTCTTCATGCATACATGCTTTGAATTTGAATAGTTGTATATTTGAATAGTGATAGCTAAGAATTACTATTGTTAACAGCTGTAATTCTGAGGACTGGTGACTGCTCAAACTGAGGAATTCACAGAAATCTAGTAAATATACAAGGCTTGCCCATGAGAATAGGAAGGCAAGCAGCCTCCTGCGGAGGAGTATTCTAGCTCTGAGCATGTAGTACAGTATCATTGCAGCCTCAAGGTGAGGAACTTGTTCTTCTGCACTATCAGATGTCCCATAAGAAGGATAATTTTGTATAGACTAAAAATAGGAACAGACATAATGAACCATAATTACTCCTCCCACTCACACACCATTTTGACCCAGCCAAAGTGTTTTTTTTTCCAGTGGGGAGAACAGACTGAGATGTTTTCCTGACCTGTGCTTCTTAGAGATGAAAGCATGAAGAAAGTTACTCTTGCTATTTCCACATGCAACTCCAATAATTTTGTTGTTTTATGTGAAAGATCTGTATAGAAAGCCCATCTTTTCATTTTTTTGGGGGGATGTTCGCTCCTCTTCCCATACCCGCAATCAGTGTAAATGGCACAGACACAAGTAGCTTCTGAGTTAGAGCTGTAGGTTCTCAGGCCAAACAGAAACAGAAACACAGGCAAGCAATTCATTCTCTAAAGACTTCTCATAATGTTACAGATTATAATAGGCCAAATGGGGATGAAGATGGAGAGCTGTTAGGAAAGGGTGCCTGGGCACATCAGGGAGCAGCAAGAGCCAGCTACTCTCCAAGGACAGGGGAGTGGCGAGCCAAGGATGACCCCAGCACAGGCAGTGACTGCACCAGCCCAGTACCACCGCACAGAGGCAGAGCTGGCCACTGGTAAAAGGGTCCACTGACAGTCCCAAACACTGCAAGTGACAAAACAGGTCCAAGGTCCAACCAGAGAGCCCAGACAGGAGCAAAAGGAGACAGAGCCAAAGACAAGCAACCACAAGGGTCCAGAGTCCTTCCTAGAGACAGGTCCAGAGACAAACCTGAAGTCAAGTGCCCTAATAACAGAGCTTAAGGGGCCAGGCTTGGGCTTAAATGGGCTCCTGGCCCACGGGCAGGGCTATGGGTAGAGGCTGCAGGTGAGGCTTGTCAGGGTCATTAAGGCTTGTTAGTGGCCTCAGGGTCATGACAGCTCAAAAGTATATGTGATCTTTAATAATTCTCATGTAAGTATTTGCAAAAACCATGTGATTATTTTCCTCCATTAGATACATAGGAGGGCATATTTTGAAAGCTGCAGAATCTATCAGAATCTACAGAGCAAGCAGAAATGATAAGACTGTTAACATTCTGCCATTAAAAGTTTGCCATTAAAAATCACTCCTTTCTTAATCCATATATTTACCCATGAAATATTTTTAAATAATTTTTTTTTTACTTAACAAATTTTGGTGTTTTGAATTAGAAATGTCTTTGGCAATATTTTCATTAAACATATGCATGCCTGTCATCTCTTATCACACAGGGTGTAAGTGTGAGGCTCAGGCTCAGGGAATCCTCTTTAGTATCCTAAAGTGGCAAGCTTATCTATGCTATTTGCTATTCCAAAACCTACTATTTAGGAGACTCTTAATGCTTGTCATTTATTGCCTCAGCTGCCTGCTTGAGTATCTAAGAGCAAGCCATTGTCAGCTAGGAGTTCTACCTGAAGAACCGCAAGATGAAACTTCTATTGTTGCTCATAACTGTGGGTAATTACATATGTGGAGTGTGACTGTATACAATGGAAATGTGCTTACTTTGTCTTCACAGAAAATAGAGAAGTAAAAATCTAGAAATTTCTGCTGTCACTACCCATCTGACTTTTGCTGTAAGTGCCTCCGGATTAGACTGCGAAGATCAATATTTGTTTTCTTTCTGATGCTTACTAGATGATTGCTAGCACTTACATTCTGGTTAATTTCAAATGAATGCTGTTACTTGCAGAGAGAAAATTACTTCCTTGATTTATTGTCTCAAGAAATCTGATTCTCCTGGCATCAGGCTTGCAAGGGTGTTCCTGTCCTAATATAGTCTCACTTGCAACATTGGCAAGTCAAACTCAACAATTCAGAAAAAACATAGTCTTACAGTTTTACTGTAATTAAAAAGATACAAGGGAAGTGTTTTCATAATTAACATTTTCCTCACCTGTTTATTGTTGTATAACAGCTGACAGGATGATCAATCAAGTAGTGAGAAGCTGCCTGAGATGGCATTGCTGCTGAGGAGTCCATGTGAAACCTCTATGGAGTATCTAAAAATATCACCTAGAGCAGCTTTCACAAACCTGTTAGGTCATTACTGAGTGGGCTTTAACACTCATTTCTCTGTGGATTGGCTCACACTTCCCATGTTAGGTATCACTTCAGCCTAAGTGAAGCTTTTCTTTGATGTCCAAATTTTGCTAGGACACTTAGTAATGCGACGGAGCTCACCAGCCTGCTAACCACCTCTACGCCCTCCAGTTTTTAATTCTCTCCCTTGTATGAGGGGTTCCCAAACAGGACAGAGTATTCCAGATGTGTCCTCACAGGTGCTGAGTAGTGGGGAATAGTCACTTGATGTGCTGGCCATGCTCTTTCTAATATAGCCCACTACGTCATTAACCTTCATCACTCCAAGGGTGCGTTGCTGATATGTGTACAACTTGTCCTCCAGGATCTGCAGTGCTTTTCTCCGGAGCTTTTTACCCTAGCAGTCAGTCCCCAGGGTGTACCGAAGCATGGGATTATACCATCCCAAGTGCAGGACTTGGCATTTGCCTTTGTTGCACTTCGTGAGGTTCCAAGCTGACCTGGCTTGTCAGGACCCTCCCAATGGTAGCCCTACCGTCCTGCGTACGGCAAACGGGGTGTTACATGGAAACTTGCTGAGGGGACGTTCTGTATCTCTGGCCACTGATGAAGATTTACACTTAGTTTACTTTAAGTCTCACACATGAAAAAAATGGGGTAACATTGCAAATAATTTTGAACATGTGTCTAGACGGATGCAGGTCCAGAACTAGGAGACGGTCAAATTCTGCTTAGAATAATAGCATTAATGATACATTGATGCTATGTAACATTTTATATCTGGATTTCTGAAAAAAATATATGAAGGTGGGGACTACACACTGGATGAAAAAGCAGTTCTCAGGCAACCCGCAGTCTGAAGAAGAGGATAGAATCCTCTAAAATCAGTGAGTGTGATGAGCTCCCATTCAGGTTTTTGATAATCCCAGCGGATTAAAAAAGGCTGCTGATGATAATGGTACCTGACCAAGTAAACATGGTCTGTGGCAAACCTGAACAAAGCTGGGCAAACTAGCAAATACTGGGCAAAGATATCAGCCATGTAACAGAGGTAAAAGGGCAGCAGAAACAGCTGTGAGCGTGATCCTGGGAAGATCACAGTTGGGCAAAGTGCAAACACAGGGCTTGTTAGAATGGCAGATTTCTGAGAAGGGGAATAGCCTCCTATCTTTTTTTTCCATGATGGATACAGGGAGATGGAACAGTATGTAAATAAGTAAGAGAACATTTTGATCATGCCTGACCCTTCTCACCTTATTTCTCAGACTGGCAAAAATTGACCTTACAAGACCATGAACTTTGACCAGCTAGATGACCAAATATGTAACAATGTTTTTCTCTCTGCTGTGGGAATTCAAGGCCTTTTCTTCCATCCTCATTCATGAATATTAGGAGTACCTTCATTAAATGAAATGTTTACTTGGCATAAACCAGAAGAGAGATCAGAGTTAGAACAGAAAATGTCTGTGTCTTGCCCTAAGTCACAGAACTAGCTGAAGTAGGTTCAGGAGCAAAACCCACTTGATCCTGACCTGTTTTCTGTAATGAAAACAAAGAACAATTCTGAGAGAATTGAAAATGGACATGATGCCTGAAAAGTAAGTGATGAAGAAGTACGTACTTGGAGGAGGAAAACCGACAACAGATTTCAACAGCAGAGAAGTTTTCTATTGATAAAAGGAGAAATGCTACGGCAAGTTTACAAATAGCATTAATATTACCTTTGTTTAAAAGTGTATTTTATATGACTTTTAATTAAGCATCACTATGTCATAAGATAGTGCATGCTGTGTTCACAAGGATGTGTTTGTGTCCCTCTCCAGTTGTGAGAGTTAGTATATAGAAAATGAATAAAGTAACTCAAACAGAAACTGAACAAACGGGAACTTCAAGTACTCTATTTGTTTTTAGTAGCATAGGATGTGATCACGGATTTCATCCATAGGAAAGAAAATTATTCCTACAGGGTTCTTACGGCAAATACTCCGGAGTTACTTCTGTGCCCAGATCACATCTTCTGTGTTCTTCATGCCTTTGTTTCTATACTCTCATGCTCAGCAGTGAGTATAATTATGAATGCCTGTCACTTGTTTAAACAAATGCTTTGTTTGGCAACCTTTGTTTTCCTGCTGCTGATGCAGCTGCAAAATTGTGTGCACAGTGTGTTAATTTTTTACCTTTGATGCTATGGTAAGTTTTTTTTCCTAACAAAAAAAAGGAAACCAATGAATGAGATACCAATCTCTCTTGATCCACACAAAACATGTGAAAGCAGCAACTTCCTTAGGAAACAATAGTAAATGAATGCTGATACAACGGTAAAATAAGCTAGATATTTCCTGGAACCAAATGATTCTTCGTAACATGACAGAGAAAAGTTAGCACATACATAAAATGGAAGAGAGAGAGAGAGAGAGACTAAAAAAAGAGGATGAAAAAGGTGAGGAAATAAAACAACAAAGAAATATCTTATTATTTTATTTGAGACAACAGACTAACAGGGCAACGGGATGTATTTTCTTCTATAAAATTAAAAAATGAAATTGATATATTAGAACCCTGAAGTTCTTACTCATTTTTATGAGAGGGAAGGAAAATAAGAATGGATTTGACGTAGGCACTTGAGCAAGTTACCATGGTTTAAATCAGAATATAACTTACAGTGTATCACCTTCTTCCTGGTGCTTGCTCATGGGCAGTCTCTTATCCCGTGGTGAAGCCTTCATTCACTGGAGGGATTCTTACACTGAATTTCATTACATTATTGCAGAAATATTCAGGTGAGCACATCTTTGGAAGCTCATAAAGCTTAGGAGATTGCCAGGCACAGGAAACAATTATCCTTGGGTAAGTCATTCGTGTGTTGGTACTGTAAATTAAAGACTGAAAGCCAAATTCGGGCCTTCCGATATAAGCACAAAGGTTGTCTCCAACTGTTAGGTTGTGAACAGAAAGATCCTCTTTCTTCTGCTGTTTACCAATGTTTTCTGTCATTGAAGAGTATGTCATACCTGGCTGTGTCATTCTCAAGGGGAACAAGGGATAGGCTGTGATAGTGGAGTCTCTTTATGATTTATTGGTGTCATTCAAAATTTTAAAAGGAAACACCCCCTGCTTTGGAAGAAATGATAGGGGAAAAAAATCTAAAATAATATCTCTGGTAAAGAGGGGAAAAACCCTTACAAGAGGAGGGTTAATTATATATTCCAGATTGCTGTAATGATCAGAGCAGACTGACTCGCTATCAGAAGGTAGCGCTGCAGACTTTCTTAGACAAATTGCTATATTATTTTTTTATTACATTGCTATCTCTGATCAAAGTTGGATCCTGCCAGTATTTCCTCTAGTTAGTTTGAAGACTATAGGTGAATAGTGTAATTGATTTATGACAATGGAAGTTTTTCTGTTTGTGGTGTTTTAGCTGAGAAATGATTTACTAACTATACAGAGAGGAGCGGGATCTCACATCCTCAGCAGAATGTGAGTTAATAATCTCTTGGAGGGAATGTACTGATGAGAAAACAGGACACCTTTTACATTGGACTTGGTTTGTGATGGCAAAGGCTTTTACTAGCCACTTTCCACAGCAGGTAGTACCCTGATATTTATATCATTCTTTTTCTGGCTGGGACCTGGCAATTGCTTGAGTGCAGCAGAAACTGGAAAATCTGTTGCAGGGCAAATCTGTGCAGCAAAGCATGAAATAATCCTGTGTGAAAAGTCAGTTTATAAGTAGTTTAACCTTTGAACTTCCTAATCTGCTTGTGAAGGAAGAGAACACAATAAATAAATCAACAGACTCAGCTGAACAGTTACAAATCTGGAAGCAGGAGCAAGGGTTTTCCTAACATACCGGTTGCTAATTCCCAGGCTCGTGATGACTTTTTAATACTGAAAACACCAGCTTGAGAAGTCACTACGAGCACTTTCTAAGAAAGGCACGGTGCACGTGTCAGCGTAGGTTTCCCTGCCTGAAACACAAAACCCCTCAAGTGCTGTTCTCTGACTGTGTAAATTCCAGACAGATGAGCAGGAGGAATTGCTGGTCCCCTGGGGTCTGAAACGCTTTAGAAACTGGAGCTTTTGTGACATGCACCGTTTAATTTCATACAGGTACAGAAGTCCTGCGGTGGACACCTTGAGTTTGGACAGGACAAAGCTACAGTGCCTGAGAACAGCATTTCAAACCACTAGCCCAAGAGCCACAGCAACAGCTCCATTTAGCCATAGGTCCGCAGATATCAGGGTAGCCAATTACGGCTGAACCAGAGTGGATTCCATTGCACATCGTGACACTGCAGTACTGAATTAAGCATCTCATTTAAGGAATATTTTTATGCAGAACTCTGAAAGTCACCGCTGGCTCTGCTGAAGCTGAAAAATGAAGTGTCATGACGGTCTTGTTTGGGCAACACTGTGATATATAAGGATACAGTAAAGTAACCTAATCTCTGTCTTCTTTCAGAGCTACTTGCATACTTCCTCCATGCTTCCTTTTTGTGCTTTTGAATATTTTTATCATTCCTCAGAGGTTAACAGAAGGTTTTCCACCTTTGCCCAGTCATTCTGTTCTCACACCAAATGCAGGAACAAAGCAACAGAGGAATCAGTCTGATGAGCTAATTTAGCAAATTCCCACTTGCTGCCTGTTCTTCAGCTGTGTTCTGAGCACGGTGACGTTTTTCTCCTTAACATGACAGCTCACGTTCAGATCATCCCATTTCAGCGATGCAAGCACTCAGGAGCCATTTGAGCAGAGAGAAATTTAATGGAAGGACCAGAGAAAGGAGTAGGAAAAGGGAACGTGTCGCTGCGTGAACGGCTTAGGGCAGGCGGCTCTCGAGGTGCAGATATACGTTTAATCTGCTTGCTGACAACTCTGCCGGCCAAATCCTGCGGCTGCGTCGCCGGGCAGGTCTGGAAACGCTTAATAAAAACGAGATGTGACACTGGAGTTTGCGGTAACCCCGAGACGCTGTCGGAGAAGGAATCGCAGAGCCATGCCCAGCAGGACGCGACGGCAGGCTGCGGGACACGGCCGCGCAAAGCACACGGCTGCCTCGACCGAAACGCCGGCAAGGGTCCATCACCCTCCTGGGGCGCAGGGCGAGACCCCGTTGTGGCCTCCCGGTCCGAGCAAGAGGGTTTCGCGGAACCCTCAGGGTTTGTGGCAGGGCGAAGAGGGGAGAGTGTGGGGGACACACACGGTGTGGATGCGTGCGGGTGCGCTGGCTGAGGTGCGGAGGGTGTCGTCTGCGGTGCCTGTGGTACAGGACTACAATTCCCGGCATGCACCGCTCCGGCCGCGTGTACTACAGGTCCCGGCCTGCTCGGCGGGGGCGGCGACGAAGAGCCGACGCGCTGCCCTCTGGGAATTGTAGTCTCTCCCGGCGGCGCGTCGGTGAAGGGCGGCCGCCGGGCCGAGTCCTCCGTGCGCCTGCGCGGGTTCTCGGGGCGGGCGGGGGCCGAGCGGGCGCAGCGGGGCGGCGCCTGCGCGCTGAGGAGAGGGAGATCTCTCGCGAGGAAGGACGCCATTATCGCAGCCGCTCGACAAACACCACGAGAATTCGGCACCGCACACGGTAACCGCGGCGCCCCGCGGCCGGACGGCTGGGGCTGAGCTCCCGTGGGGGGGCCTGACGCCTTGGGCGTATAGCCCCGGCCCTCACAGCTTTCCCGCTCCTCACAGCGTCTCCCGAGCACCCGGGCCGTGAGGCGGCGGCTCCGGGGAGGGGCCGAGGCGGGGGAGGAGGAGGAGGAGGGGGGGGCGCGGGCCCCCGCCTCCTCACCCGGACCGGGCAGGGGGGACTGGGGGGAGTGTGTGTGGATGTGGGGGGCAACCGGGGACTCGCCTCTTCCCGCCGCAGAGGCGCCGGAGCTGGGCCCTCGGCGGGGGGCTGCTCTTCATCGCCTCGCTCCCCGCCTGCCTTCTCGGCGCTTGGGCCTGGGGAGGGGTGTCACACCCCCCCCCACCCCCCCCCCTTACCCGGGGCTCCTCAGTGCCGGCCCCGTCTCTTTCGGGGGGACCGCTGGTCAGCCCTGCGGGGCGTGCGGCGTTTGAGGTGGAGGGTCTGGTCTGTGCCTCCCCCCCGGCAGTGTCCCCGAAGACAGTGACCTCTCTTCCTCCCCACCTCTCCCAGGCTCGTGTTTTCCCATTTTGAGCCTTCCCTTCCTCGGGTCGCGCACACGCGGCACTGCAGGCACGTTTTTGGGAAGGGGAATCGCTCAGCGCACTCCCTCCCTGTCGTAGGAGAGTGTAAATGACTGGTGACATTGGTACTGCCTCTTCCTTTTCTCTCTGCTGCTTGCAGGTAGCGGTAATGGAAAGGGGCTGCTTCTTTTCACCTGCCTGCTAGTCGGGGGGGGGGGAAGGAAATAGTCTCCTGAGGTGCTGTTTTGCGTGTGTGGTCATTTAGGCACAGTCAGGGTTTTTCACATCTATATCGGGGTTGGTATTTTCTAGTCTCTTCATATTAGTGATCTGTTTGACAACACACTCGGTCCTCCCTTTTTCCTTATTTGCAATTCAAGTGTTGCTTTTTTTTACAATTACTCTTTTTTTAAATCCTTGTACAGTGGGAAGTTGTGTACTTAACCAAATAGAGTAATTTTATCCTGCTACGGGACATACAGTTTATGTATCAGTTTATTTTTAGAGCTCTCAAGGGAAGATTATTATTTTTTTTTTTAAGTAAACAATTTTGGAGGGGTATTAGCAACTGAGTGATTGCTGCAGTGGAAGCAGCTTTCAAATTGTAAAATGATAGTTTGGAACGTTTTTTGCTACTTTTTTTGCCTTCTGTGTGAGGTTACCTTGGTGTACACTGTTGATGTTAGACTTTCAAGGAGCAAACATAAAACTTGTAGAATTTTGAGTGCTCCAGCAGGATCTTAAAACAACAAACAAAAAATGAAAACAAAAAAAAGCCTTCGTCTTAATTTCATAGCAGTGCCTCTTGCAACAATGGATTTTCTCTGTTAAAAAGTACTAATATACCTTTAAGATGGATGTCCATAGAAATTGACCAGAATAACAAAAATATGATTCTGAAACTGTATGAGCCTTATTCCGTACATTAAATGACATCTTGGCAGTAGTTCACTTTTCAATAATACATGAAAAGATGTTATGAAGAAAGACTAGTTAATTCATTGAAGAGAGTGAAAAGATTGAGTTTGGGTTTGGGAAACATTCCATCTCCTTCAGAGGATGGAAATATTTTGTAACTTTTTTCTTTGTTTTGTAATTTATAACCTGTTTTACAATGACAATAACTGGCTTTAATGTCTTAATTATCCAGCCGTCTTTAAGTTGTTGTCTGGTTACAGGACAAGTTTTCAATTTTAAGGTTCTTCTAAAGGAGTAATTGATTAATAACATTTGGAGTAATTGAATAATAACATTAAGAGTATGGTAGTAATATAGTGAGCCCTAATTATCAATGTTCACATTTGAAAGGGTTTTTTTACTGCCTGTGCTGCTTTTAACACAGTACAACATACTTGTTCTATACTGTTTTGGACTAAGTAGGTGAAGAAAGATGAGCATATAGTCATAGCTCCATGTAACCAGAAGCGCTACTTAGGGTTTACCTTGATTTTGCAAGGAGTAATGCTGTGCTGTGGGATTCAGAGCCACATTAATTACAGTAAAATGCTCACATTTGCAAGGACTTGAAGTTGTCTCTCTGGTCTTTTATCTTGAGCTTTTCCCTAAACTTGTAAAGCATCATTTGTGCAGGAAGAATACATGCCTTTATTTTGTCAGAACTTGAATGTCTTCGTATCTTTCATTGAAGAATGCCTTGAATTGAAATTGCTGTGATGCTCCTTAGAAAGTAAAGACTCTCTCAGTACATTCATTTTGAAAGGAAGAGATGGGTATTTCCCGTTGTGCGCAGAAGCTCTTGTCCCAGAGATCTACAGAAACTGTTTATGTGAATTGAGCAGAACAGCAAGAGCTACTTGTAGGAGGACACAATGCAAGTCTAATGATTAGAATTAGAACAACAAAATGTCTATGTATACTAAACTTTGCCAATAAAATTTTTTTCACAGATTTGATTTCCTTTAGTTTGAAACTTGATATTTAGTTGTTAACTATTGAAGTAATTTTGTTTTCTGTTTTTTACATATTCATTAAAGGGCTAAATCATAATCTTTTTTTTTTTCAGGTAAAATAAAAAGAATAAAATGTCTTTGAAGTCATGTCAAACACTTGTTTCCTTGCAGTTCTAGGTTTTTAAAGCTACTGTTAAGTGCTTAGTTTTGCCTACCACTTGTTAGACTGCATGTTAAGACGTTAAGCAAAAGTGAACAAAAGGATTAACTTCGTAAAATCCTTTGCATTTGGGACTTCAAATAAAATAATTTGTAACGTTGTCTGTTGAACAAAATTATTTTATGTTGCTTCCTGCTTGTAAAACCCTGACTTAGTCCACTTAAGGGAAGTTCAAATTTTCCTCTGAAAATTGGAGCACATGTATTTTATGATGAAAAAAGAATGCATCTCTCCTACCTGTGGAGTGAATTCATAGCAACTGTAAAGCTAAACACCCCTTCCTTCCCTGCTCCGTAGACACAAATGTGTCTGTTAACATGTACCAACTTATCTCGCTTTAATGTCCTATGAATGTGTATATACAGTCTTGCAGGTTTAAAGCTGGAGTTACCTTTTTTTTTCCTAGAGGAGGGAGGGGGAATGGCAAAACAGGATCAGACTGTACTAATGTAAGTATTTCAGAATGTGAAGAACTACTCGTTCTACGTTTTTCTACTGAAATGATGTTCTTCAGTTTATTTTCATATGTATTTTTGGTAAGAATTTAAAAATACTAGTATTGTCCCTGTGTTTTAAAACAGTGCTAAAGTCTGTTTCACCAGCTTGAATGTTTCCTTTTTCTAGATAGCCACAGGAGGTAAATCTATTAGAAGACTTTTGAGTAAGCAGATGACTTGTTGTATATTTTATGTTGGCCATCATGCTTTTTGATAGTAGAAGCCTGTGCCAATATTGGGGTCTGTCCTTGCACCCCTCCCGGAACTGCTAGATCAGAAAGTTTTTCCAGCGTCTAGAAGATCAGCAGTGCACATACTAGGAAAAATATAAAATGATTAAAAAAAAAATTATATTATTCCCTTTTCTTGTCAGAGATTCTGTTTTAGGTAAGCCAAACACGTAAGAACAAAGCATTTTGCACACATTTCCCTGGAACTTGAGCCAGGTGTTTGTCATAGTGTATACTGGTCCTGGGGTATGTGCTGAGTTTAGACTGAGCAACTTTCCGAGGCAAAGCCTCTAAGTGATTGAGCAAAGTCTCTTTCCTGCAAACAGGCAATTAAACTGGGAGGTTACAGTATTAGAAAGTCTTAATTCCTTCTGCCAATGAAAAACGTGCACTAAGCAAGGGTGTCTTACAAAGCACACTGAAGGAGGTCACGTTCGGGTATGTATGTCTTATTCCTACACCCTGCCTCCATGTTTATTTTTTGTTTCTGTAGAAGAGCTAGTTTTAACATGGTGAAGGAATATGATGGTCAGAGGAAAACAGTTTCTGGCATGGTGTCCGTGCTCCGGTACACAGACCTGATGGTAGATTGTGGGAGAGTGCCCCATGACGTGCACACAATGTCTTGGAGCTGAGGAAAGTAGCGGCTTTGGAGATGGAACAGTTGAGCCACATGGAAGTGGCTTCTCAGCAGTGCTGTTTTGTTGCAAACCAGCATGGGGCAAGATGTGTTTTCCTCAGCAGTCTCTTCTGGTTGAAATTTCACTGATGGGAATTTTCATCACACTGTTCAAGTCTTAGCGTAGCGTGTTGTTGGTAATGCGATGGAGTTGTGATGTTGGAGCTACGCTCATATTTCTCAGGGTGTGCGTGGCTCAAGAGTATAGCTCCAAGATGCAGGGCTTAGTGTTGCTTTCATTTTTATCTACACAGTAACAAGTCATTTCTGCAGTGTGTCAGCTTCCAGAAACACATCCAAGCCATTTTCTGCACTAACTAAAGTTTTTAAATGATCTTTTACTTGGCCTTAAGTAGGGAACTTTCCGATTCTTGATGATTGAAAAATATGGATGTTGTTAAACTTGGAGAAATCTGTGTCAGAGCCAGTTTTTAGTTTGATCGAAGATGTCATACTTACATCTGCCTACAGCTGTGATTTCAGTTTGAAATGTACTCTGGATTTAGTGATATCTTTAACTCTTTAGAGGAAATAATAGTCTTCAACCTAAATCTGGTGTTTATGGAAGTGAATAATTGGATATTTTTAGTAATTAAAAAGTCCAGTTCTATCTACCATAACTTCAAGAATTAATTTTTTTCCACTTTTAATGCTTTTTCCTCAGAAAGCATGAGATTGTTATGGTTTTTTTTCCACATTTTGGATAATTTCTAATAAAGAAGAAACTCATTTAACACCCCCCAACCCCAATTATCATACACTTTTTAGCAACATATTTAAAAGTAATCATTTTCTGTTTACACTAAATTGCAGTGTTTGGTCTGTGAAGTGAAGTAATATTTGCTTTGGCAGAGTTAGTAATACAAGATTCCCCTTGGGAATTCAGTAGTTCAATCCTTCAGACAGAAGTCTTATCCAGGTAATTTTTTTTTTTTCTATATAGTATGGTTGCTAGCTTATTCTTCACTCAGCCTTTCTTCTAGGTCTGTTTATAAACCTGGAATAAATTTTGTTGGAAGGCTTGAAGAATCATGGGCTCTTTTGGTAATGTAACTGTTGGCATGTGGTCATTGATGCCAAAATTGGTGGTAAGACTTCCTTTGGAGTCAGCAAGTCTCATGGTATATTGGTGTGCCTTTTCCCACTGAGGCAGACCCCAACCCCACTGAAGCTTCATGATGGTGAGGGCTTCTGAAAGAGGGAATCTTCATGGCAAATTTAATCGACTCTAAAATTTTTCCTTTGGTAAATGTTTCTTATTAAATAATTGCATGGAGTTAATGGCCTTGCCATTTCAGTGGTCATTTAAAATTTAAAGTACCATCTGTGATACTATTCATTAAGTTGTTTTCTTGAATACAGAGAATTTTTTTTTTTAATGAGGGGGGGAAATTACTTTGTGATACTGAAATGATTGGATAACATAATGAAAAACTGGGCTTTCAGATGTGTAAGTCGAAAACTATGCTGATTGTCTTAAAATCTCTTTATTTCCCATCTTTTCATCTTGACCGTATACTTTCAGTCTTGCAAAAGGGAAATCAACTTAATATTGCATAGTTTTTCACAAATATCAAATGGTTGCATGGTAAAATAGAGATAATGAAAGTGTTAAGCAGGAAGGAAACCTTGTGGGATAGCTACTTAATATTGCAATAGTTAATGAAGCAACGTTAGAGATGCGTGCAAATGCTTTTGTTAGGTATAAATTATTATGTAGGTGGTCAGTATTCAGAAGCTGTCATTTATTCAGCAAGTTTTAGCAAGTGTTTTCATATTAAAAAATTTTTTCACCTCCTTCTCTCTCCCGGTAGCATCTGATGGTTTTTTAGAACTGTTATTTTTAGTTGTAACCCTTTTGTTTTGCTATTTATTTCCCACTTTCTGAAGGGGGTTAAAATATTAAATAAATAGCTGGTATCTAGATCTGTTATTCTTCTCATACATATATTCCTTAAAAAATCCTTTTGAGTTGAACCAGTAGTTAGTTGTACAGAAAGTATCTCTGAGACTTTCTGATCAACACACAGTATTGTTAGCTAGAAAACAGCTACAAACATATCATGTAGTCTTAAAGAACTTTTCAGCTTTTTGAAGCATCCACTTCAAATGGGAAATTAGAGTTAAAATTTCTCAAAATTAATTATTTCAGTCTATGCCATTGAGATTTCAAAATGTTTTAATATCAGAACACCCACCCCACCCAAATGAAGTAATGAAACTCAAATTTGATAGAAATTGTATTCTCCAAAGTATTCTTTCATATGCAAGTTTAGGGTCAAAGACCTGCTGATAAACCTTGTCCCAGTTTACACATCCTTGCTGGGGGAAAATGTGCTCCCTTGATCCTTCATGAAATAACTTACATTTCATGAGCATAATGCAGATCCCTCTGCTGCAAAGGAGCCTTGTCTGAAAGAGACTATGTTCTGATGTCTGTAAAATGTGTTTGTACTGCTTGTGCCCTTACTCCAAGTGTTTGATTCCTGGAACTGGAAGAACACTTAACAGCTCTCTGTCAGCTTCTCAGCTACCTCTGCAGATCTGTTGAATAGCAGTGGCGAAGCTCATTTGCTGTGTTACTTTGTCCTGCTGCTTGGGAAAGTTACAGTGTGGTGCAATAACTTCGGGTGATACCTGCTCTGAGTTAGTACTGAGTTGATTTCATAGCTGGTGATACTTCAGCTACCAGTGTTTTCTGGAATATTGGCTTTCCAAAGAAAGTTCCGCTCTTCTTCCCCCCACTTCAGTTCTTAACTCACTTCTCAGTAAAGGCCCTATGAGGTGTTTAAAAATCACTGTTGTTTCCTCTCTGTTTCCCCTGCAGGAGGAATAATACCAACTCTTTTAAAATAACACCTTTTATTCATGAAGCAGGCAGATATTGCACCTTGGGGTTTTTGGGGAGGAATTTTTTTTTTTTTTCCCCCCCAGCTGGGAAAATTGAATCCTGGATAGTGTGTGCAGTGATCCCTTGGTGGACCAGTAGCACACATCATACTAGACCTGTTGTTGCTGAAGTCTGTAGACCACTGTGGTTTCTTTCATGTTAAAAGAAGCATAACATTTTAATGTCCTTTGAGTTTTGTGATGGAGAATAGGGAACAAAGCACTCAGAATTCAAATATTTAAGTACAATGTTTTGACTGCTGTATAATCCACTTATTGCAGTATTAAACTTCAAGCAAAGTTTTGCTCTTTCTCATGTATGTAATGTTCTGGTAAGAGCTTTCTGCTTGTGTATAACATGACAATGAATTCGGGTGCAGTTGTATTTTTGTTCCATTCATTTTTCCTGTTCATTCGTGTTTCAGCTAGAAATAGTATTAGTGTAGTTCTTGGTTTTGATTTTACCTGTTTAGCAGGAATGTAATTTTGCTAGGAACATATGAAAGTACTCCTGAATAGGAAATTTACAGGACCAAACTTACTCTCTCTTTCTGAGGATAGTTTCTGGTGTCAACAGGCCCAGCGGTACAACTGTGTCTATGTAAAGACATAGGCACAAGTGGGTTAGGTGTGGTGTTTTAAGGTGTGCTTTGGATCTGACATTGTGGAGCTGCCGTCATTAATTGGAGTACGCTCTGCAAGTGTTCAAGTCATGCTGATAATCTTACCAAAATACATCCTTTCCCAACATCTGCAGGATGTTCTGGAGTTTGAGGCACAAAAGAAAAATACTTTTATCAGTGTTACAGTTCTTGTAAAGATCTAAGATCTGCCCCTAATAATTCTGATTGTGTTAGGCAGCGGTTTGAAATTCCTAAAGTTGATATGAAGTATCACAGAAAAATAAATTGAGGTTATTAAAAAAAACTAGTAACTTCTGCCTTCAAATGAAGGTGCAGTTACCCAAAATTCAAAGGACAGCTGGACTACCCATCTCAAAAAAAAAAAAGTCTAATCATGGGTAGAAGTTCTTTGAGGCTGGGAGACACTTTTATGTAAATAATAAGAAACTAATTCTGGAAGTTTGTTGAATTTAAGTACTTGTAGGGTTTTTTTGGAGCTGTTATCAATAAAGATTCTCCATCTAGTGGATGAAAACAATAAAACAACATGACTACACCTGGTTTTGCATACTGCATTTGCTGTCTGGGCAGTACTTGTTTCATATTTGATGGTTTTCAGCCATACATACAAATTGTGCCCAGCATTAATGACCTGTGCCCTGAGTAATTATACTATAATGCAGGAAACTGACCTCTGCCTTATGGCACTGAATCTGCAAACACTTATGTATATCTAGTCCAAATGGGTAGTCTCATTAAGTGCAATGGGTTTACTATATGTCTGTAACATTAAATTCAGACTTTTTTGCATGTCTAAGCACCTGAAAGTGTAGTTATAATAGGTGTTAACATATCCTGCCTAGCTCACTTTGATAATTATATCAAAGATGTGACAGTGTGGGTGTTGGCACATGACAGCAGCAAGCGCGTTTTTACAGGGTCCACAGAGAACTTGTGCTTAAGTTGCTGGTGTATGTGGCCACACACTCAATGCTGTTGTTCTTGTGCCAGAACGTGTTAAGCTGGTGTGAGTACACTGGAAAGCAGGACAGTGGTATTTCTGTTTTAGTTTGTTGTACATTGTGTTAGGATTGTGGCCAATGGCAACGTATTAGAAGAAAAAGACATCCAAGCAAAACAGTGGCTTGTACCAGGGGGAATGGGAAAAAAAAAAGGGGGGGGGGGAATAGTTCTAGAAGCAAAACAATAAAACAATAATAATAATGTGAGCTTTTGTAGCGCTATTTGAGAATTTCTGTCTTCCTGCAAGATTTTGTACTCCAAAGAAGTTTCAAGTTCCTTTATTCTTGGAGCAGCTGTTTCCTTTTTCCTGTTGCTATCTGTATTTTAAGAACTTGTACTGGAGTCCATCAGCATAGCATCTCTGAGTGGTATTTATTTTGTATATCTACAGAATGTTATGGCTGGTGGCCATGCTTTCACAGATAAGGAATGTTTCTATTATGTTTTGGGAGGATAGCTTTTTTTTCCTGATCTTTGGCTGATCTAAAGATGCCTGTATATTATTACACTAATTTTTTAATTGTTAAACTGAAATGCTTGTGTAGTTTTACTATGAAATTTACTTAAAACACAATGTTTTTACTTACCTTTTAAGGTGGATTGAGAATAAGGATGAAAGCTAAACAGATGTTAAGAAAGATTAGAATATTCTCTTTTGTAGTTTCTAGTAGTAATAAAGAAGTGTAAATTCTGATCCGCCCCCCCCCCCCCCCCAAAATGGTTTTCAACTTCATTCTGATAAGACTGCAGCTTCAGAGTTAGAGCATAAGGGAGGCTGGTAGCTCTTGTATTTACAGTGCATTTAACCCTGCATGCTGTTAAATTGTTGCTTTTTATTATGTTATTCCTCATCTGTTACAGTGCATTAACATTTGCACTGATGTGGCTTGTTGGGGAATTATTAATTAGTGTAGGAAGGCTCTGTTCCTGCTGCCAACTAAAGTGACTTTATCTTACAGAAGAGTCCAGGCTTGGGGATTATAAAAAAGTTGCAAGTCACATAGCAAGACTAAAAGAACACTGTCAGGTTCTGAGCCTTGTAATACCCGTGAACAACTTCATGTATCACATTACGTGAACATTTCCCAGTTCTTTCCATGGGACTACTCATAGGACAGTCTTGTCAATGCAGGAGATCTGTTGCCAGGTTAGCCAGGGTTATAACCTGAGCATGCTGGTTTTTCGTCATTAAGACTATCATGTGAAAAATCTTATTTGGTACTTGGAGTGCCTTTTTGCTGGTTTTGCATAATTTGCTTCCAGAGTGGATTTAACTGAGCTGCACAAAGGCATTCTTGGTGTGGATTATTCTTTGCACAGAGACTTAAAGCTCAGTGGTCCTTGTGGGCTGTTTCCCTGAAGGGACAAGAACTCAGGGAAGTTGAACTGACTTAACTAAAGCAGTAGAGTTAATGAGTATTATGTTCTCTATGGATCTTCACTTTCAGAGGGTGGATGATCTTTATACTATAATCCTTTTACAGCATAAGGTCATTTTACTTCTGCACAAAGTTGTCCTCACAGAGGATTAATGCACTTGCATGCATGTATCAGATACATTCTTATCATTAGGCTTGCCTTTGTAGTCTAGCTGGTTTGCTGTTTCAGAAAACTTTTGTAAGTGTCAGCAAATCATAGCTCTTTGCAAGATAAGGACCTTTGTTTGTGCCATTCATGGTAGATATTAGGCTCAGAAAAATGGGCAGATTGGCTAATAGTGGTTGTATAAAGAAGAATATGTATTTCAAACTGGAATGACATATTCGAAAAATGGCCTTAATTGATTTAAAGGAAAGTGAAATGAAGGAGAAGAAAAACATTTGGGGCCTTTGGGTTGGTCAAAGTAAAATGGCACCCTTCAGGTTTTTTTACACAATCAGAAGTAAATTTTTGTCATAGTGCAAGTTGAAGTATGAGGTAAGTTTTTTTTCATTTATCAATAGCACTGAGAAATATTAGTCGGGGGAGTGATTAGCTGCTCAAATAAGAGAAGTTCAATTAAACACTCTATGTAGACTAGAGCTTTGGAATTTTTTTTTTAAATATAGTGTTTACCCTTGCTAATTAGTATGAGAGAGAAGGTTTATGTTTTGTGCATGTTTTTATATGTTAACAAGACATTGGATGTTTTTGATTATACACTTTGGAATGATGCCCTGAGACTTTGTAAAGCCATCAGATATTTCAGTAAAAGGTTTGTTTACTAGGGACTGCTCAAAAGAATTATTCTGAATTAATGTTTTAAAATAGATTAATTAAATTGCATTAAACTTGTGTGTGGAAAAGCTAATCTGGAATTCAGGTGAATTTAATTTAGTTGCTTACAAATATTAATTTCCTTAATTAAACAAAGGCTACCTTAATTCTGTGCTAAATGTATCGATTCTGAGTAGCAGTATTGGCAGAGATATTTAGTGCACTTTATCTAATCTGCTTTAAATTTATACTTTCAGTTGTCTCTGATTAGTTTTTCAGAGTGTTCCAGTACTAGAACCACCTCCCAGTAAGTGGTTGTAGGAATGCTCTAGGCTTTTTGCTCCCCTTTTTGGCTTTGTTTCTGAATATGAGAAGCCAAGAATGGGGAGGAGTGTTCGTCTACTTTCAACTCATAATACGTAATAGGGAAATTAATATCTTTAAGTTTTGATGGGTGATGAAATAGACTGTATTCATTATTAGAAGATTTAGTTCTGTTACTCCGTATTGATGCTTGTTCTGTCTTGGAATCAATCTTAGGACTGTTTTCTCAAATTTTGAAATCATATTTTTCCTTTAGGAGGTAAGAGGGAACTAATGCAGTATGTTTGCTATGTGTGATTATTTCCATTATTCACTGTGATTAAAAAGTGAGACAATTTTTAGTGTGTGCTACTTTATAAAACAGGAATGGGTTTCTGGTGGGTTTCCTAGGCAAGGGTTGCCAAAGTAGGGTCTGGCCTGGGGTGGGGAAAGGGTGGACAGTAAAAGAGCTGATCTGGGAATGGGTTACATGGTGCAAGAGGTCTGAAGGGTTAGAAATGCTTGAGGTAACTGAGATTTGAAGGCACCCAGGGCTGAAGTGGGAATGGAGCTGGGAGGAAATTCCTCTGATACACACCGTAACCTGTTTTTCAGTCTTTGCATTGGGTAAGAGTTGAAGCAGTCTTTTCCAACCCTCCAAAAAGCCCTCTGGGAGAAGTGAGGAGTGCAGCATAGATCCACCTAAATAAATGGCTCAGCTGGAGTCAGTTTGAGTTTGGCTGGCCAAGGCCTCCTGTAGTGTATGTGTTAATGAGATATTTTCCATTGTCTGGTATAAGCTGTCTTCCCATATCTCTCCCCCAGATAATGGCAAATTGACTATAAAATATTACTCTGTTGATCAAACTTCCACATGCTGGTTGGGGGAGTAAAAGTGGGCACATTTTATGTCCCTGATGTAGTTTATCCTCAGCTTCCTGTTAATATTTCTTTCTTATAGCTTAGTATTTGTTCCAGGTAATATTTCAGCTTTGCCTTCTTAATGCCAATGTACATATACTTAATTTAGATTTAATGGGGACTAGGGTTTCAGCCAGAAGAAAGAAAGGAGAAAAAGAAGGCTGTGAATGTATAGCAAACATCAAGAAAAGAAGTGTTTTTCTTGAGGAAATGCTGGTAAATACTTCACTGAGTAAAATATGTGGAAACTACATTGGTGAAGTTATTCTGAATTTGTTGACTGAGGCTTTTTAAAGCTGATAAATTAATCTAACTCTAATGCTGTTAAATTTTATAATAAATTTTATAGGCATTTTAATCAAGTTGTGATAGCTGCTGTGGTTGTAGTACCCAATGTAGCTTACTTGGGCATTGCTTTCCTAATCCACACATCTAGTGTCAATAACAAATTTATTTGTTTTCCCCTTATGTTTTGATACAGGAGCTCACTGCGTCTGGTGACAGCAGAAGTATATTTTGTTCTGCCTGTTGAGAAGGCAAAAATGTGTTCTGTCAGAGTGTTGGCTAATTGCCTATGAGCTGTTTCTGACTTACTGAAATTGTCATAAAATTTGTTTAAATGGAAATAAATACAAATATTATGAAGACACATTGCTGTGTACGTGTAGTAGTTGTTCTGCCGATCACAGTTTGGTTGTTGTGCCCTTGTTTGAAGACTCCGTGACAGAATATTTTGGTGGTACTTTTCTGATGTGAGGTTGAATACTTTCAGACTATGACCCATGAGAGGTGGAGACCAGATGTCAGAAGTGTGAAATTATTTTTTGTTTGTGTTGAAGAAAGGTTTAATTTCAGTGATTTTTTTTTTTTTTTTTTTTAAATAATGAATTTTGGAAGGCTAAATACGTGCATCACATGAAGTATTAAAGTGGATTTAAACAAAAGCATTGCAAATCCTTTGGAATGTTTTATAAAACATTGATGTATTTGTAGCTGTAACTGGTTTAAATGCAACACGTGAATTATCAGTGAAATCTTGAATTGTGTAAATAGTTTTAAAAGTTGGGTTTGTTCTAGTTTGTTCTTTTTTCGTGTTTGGAGTGGCGGATGTCTTCCTTCAGGTTGAGGGCAGGGTTCTTAATATTACTAGCAGTATGTAACATTATGAAACAGTAACTGTAGCACAGCTGGTTTATTATGTTAAGCCTGGCTGGTTACCAGGATTTCTCAGAAATGGCAAATACAATTTGCCAAAATGGCATCCGTATGCACTAATGTATTGCCAGGTTTTTTGGGCGTGCTGCCACAGTCTGTGCTGTCCCAACAGTTTTTCGCCATGATCAGAATTTCAAATGACTCAGTATTGGCAGTGCTGGTATTTTGAGTAAACAATTCTGATATGCGGGGAGTCCTCCTTTGGAGATGGGCTTTCACAGTGTGCAGTGGTTGCTCAGGCCAGTCTCAGAATTCTTCTGTAGGTTGTGTCGCTCTCTTCAAAAATTTTTACTCTACCTGTCTGGCTTAATGGCTTTCTTGTGCTCAAGTGGAAGAGGGAAAGAGGAAAATCTTTATGCATCATTGGATTTGATTTAGTGTTAGTGTTAAGGGATGAATTACCATTTCTATTGGTAAACCTCAAATCTCTCTAGTGTTTTTTGCTTCAGGTTATAAAGGAAAAAATCGGCTGATCTCTTGGTATTCATTGTCCATCTCTTTGTAAACCGAGGGAAAGCACAGATACGAATGGTTCCAGTGATTTTAATTAAATTTTACAGGCTGAAGGTTTCTCTTAAAACACTAATAAATAATCTTGACAGAGAATTCCAAGGGAGCAGGGCTGAGAAACATTTTGGCTTTACAATCAGGACCATATTCTGAAAATAGGCCCATCAGAATTGAGCTGTAGAAAAACCAGGCAAGTTCAAGAAAAAAGGTGAAGTTTTGCTTCAAGTGTAGTAGTAATTAGCTGTGAGGAAGCTCCCTTGTTCTCACTGAATGTTTATGAAGATTTTGGAGGCCTGTTAAGATTCATACATGTAAGTGTCTTGTGTGCATGTAGATCTGTACAGAATGCAGTAACTGCAAATCTAATGTGGCTTGGGAGCTTCATATGCTTTTGCGACATCAAGACTAAATACTAAAGTCTGATCACTTCCAAGAGCTAAGTAATAATTTGTAAATTAAAACCCTGCAATTTAGGAGTGGTCTTGTATGCTCTTAAAACTTCTAAAACAAAAAATCAATTTAAAAGAAAACATTTTATTTTGTATTTTATACTGGCGAGCTACCAAATCTCTGAAGCTAAATGTTCTCTTTATCCATTTGGAAAATGCAGAAAGGTGGATCAGCAAGGAAAGCTTGACCTCTTGTCTCAGTCCTAGTATAGAAAGATTTACTCATAGAGGTGATGCAGGTAGTTTAGTCCTTTGCTCTTTGATGAGGCTACTGAATAAAGTAGCAGTTAATACCCACTGGATGATCGCTGGAAGTCGGTCATTTCTTTTAGGAACTGCATCTCCTTTTATAGAGGAAGAATGAAAAAACAAAGGTAGTATTGATATATCAAGTATATCTGTATTAACACTCTTCTTGCTGTTTTTCAGGATTGCATGACTTGTAAAATTACTTATTTGGGGACCTGAAGTAGTGTTTGACTGGATATTGCTGCCTGGTTCTGAATGATGTCAGAACAGGATTTGGCAGATGTTGTTCAGATTGCTGTTGAAGACTTGACTCCAGATAACCCAGGTACAGTAGAGGTGGTGGTGATGGCGTGAGAGAGATCATTTATAGTATTGCCCATTAACAAGGTGGAAATCACTGTTGAGCTTTTCTTAAAAATATAAAGCAGTGCTGCTGATTTTTTTTTTTTTTCCTGAGGTGCCTCTTAAGACTACATACCAGGTTTTCAGTAGCTTAACTTGTATATCTTCAATATCCTTTAGATCAGATTTTTTTTTTTTATTCTACTTTTCTTTTAAAGGCTTTATTGCCTGGGGATTTTTTTGTGCAGGGGTAGACTAGTGCTGAAAACTTTGAATGAAATATGGCCTCCTGCAATCTTTTGTTTTTCTTCAGACCAAATAGATGTTTTAGGCTTTCCCTCAAATGAGAGCTATCACCCATCTATTATGAATTGTTGTTTTACTTGTAAAATAGTTTCTCATACATTATTAAAATTCTTCGTATGTATAACAAAATTACAGTAAAAATGAAAACCACTTCTGAAAGCAAATATTGTGATATCCCTTGCTTAGAACTTGACCTACTAAGTGAAAACGTGTTGAGATCAGCTATAGTCATAGATCCTATGCTGCCTTTACATGCGAGTAAGTGACTGAAAGAACAGTAACTACTGTTATGGAAAACAGAAACGCATATCAAAAAACTTTTTTCTGATGCAAAACAAAACAGTTACTTCAGAAATGTTCCCAAAGAGTTGGAGAAGCTGGCACCTGCCTGTCCTAGGCTGGCTGGGAACTTGGTGTTTAGTTTTGTCAGCTGTGGGTGGTATGGTCAACCTTAAGCAAGTCTTGCTTTGCTTAGTTTGGTAAAGGAACTTGAACCTTGTCCAATCTTGGGTGATGCTCTGACCCTGAGGCTGTTCAGGGCTCTATCTCTTGATTTTACCAGCCAGGCCTTCCAGTTCTAAATTCAGTTTTTCTTTTTTTTGTTACTGATTTCTTCAAAATGTTTGCCTTTAGATGAAAGGCTATTAGAACCTCTAGGTCTGCATATCTAAGTAATTATTTTGGAAAGCTTGCAGGATTTTGTTCATCTATACTGGGGAAAAGTAACCCGCTACTGCACCGAGTAGTGGGTGTAATTCTGTCTTTGTACAGAACTTCATTAGTACTTTTTATGGTTTTGTATAAACATGAGGGTTCAGAAGCCTGTAGAATCTGTCAAAGCAGAGCAGCTAATGTGGCAACTCTGCTACCTCATGGTAAGTTCCTAATAAAAAAAATCCAAGGTAATGCATGAGTGTTACATCCTCAGTGCATTTGCAACAAAGACTTGGATATGGATAAATGTTTTTTGAGAAGCAGTAAACCGTTGTCATGTATTTAAGAGAAACTCCCAGTAAGTGTAAAAGAATACAGATGTTAATTAAATGCCTTTTACATTTTTTTGTTTTATCCATTTAATGTATTTTTAATTTGAGCCTTGTCCTCTTATATTCTAAACCGTGGCAATGCTTATTTTTTCTTTGCAGTTGTGTTGGAGAATCATGAAGTGACAGATGATGATGTAGAGCCTGCTCTGAAACGTCAGCGTATAGAAATTAACTGCCAGGATCCCTCTATTAAGGTTATGATAATGCCTTTTTCTGTTTTTATTTGTAATACCAATTAAGTTAGCTTTCTTAGGGAAACATACTAAAAGAAAAGAATGTAAAATAAACTGTTTATACATAATACCGGAATTATTCTTAGCCTTCTTGTAACTGTGTGTTCATTTTTGTGCATAAATTTTAAAATCTGGTTGATTGGCTAATTTTCCAGTGTAAAATCAGTAGCAAGAATTTTATATGCATTATGAAATGTCATCAGAATTAATTCCAGTCACTCAAACATCACTATTAGTACATTTTTTGATAAAGTGAATAAAGTTGACCTAAAAGATAAACTTGAGCATGTATTTGTATTACAATTTGTTGATACTTTCAGCATGTTTTAAATTATTATTTTAAGCTAACAATATTTCCTAATAGTCAAACTGTATTTGGTTCAGGCTCAGGCTTTTCTGTACTTGCAGAACTTCCCCTGCTGTTCTCACTAGTGTGCTTCAGGTTTTGGTTTTTTTTTGTCTTGGAGCATAAGTATATGAGTAGTATTTTACTGCCGAACACGTTAAATAGTATGTAATTTTGTATTTTTGAAACGGTCATAGAAACGGAAGCTCTGTATTGGAAGAGCACTGGGGGAGGAGCGCTGTAAGCCAGCTTGATTAGGTGTGTAAATTGTAATGGAGGGCCACAAGATGGCATAGTTGCTGTTTGCAAAGGAGAATGTGTGTAATATTACCCTTTAATGGCCTATTTTTCCCAAGAGAAGGCAAGTAGAATATGCTTTCTTTTGAATAAAATTGCTTAGGAAAACAGATTTTATTTATTTGTTTTTCTTGATTTGCTGCTCAGGAGAAAACTTAAGTAAGCAGCGTTAATTGTCTCTGAGGTTATTTGTGTTGATATAATTCCCACTGTAATCATCTGAATTATCTGTTTGGGCAGGAAAAAATCTTACTTAACTTCATCCAGGAGGATGCGTTCATAAATTTGTAATCCTTTTGTTTTTACATGTATCAAATGAAAGGCTTTGGCATGTCATTTTAAATGATTTTGTGGTGTATGAAATCATACTAACAAAGTGCTTAGGTGAAAATGTGTTTGGCTCGGATGCTTTTGGCTTCTAAATAAAGATCTGGAAGAATTTGAGAATGCTAAAATGCTCCTGGATGTCATCAGTTCTGTATGTGGCTGAGTTCTGTGACTAGGCACACTGGTAGTTCCTTTAGAATTGTTTTCCAGTCACATTTATCTGGACCTTCCTTATGTGTATGTTGCTGAAGATAAATGCGTAGGTCTTTAAAATCAGTTTCTTTTGCATTCTCCCCTTTCTAGTCATTCCTGTATTCCATTAATCAGACAATATGCCTGCGGTTGGATAGCATCGAGGCAAAGTTGCTGGCACTAGAGGCTACCTGTAAATCATTGGAAGAGAAGTTGGATCTCGTCATGAACAAACAGCATAGCCCCATCCAAGTCCCCATGGTGGCAGGTTCTCCTCTTGGCGCTACACAGACGTGCAATAAAGTACGATGGTAAGAAAAGATTACTCATCAATGTGCTTTTTAAAATAACGTAAATCCATTTCTTTGGCATCAAGCTCTGCAGCTTTCTGTATAGCTGTCAAGAGCTTGGTATGCTGTTTATGGATGTAGAATTAATTTATCTTGAAGGTAATTTTTGTACCAGTTTCATGATGTTACTTAGAATGAGACAGTGGTCCATGGACAATTTGCAACTATTTCCACACTTCATTTTGACTTAAACCAGACTGATTCATCCATCCTCTGGAAAAGTCTCATCAGCTATTTTAGACAGGTTTTTTAGACTTGCTTTACTTTTATTTATGTGGCTGTTTTGAGTTAATGAGTTCATCATTGTTCTAATTGCTTCTCATTTTACTTTTATTCACCAGAACTACAATGGAGTTTGTTTTATGTGCTTGTTTTGTAAAGACTCTTGCTAGAATAGTATCTGTGCTTATTTTGGGTTTAGAAGCTGGAGATGGAAAATCTGTTAAATAATCTAATACACTTTGATGAAAGAGCAGGTTTGACCTACAGTACCTTTATGTATGAATTGCCCAATACGGTTTTAAATACCTAAATCCTGATGTGCCTGTCATTTTACCATGGAGAGGATTCCAGCCAGAGAAATATGCTTATCAAAAGACTCTTTTGTCTAACAACTTCTTCCTCCTCATTCATATATTTATAGATAGAAAAAACTTAATATTTCTCTAAATAATTACTTTTAATTCTCCATTACAAAGGTGTATAGGCAACTTTCACATGTCATACCATTCTAGTCAAGCTACACTAACTTAATTCATCTTTTGTCAGTCTGTTTTTCCATCTTCTGATCTTTTTCATCACTCTCGCTGAACTTTCTCAATATTTGAAAATTACTTTGAATATATTTTGGTATGTTATACTCAGTGCAGTGTTTCAGGTGCACTACTCTAGACCTCTATAGAAAAAAATTAGTTCCTTGCTTTATGTTGTGGGACTCATCCAGGTGAGGTAAGGAGAAAAAAGAAAAAACACTACAAATATTACCCTTTTTCTACTAGGCCACTACTTGCTCCCTGCTGGTTTGTTTTTTACTTTCAATATTGCTATTTTTATAATAGGTATTTTAAGTTAAAAATTTATCTCAAAGTTGTAAGCGCATTTTATTATGATATCTTTCAGTTCATGCATTTATGAAACAGGATGGAATCTAACCTTACTACCATAAGTGTTCAGGGTTGAAGATTTTTACGTAAGAGGGATACACTCTGCTCACGTAGCTGTACCTGTTGCATAATGCGGTCTGCCACCTCACAGTTGTTCATTGAGTGTGATTACTTCTGATGAATGTAGTCTGATCTTTTTAAAAAATTCCTTATTTGTATTTAAAAATCTAAAATTATACAGAACCCAATGTGGTTTTTTGATCTCTGTTTTAAAAGTTCATATGTCCTTTTTATTTTCAGTGTAAATTTGAGTACTTTCTGCTCCTTTTGCTGTAACAGTCACCTGTCCAGTTAGGAACAGTTGATGTCCTCAAGCTTTTCCAAAACATCTTTCCTTTTTAGATGTCCAAATACAATGTTTGGGCACCAGTTCAGAATTCCTTTATTGGTCTTTGTTCTGGTGCTGGTGATGAACATCCTAACCATTGGACATCTTCCATTTCCCTTTTTTAATTGAATTTTTCTTTAAAATAGGTGCTGTGTCTACATTTACCTGTGCTTTTGAAGGCTTCCTAGTCATACATTGAAAAGGTCAATTATGGCTGTTCTATATTCAAAGAAATAAAGTACATGGAATAACTATTTCGATCATAGAGCAAGTAACTAGAATATTACACCAGTGTTTTTGCTAAATGCTCTTTATCAATAATTATTTCTCAAGGAACCTTCTTTAAGCCTGTTACTAATTTTTTTTGTCGTTATATTAGAGATCTTCAAGTTCTTGTGCATAAGCTGAACTTCTTATTGTGGTTTGTGCACAAAAGACTTCAAAAATATTTTCAGAAATACATGGCCCCTTTGTGAATCTATTAATTCACGTTCAGTTAATGCTTTCCTCTAAATTGTACTATTTTGAGTTTCTTATGGGATTGGTCAGATGTGAGGTTAGTGTGTTGTGTTTTGTTTTAAATCTCTGTAACCATCGGAAATCTGTCCTGTGTGTTAATGGTGAGCTTGGTGTTTAATCTTTTGTTTTGGGTGTAAAAATTTATGATGACGGCTTCTCAGCCTGAACATAATTTAGATAGAAGTCTTGAAGACTGTAAGATTTTCTGCCCCAAATATTTGTTAGTGTTGGTATGAAGTTGCACATTATGAAATGCATCTTGCCAATAAAACACTAAGGGCTTTTTGTTCTTTTAGCAGTCTGTGGCCTATATGACTCAAAATAGTTAGGGGTGTATGTGTTTAACTTGGCATTAGAAACACTACAGTTTCACAGTGATAGAATGCTTCACTGAATCCCCTGTCTCTCATTCATAAAAACCTTTATCACTTGTTGATTATTTCCAATTAAAGCCTGCATGGACTGTTCTGTTGTCTCAACTCTCTGTATCGTTCCCTCTTCCCCTTACATTGCAGATGGCAGTGGAGAGCTGCCAACGAGAGTTAGTATTTTAGATAGTGATTTTCAGGTTCTGCATCTGAATGAGATGCTTCAACCTCCTTCTCCTCCTTCTGCCACTACAATAATACTGGGTTTGCCGCGCTAACAAAAATGTAGTTAGCAAAAGCATGTCGGTCAGATGGTGCTACACTGTCAGTAAAACAGACTGTCATTCTTTTTTTCGATAAATACCTTAGGGTTTGTGATCTTTTCTCTTCTGCTCTACAGTGAATTTTGTTTACAGTTTTTCTGGTAATTTAGTTACTTGCATTAATTTGGTGCAGATTTAACGTAATCCAAATTTGTTTTACAGCAGTGCACACAGTAAAATGCATGAACTGTACATTATAAATTCACGCAGTTTGATTGCTTTGTGCTATTTATGCTTTTAAAATTAAATTAATTTCCTAAGACTTGTCAGTTTGAAATATGCTTAGGTCATCATGTGATGAAAGCAAGAACAACTTGGACAGAGGAGCTTTCTTCTGCGTCATCTTGTGGTGGAATTGTGTAGTGACAGCATACCAGGTGAATTGACAGCTACGCACTATGGCCTGCCTTGACTATAATGCAGAATTTTCTGCGTGTGCAGCATTGTACACTGCCCGCTTATAAGATGGAGTGATAAAGTCTAATCTGTCCATATAGCTGCATTAGGGAGGCAGGAGTCTCGCTTTGTAACAGTTGTCAGATTTACATTCTATGATAAATTGTCTTTTTTAGTAAACTTAACACATTGATTTATTGGGATAACTCGTACCATTTTGTGCCAAACTGTTGTTTCAAAAATTCTTATTAGGGAAATGAAGCAGACGTTTTCAAGGAGATTTGCAATAAATTGGGAACCATCCCATGTTATTAGCTCCCAGGACAGAAATGCAGTACAGTTTAGAGTCTCATTCTGCTGTCTTTTTAATAAATACATGAGGAATGATATGTGTGGACATCTTCCAACATCCTTTTCTGGATATGTGATTTTTGAAGGCTTGTGGATGTTTTTTTGAAAACTACAAAATGTTGAATTTGGAAATTACAGTACTGTCTACTGCTCTTGGTATTTTGTGTAAGTATATCTTCATGAAAGCTGGATTGTGTTCTCAGTTCTTTTGTTCATATTGTTTACTCTGATCCGCTGTTACGGTACTTCATTATATACAAGCTAATTGCAGTGCAGATAAGAAAGAAAATAAAGGGTACGTGGTGCTGTGTAATGAATAATTTGTACGAACAGTTGAGATATAGAGGAACAATAGGCTAGCTTTTAGATCTCCAAGTAAGAAGTTCAAGCTACAGCAAAAACTAACAGGAGAAAACTTTTGCAAGGAAATCATTCCGAATTTGTGAGATCTAAACTGTTTTGGGGGAAACAGCAATAGGGCATAAACAACATGGAAAGACTTGTAGCTGTTGTATTTCAATAAATCATCACATGAAAAGCAGAACTAAACAAGCGTAGTTTCGTATAGGTTTTTGTTCTGTATCCTCTACCTTTTCACTGGACAAGCCTTGTGTTTCCTGTATGGTCCATGACGCTCCCTGCTGTGGGATTTTGAAGTCTTCCATGCTATTCCCATGATGGTAGCATATGCAACTGCTGGAGCTAGCTGTTGTGGGGTAATGGATGAGACCTTTCTGGCTTTCTGTTAGTGGGGTGTAGCATTTGGGCTTGTCCTTATCCCAGCCTCAGATTTTAACAGGTGTTTCATATCTCTCAGACTTCTTTTTTTTGGTCAGATTTGGTCGTAAGAGTGCAAAGTATTAGCTGGGATTGGAGAAACAGCATGATGTTAAATCCCGTTTTCTTTGAGTGGGGGGGGAAGAAGAATTTTAGAAAGTATTTTCTCAGTGTTTAGTGGATGCTGCTTAAAAATATGTAGTTGTCAGGATTACCTACAAAGACACAGTGTTAATAGAGTTTTTTAAAAATTTGTTTCTTGGGAGAAAGGCTGTCAGAAGGTTTCAGAACTTGTAGAATGGATGTCAAAAATCCTTAGACTGCACAGAGTTACATTGAACTATATGAAGCCTGAAAAGAGCCAAGAACAGTAGCAAAATCATGTAGTAAATTAGTAATGGGAATACGTGTATTGTCCTGGTGTTCTGAGCTTTGTCCGGCTTTGTGCAGCATTAGTACAGCCCTGCTTTTCCATCCAGGAAGTGATTGTCTCTCTTCCTCTGTCTGCAACATTTCCTGGCAGTATGGCTATTAAAAACCTCTAATTTCTTTTCTTTATGAGGTACCATGCTGGTCAAAAATTCCAGTAGCTGCTGAAAGTTTCTTGGATAGGAGAACTGGTGCAATGCCTGATGGCCTGTCAGTATGGCAGCCTCAAATGATAAGTTTGAAATTTAGCATGTGCCCAGGTCTTGAGATTTATAAATTGTTGGACACGCAGTGTGACAGTGCGACTAAAATCTTTTATCCATGTTTTGAAGAAAATATTTCATCTGAAAGATTTCAGTCCAGAAACAGTGTTATTCTTGTCACCATCCTTCCATTAATCATATTTCAGAGTGGATAAGCCCAAGTATAAATGGTTAAGGTTGATTGCTTCAGATAACATAGGAATTTGTTTTGGTTTCACAGAACCCTCCATCATTTGTTTTTATGGGTATTTTCTGCAAATACTACGTTGTGCAATTCTGCCCTGTTATTTTGGAAATTTTTGTTGCATACATAGGTGTAATTGAGAGCAGTTTTTAAAGTGTACTAATTTTGGAGAGGATTTAAATTTAAGATTGGTGTTTTCCTCATACTTAATAAAAGTGTTTCTGATGAAATATAGAAATTTGTAAGTAAATGGAGTTTTTCTTTTGTTCAGATATTTTCCTTGAGCCTTTGTGATGGTAAAGTTGAAATGCAGACCACATACATCTGGTCCTTTACCATACGCATTTGTGGCGAACCAATTAAGGATACTGATCGCTAAGTGTAGAGATAGAATTGCATATATTTTTGTCTTTAATGGGAACTGGAGAGTTAAATGGAATTGCAGAGTTCAATGCACTCAGTTGCTGCGCAAAGACCTGATATGGTATCCTTGAACAAGGCTTGTTAGTGGATTGGACATTAGCTTATTAAAGTGGAGGTGCTTCAGATAGTCTTGTCTGCAGTTAATTGTGGTGTTGGTATGTTCAATGAGCTAGTTTTAGAAAATAACATTTGTCTTTTTTTGTCTTAAGATACAAACCAAGTTTTTGCACAAAAGAGAAGGCTTGATGCAGTTGTGTACTAGATGGGATGTAGAAACTTGCTTTATTTTTGTAGATGTAGATTATTAATATGTTTGTTTTACCGTTAAGTTTAATCAACAGGGTGTAATAGGCTTTGAGGAACAGGATTTGTCCATCCACTTGTTTGCAGTGTGCCAGTTGGTAAGCCTTTTGGCTCCAGATTTTCCAAGTTCCAGATCTGTGTTTCTGGTGTGTGATTGTTTCTTTGTTTACAAGTGGTTTTGTAGTCAAATAATGCAAAATTGAAAACTAAGATGATTTTAAATGAAGTTGTAAAGCAGGGGGATGTAGGTGGAAAGACTTGTAGGATGACTGTTCTTCCAGATTTAGCATAACTATTGTTGCTCCTGCATAAAGCCTTTAGGATAAAAAACCAAACCAACCTAAAGAAATATAATCAAGGTATTGGTATAAAAACCAAAATAGCTAGAATTCTATTTTTTTATATACGTATTTTTTTCTGTGAGTTACAAACCCCTCGACCAACCTAATTTCATGTTATCAGGTATTGAATAGCTTTTTCATTTTTGTTGCATTTTTATCATAAGGATTTTTATAGATTATAATACAGTATCCTACTATGGTAATCCAGGCTTTTAAAAAGAATAGTAGTTCTTCAGTTCTTATCGCTAAATAGTGGCTGTTGAGTCTCTGGTGTATACAGTTAACGTCTTTCCTACATTTGCTGCACTTGATACTATAACTCATTAGGTGATGTAAACCACTATCCAAGTTTAATTTATGGCTATTTTTTTTTGTTTGTTTTTAATTCGGTGATAAATGAATTAACATTTTAAACCTTCGGGGTTGTTCCTGTCTTCAACTGAACTTAAGAGCTAACTGTCCCTTCCTGGAAATACATGCTCTTCAGGTCTGAAGACCCTCAATTTGCAGGAAGATTTTTTTTTTTAAGTAGCCAGTTAGAAACAAAGCATGTATTGAGGAATATAGTATCCTGAAAGATGTATGGTGTATAGTTTATTTTCAAGTTGCAGGTACATTACTCTGCCTGCTGTGAGCCTGATCTCATGCACTGAACTCTAGGCCTGAAAAAATATTTCCCTGGAAGCAGATTCAGTGCTCAAGACAGCTCAGCAGGCAGCTAAGAAAAGATGTAAAATTAAGCCATGTTTTGGGGGGTGAGAGGGAATGGAGTGTTACAGATAATGTCTTGAAAATACAGTCAGCAATTTGGGGTGTTAATTGTTAATCAGAATGTATTACAAAGGTTTTACTTGGAGAAGCTTTGGAGTTCATCAGGTTTTCAGAAATTCTTGTCACTTTCTATAAGCAAGCCATGTTTATTTATCCTTCAGTATATCTTATGTTAGAGTCTCTTTCTGGAGCCTCATCTAGCAGTGTCTTTAGTGCAAACCTTTAAGTCTGGGAGTGGCTGACAAAAACACAGATGAACTTTTGTCATTGTTTTGGGCTGGACCCTGTGGTGTCAATAAATTATCAAGCTTTCCCTGTCACTTCTGTCATCAGTCAATAGTACTGTGTGCAAACATTTATTTTAAATTACCAGTTCAAGTGTCATGTCTGTAGCTTCAGCCAATAAGAGTTCTGTTTAAAATTAATGGGTTTGTTTCATGAAGAATTGAGGATGATTGTGCTGCCCTCATGTGAATAGCTCTTTCATGCAAGTCCAGTCTGTTTATGTCTGGGCATGGAAGGAGTTGAAGGAAAATGGCACAATTGTCTGTGATCTATTTTCACCATGTTCATTTCAGGTACACTCACAATTAGGGAACAAAGTCAATATTAACAAAATGTAAAGATCATAATTAAAACTTCATGACTTTAGATGATTTTACCCCTTTTTATGAATTTAAAAATTTTGTTTAGAATCTCAAGTTTTTTAAAAAGCACATAAATATAAGCAAAATTTTGATAAAAAATTTCTGATAAAGTGGAAGTTTGACTAAGGGAGTCAGAATTTTGATTAGATGTCAGCCCCTCTGTTTTATATAGGGCTGCATAGTGTTAGTTTGTTTGCTGTATGAAAAAACCCAAAACTTGACATCTTTGATTCCCTGAAAAACATGACAATGCTTTCTAAAGTCTCCTAATTTGTCACAAGAACTTATCAGCCTCAATATCTTGAGATTGATTCTGGTCCTTCATAGCAGTAAGAATACCAATTTACATCTTTTTATTTTACCTGCATTGAAACATGCATTTCATGTAGGAGGACATGCTATGAATTAAGTGGACTTCTGCAATTCATTATATTTAGGATCAATACAATTGTATATTGAAAATAGCTTAAGAACTCTCATGACTGTGATTTTTATTGTTGTTTGCTGTATCCTGTAAGATCTACAGCAGCAGTGCTGCAAACAATGGCTATTCTTGCTTTGGACGTTTATACTGGAGACTTGGGTATTTTAAAATTAAGCTTACCCTGTTGGCTGTCTGTCTGGAGTTTTTGTTACAGACCATCAGCAAGTGAAGATTTTTTTGTTACAAACCATCAGTTTGGGAAGATTTTACATTTACTCCCTTCACTATTGGGAGTTAAAATTCACACAGGACTAAGGAGAAATGGCATCTTGGATTTAGGAAGCTTGTACAGCAGTGGTCTCATTGGAATTTCACATTCCATTATTGTTGCATGAAGATATTGAGGAGCCAAGTGTTTAGTAATTTGTTGTTGGGATTTGATAAATTCAGAAACAATGTATAACTTCCAGATAGCATTTAGGTTGAGAGTGCAGGGTCAGTTATGGAATGAAAATAACAATTTAATACCAACATTTCATCTGTGTTTTGGAGAGTTCAATAATTCATGCATGTATGGGATGGAACTTAATCTATAAAACTTTCCAAACTGACCAAGGTTTGAACTGTGTTGATTCATTCTCCCAAGTCCAATTTTTCTTAAGTTAATCGTTTCTGATGAAATATTGTTTATAATAGTCCAATGATTCAAATGAGAGCCTAGCAAGGAGCAGCTGATAACTTATGTCTGAGAAATGGATGCAAAAAGCGTGGCTTGGATCTTTTTAATTGTGGTGGTGGTGTTTAAAATGTGCCTGTGAGGCTTAAAACACTAGAAATAATCTTCTAGAAAAATACAATTTTGAATTCTTAAATATAGTGCTAGCTAAGATTTTCAGGAATATACACTGAAAATAGTCTTAGGTAATAAACTTTCTTCAAGTTTTAGACAAAGGTTTCAGTCCTGTAGATGTGTTACAAGGCTTAATATTTTACTATTTTCCAGGTAATCATACAGTAAGTTTTCCTGGTCACTCTTAGCCCATGACAAGTATGAAATCCTTTAAATTAGGAGGTTTAAAGCATCGGAAGTAATTTGTGCTTGCTCTGAACCACATGTGGGTAAACAGTTTATTCCCACTTAGCTAATACACAGGAACTTTGTTCTGTGTCTCAGACCCTAGTGAATGCTTTGATTTTAATTTTGTAAAGACAAACCTTATGTGAAGTTATGACACCAAAACCAGAAATGCAGTTGTGTGAAGTCCCTTGTGGTGCAATATATTGCTATTCATAATAGTAAGCTAGGAAATAAGAGAACTGAATTTGCCCCTTGTGCCAAGACATTTTAGAAATCAACATCCTTTAATTGTCAGGGTATCTGAGAATGAAAGAGAGGCGTATACAGGGATCAAAAAGGCTTTGAGTTTTATACACAGATTAGGGGGACATTTACTAGTGTAATTAGTGTCTAAGAACATTTAAAAACAATTATAGTAGTATTAAAACATGGCTTAACCTACCCCCTTGCCAAATCCCATAAGGTCATATTAGATGAATTCTGGGGAAAGCAGAACATTTACTTTAATTCTATGGTTCCCTGAGCGTAGCCAGCTATTGCATTCAAGAAATAAATGTAAAGGGTGCATGACTTGAAATTTGGTTCAGGACAAATGCCTTCATCTGGCTCAAGCTTTTCCTTTTGCCTAAATAAACAATTGAAAAGAATTATTGTGTTTAATAAAAGTGGACAGTTTTTACCTCATGAATGTTGTAAAATGGATGAAAATGATTGGTAGGATTATATTTTAGTGAAACTCTAAAACTCTTAATATATTTGAAGCAGTGCACTGGATTGTGGAAGCATATGTTTTATACTATATATTTTAAGAAGTTATTTATCAAGCATATAATAAACAGAAGGGGGCAGAAAAGCCTTATATATTCATTTGATTTCCAGTTTTGAGAATGTAAGTATTTTTAATGTTACAGTCTCTGGAGATGCTTGGGATTTTGAAAATCCGGCAGCAGTAAGCACACTCCCTGGAAACTTTTCCTGTAAATTGGGGTATTTAATTCTGCAAGTACAACAAAATCAATGAAGAGGAGAACAGCTAATCAATTTGTGATTAAAAGGGGCAAGTTTTCATCTTCCTTTGGAAATGACAGAAATTTAGGTTGCATTTCAAAATAATTTGCATACCAGTTTACACCAGATTAAAGTACCAGTAATACTGTTTTTAAAAGTTGCAAAAACAATTGGTCTTGCTTCTTATGGAAAATAATACATAGTAGTATAGTTTTAAAAGAAATATTCTACAGTGGTTTTGGAGAGTCCTAGTTTACTTTAAGCAAGGTGGAAAAGAGCTATAGATGGATTCTGAGCTTAAGAAGGATGAAACAGCCTAACATCTAGCAAGGTCTCGGCAAGGTTGGTAAGATGGCAAAGAGCCAGTCTTCCATCTGCTTTATTTGGCAGCAGATGCTATTTAACTGATACATTTCCAAACGTAAAAAACACACTGTTTGGAATCTGAACGTCTTTCCAAACAGAATTTTTCCTTTTTGTGGAACTGTACATTTTTGCATATCTTTAGCTCAATCTCTTTGTTCCATATTGAAGGGTGGAGTATGAGACAGGAAATCTGCTCCTAATAACTTTTAAAATTGTATTCTTTGTAAAAAGCAGAGAGTGGTGTTTCTTTAATATCTCTTTGGGGTATATGGAAATTAAAGATTCAGTAGCAGCTCTCAAAGTAGCAGCATCCTTGGCCTTTCTATAAAAATGTGTGTGTGCTGGCAAGTGTACATAACTGGTTGGGTAATTATGAAAAGCAAGAAAAACAGAGATACATGATGGAAATTATTTACGAACCAGCACTGTAAGAGCTGTGTGTTTGAGTTGTTTGCAGAAACTTAATTTTGTATTTATTTGCGTTTTGTTATCTGGTGACCATCAAGGCTTCAGTTACTGTAACTAGTGTCTTGAAAGCCAGTTTGTAACGCTGCTTCCTTCACCCCCAAACTTTTAGTGCCACAAAAGTCAGACTTAAAGCTGATATTAGATATTAGAATTTGTAAGAAAATTTGGAAAATAAATCTAGAAGTAGCTAACTGTATAATAGAGGATTCAAAGTCTTTACGTTTGTTTCATACAGTGTTTTCTAAACATACAGCAATTTCTATTTTAGTACTAAGGCTGCAGTAGATAATTTCATTTATACTAGCTGTGTTCAAGATCAGTCAAGCCTACATGTTTTGTTATGGAAAATGACTGTCCTTCCCTTATAGATCAGCTTTTCTCATTTCATGTTTAATGCAATCTCCAGTAGGCTGCAGTACTGCTACTTAGCTAGTTCAGGAAGTTAAGGCTCAAAGAAGGGTAACAACTGTAAATCTCTTTCTATGCTGTCTGGAAAAAAAAAATCTTTGCTGTTGTATTTTTATGAGTACATTTATCTTTAAAGAGGCTTGTATTAACCTGTTAATTGCAAGTCATGATGTGTCCTTTTCTTGTCCATAATCAAAAGTGGAAGACTAATAATTAATGCCATTTCTGTTACAGTATTTTTCAATCCTAGTTATGTTGCTTGCACGTGGCCTGAATGTACTGGTTTTTGCTGCTTTTGTATGTCTGCTTAGGCAAAAGGTTCTTTGAAGACTGTGTTTCACTGTGCATTTAATTTTTATAGAGTTTCAGTTGTGTTAGTTGTGTTTGAAATTAGAGAAATTAAAAAAAACCAAACAACCAAAACCCACCAGGATATCAAGCTGCTTGTGTACCCATACAGGTGTTGTATAGTCCCTGAAGTAACAAGCTTGACTTTTTAAGTGGCAGGTTCTTTGGGTCACTTGTAGTGTTATCTGGCTGTTGGTTAGTTGGTGAACAAGTTGGAAATGGGTGTTGTCATTTATAAATGATTACACTTGATTGTACAGGTGTGTTTAGCTTTTCTCAGAGTAGAATAATCCACAACAGATTTTAACAGCTTTTAAAAGTGGTTGATAAAATTGGTCTCAAAGCTAGTAATTCATATCTTTCTGATTGTCAGCCAATTCAGAGGCTCTGTACATAAGGCTGAGTACAATAAACTCTATATAGATGTGTTTTGTAACTTGGAAAATGTCTGGCTCTTACTTATTTGAGCTGAAAATTTGATGTTAAATGTTCTTAAACTGTTAACAGTATGTTTTAATAAATGTCGCATTTGCTTTATCTTTATTATAAATCGATTACAGCTTTCTCAGTTTTCAGATCCATGAATCTCTCTCCAGCGATGGCTGGTGTACTTTGGCTTGTCTTTTTACAGGACCTAATCATTAGTGCTGTCTTGATACTGTCTGCTTTTATGTGATGTTCCAGATGCAAAGAATCCAAAGATAATTTTTGATGACTGAACTCTTACTGAAAATGATGGATAACACTGCTGCTTTACTGGCAATTGGCTGTGACTAGGCGAATGCATGGTTTAGGGACATGAAAACTTTAACTGTACCAGTGCCCATACAGTTCTCTACCCTACAGAAGTGTCCCACTGGTCTTCATCTTGGTGAATGGTTTGGTTGTTGGCAGCTTGCTCTCTCCTGGGAGATGAGGAGCTGCATTCATTTTTTTGGCATAAATCCAATGTAATTTGTGTATGCTTTGCTGCTTTGTGGTTTTGTTCATGTATATCATAGTGTAAATTCCTAAGTCAGTTTTCTCATTCCTGTGTGAATAGGGAATCTTAACTGTATGTGCAGAAGGCAAAGGAAGCAGGTGGTCATCAAGAGGAAGAAGCATTTTAACATTATCTTCCTAAATAGTGATGAAAAGATCCAAAGAGTAGCTGTTCTTTCAGATGAACACAATTGTTAGTGAAAGATAAAAAAGAAAAAACGTAAGAAAACACCACACTTCTAAAATGGTATTTTTCTATATAATTTGAAAAACATTTAGATTTTTCTGTGGTAGGACTAATTATAATGCTCCTCCGGAGCCCCCCCACATGCATGAGCTATACATTTAAGTCTTCATGTTCGTCGCCAGCCATACACTTTAAAATAGTAGAGTTCAAGGTCTCTTTCCCAGGCTTGCTTTCCTTAAGGCTGTGTTTGGCTGAAGACCTTTAGTACAAGCAGTCTGCCAGCAGTAACTCTAACTCCTGCCTTCCTGATCTCCTCTCTTTCTGCATCTCCTTCTAATATGTACACTAGAGGAAGATGAGAATGATATCCTCAGGAGCCCTGCCTTCCAGATAAGCAGCACATGTGGGCGTTGTGGTGACCACAAAGTATTGTACAGATGGGAGACAGCCGTTCATGTAGGTGTGGCTAGCCGAATGTCTCTAAGCTGAGCTCTGTCTCCCAGCTCTTATTTACCTATTTGCAGATGTTTGCATGTGCAAAGGAGACTCAGAAATGGTCTTAACAGAGGACTCTCTTCTTTCTTTTCTTTAACTGGTTGAGCACTGCTATAAATAATCCATTAACTGGTCTATATTAGTCTAGGAAAACAAGAATAACTTCTTGTCTGAAAATTTCAGTCCAGGTTTTTCCACAAGTAATTTTCATCCGTTTGGAGAAACGTTTTTGATCTTGTACCTTGTGGAAGATAAAAATGTCAGTTAGTTCCTTTTGCTTTATTTTTTTGTCTTTCTAAATGAAAACCTCATCTGGGAAGAGGAGGAGGTGATGGTCCTGGTATTGCCAAAAGTTCTTTTATGTCATTGGCTGCATTCTGTGTGATTGACAGGTTATTGGCAATGAAAAACCAACAGTTAAGACTAATGATCATATCTGTGACTCACATGTTTTCCATACAGAAAATTACCTTTGGCAGCAATTTTCTTATGCAAAATATAGAAAGTCCTTTTATATTTTAAAAAAACCTAGCAGAGGCTAAATATGCACACTTGAAAATCATTATCTGGTATGTTTATTTTTTTAGAAATATTTTCACCTGTAATTTAACAGATTATTGGGTAAACTGCATTTAAAAAAAATTCCCCAAATATAATAATATCTGTATGTTGCATGCATTTTGAATTTTTTACTAAGTTGTGTCCAAGAATAGGCAAATTGCAGAACCAGTCTCTCCAAGTTCTAATGCTTATGGGGAAAAGAATATGTGAACACAAATGGAAAGTACTGAAGGCTATGCAACAATACTGGGTTTCTGAAGCACTCCCCCTGACCCTTCTTAATACTTTCTTTCCATCTTCTCCATGAGTATAGTACTGGCAGCATTCATAGAAAGACTTGATTCATTTGGGATCTGAGTGAATATCAGAAGTTTTTCTTCTTCGTGATTTTTGTTTTCTGTATTTTAGTACGTAAGTAATGATTAAAGTTGATTCATCTTCAGTATGAGATGTATAAACTGAAAAAAGAAATTTGAATAATCCAGTCTGAGGATGCAGTAGGCTGTATAAAGTTTTAATGATTTCCTTGATTTTTGTCAGGTTGGCCCAGTATTTTGACTTTACATAGAATTCCTTGTTTAATTTTGTGTATATTCAGCAGATTTCTTATTGTTGTCTCTTTAAAACAAATAAATAAATCTGAAAACAGAGTAGAACATCTCACGGGAAAGTTAATGGGAAGCACATTCTCGTATCTGCAGGGAATCTTTTGGATACCCGTTTTTTCCTGTGTACAAATTCGAGTCTAAGAATCCTGTGAAACTCTTTTTTCAAGCATAATGGCACCTTTTTGTATTGGTCCCAATTGTTATTTTCTTTTTCTTCCAGATAAGTAACACTCAAGTTTCACAGCATTAGCTCTGAAAAATTTCTGCCTCATGATGCCTCACTGTCAGAATTTGTTAGCAATTCTAATTATTCTAAAATTTGTTAGCAAATTCTGTAGCCATTCTTGTTCCATGTAGAACATGGACTAGACCTGTAGTTTCTTGGTTAACATTTATGATGTTTCGAATGGAAAGGTTACCTCATCCTCCTCATGTAGACTGCTTTTGAAAGCATCATTCTTGAGGAGTTAAGCATTAAACATAAGAAATTCCTTCTCCTTTAAGACTGAAAAAGAAAAGAGTGAGTTTTACTGGAGTCTTTGTGTTAGTAGATAGAGAACATAGAAATAATCTTTTATCCAACACTAAAGAAACTTCATTCAGTTATTTTCAAACTAGATGTAGAGTTCCTACTCAGGCAGGTAAATCACAGAGAAAGGTTAATTAGTGGTTGTAGATTTGTTGTGTAGATGTGTTCAACATTTCCAACTGTTTATTTTAGCTGTTCTCTGCCACTATGCTTTGTGTGTGACTGTTTTCTCTCCATACTGCCTTATAGATTCTTTGAGTCCTTACAACTTGATAACAGTTTATTTCCAAATGTAAAACATTTGACAGACAAGTTGGTGGTAGTCGTGGCTTGTTACAGAGGTTTTCCTTGTGTGTGTGGTGTATGTTTTTGCCTTTGTGCTGTATAGCCAGGAAAGTACTTGTCAGTAAAATGGTGTGTTTAGTTAGCAGCTCCTCCCCAAACAACTGTGAAGGTGGATTTTTCCTGTCAATAATCCACTCTATTAACTGGGAAAAGTTAATTCCTAGAGAGGAGCCAGTGTTTTCATGGGTGTTTGTTTAGGGATAAATTTGGAAAAAATCATTTATGCATTGAAGTAAGCAAGCTTGAACATGCATTGATGCATTGAAGAGGGGATAAATCTGGGCTGGTGGGCTGTATAAAAGTATTTCCTCATTCTAAATTTGCTGAAATTAGTTATATGCCATCCAGCTCACTCTCTAGATTGTCTTCCTTAAACATGAATATTCCTTAGAAAAAAAAAATATGGGGCAACCCCCCCCCAACTTCTTCCTTATTTTATGCCAATTTTTAGTGCTAAGATTTTTTTTCAAATATAAACTTAATATGAGCAAAATCCTAAGCACTTTATAAATGTAATTTTATTGCATTTATCTCTACAGCTGAAATTAATTATTCAGTGTGTTCATTAAAAATAAGCTTTGGTAAGTGACATTTTAAACAAGCATTCAGAAGTGATTGCAAGGAAGATGGTAATACAGAACAGTGTTGAAAAGGAAGTGTAAAATTCTTGAACATTTTAAGCTGGCCTGTAAAAACTTCAAATGTAGGTATTTGGACAATTTCAGAAATGTAGGGAGAACACGTATTGCTTCTAGACTGGGGGGACTGCCAGCATTGCCACGTATCAGTATTTTCTCAAGTATTTCGTGTGGTGATTTTTAAAACGTTCAATGTTGGCATTGAGAAAATAGACAGAAGTTGCCTTTTTTTTTTTTTGTAAAAAATGTGCAGGGTTTTTCCCCTTGATAATGGAGAAAATTTTGGAAAGGTGACTATGAAAGCATCATAAATCCCTATACTCCTAGATAGCAACTAAAAAAAAACCCAAAACCCAGAAACCCTCCATTTATTGCTTAATACAATTTGAACCTTGCATACACGTGAAAAGCTGTAGTAGAGTCTGTACTTGTCTACGATTAGACAAACATCTTCCAGACCTTCTCAAGGTGTGCAATCCAACAGATCATTGGCAGTCCCTGAGGAATCCCATTTGTTGCTAGCAACAGATACAATTACTGTAAGAGGGAGGCAGGGCATTAGACCGTGGGGCTTTTTGTGTCCAAAACCCAGTGGTCAACCATTTTATCTGTGCCAAAGCTGAGATCCATTTATTGTTAGCTCTTATGACAGTTTCTTATCTTTTTGTTAGGTCTTAACGATGGATATTGTGGCGCTTAAAGTCTTATGTAGACACATGAATATTCAAGCAAGCAGGTGCTCTATTACAGCTGAAATAAACAGAGTTGCTGTCATCAGATTTGTTTAATTTGTGTTTCAACAATTAGCCAAGGAATACAGTTAAGAGAAATAAATGACCATCAGTCATGTTTGAGATGTTGGACCAGTAAAAACAATAGTGGACTATTTACTGTGGTAGGCAAAGAGAAAGAAGAAAGCCTTCTCTGTCACTAAAACACAAATTTTAAGTACTCTCCTTAAGTTTACCATGAGCACAGTGGAAACAGTCTTAAATATCAAAACTGTGCCTTAGAATATTGAGTAATGGTGTGGGAATAATGTTCATAATTTCTGAAACCAAATTAAATGATGAGCTGCATGGTAGAGACAATTATTTACTTTGTATTTACTTTTGTATTATAGTGTAGAGTTAGTGCTTTTTTCTATGCAACATTTCTCTAGTTATTTCCTTCTACATTGTCATTATGAGTGATAGAGAAGACTTTCTGGTTTCTCACGCTCTAAATGCTTTTCTGTTTTTTTTTTTTTTTTTTTTTTTTTTTGGTATGTGAAATGCACAATAGAAATAGTTTAGTCTTGTCATTATTTAAAGTTACACTCTGTCCCTATTCTGCTCTGATGTCCCTAGTACCACTCATCTCCCTGCCCTCCACAAGCCCCCAGCCCTGGAAGAAAATACATGCTTTTTAACTAAGCTCATCAACCAGTTTTGCAATAAATACTTTCACATTTTTTTCCCCTAGGAATTATCCTGCTAAAAATGTTGCATTACCCTGTAAGTTGACTGTAGTATTTCTGAAAATGCTCACTCTCAGACTTTTCAAAACAAGAATTTGGTGGCTTCTTGGAGCTGTGAGTTAGACTTCCTCCTTTGTATCTTGAGTTGATGAATTCTTTATCGCTTTGCCAGGGATTGTGGACTTTTATATAATTCCAATGAAGCCATCCCTCCTCTGAAAAAAATTGAGTACTTGAAATGGTACAGATGTCAAATTTGATGGACTACCAGCTTTAGCATTTGATACATAACTGCGGTGCTGGGAGAAAGAGCAAGGCTAGAGGCAGTCTCTGTTTTTAAGTAGACTATTTAAACCGTAAGACTATGTTAATGTATTATTTAAAAGGTTTGCTCCTTTACATTCCATTTTCCTCTCTGATTTTTGTCTTGTAGTGTTGTCCCTCAGACCACAGTAATACTGAACAACGACCGGCAGAATTCAATTGTAGCCAAGATGGTTGGGCAGGAAGAGCCATTGAGCAGAGCAGCGGATTCTCTGGAAAATATTCTTAGCAAGTTAGTAGCAGTTATGGGAATCCTCCTCCTTCGTTCCCTCCTTACAGATCAATATCAGTCTCTGCAGCAATTTGGAGTGCAAAATGAGGAATGTTCTAGGTTCTAGGGGGGGGCAAAACATTGAACCAGTACATGAATATTTTATCAGGCTGACAGTTCTGCCTAGGGAAACCTCGTATCAGCAGTAAAGGTGCAGAGCAATGCTTCACTCTTGATGGGAGAGAACATCTTGGAGAATCTGGGATTAGTTCAATGTTAGTTGACAGCTGGCAGTTGAAAGAAAGAGTGCCCATAGCTATGTATTTTTTACATGGATGCACGATCACTTGGGAGCATGCCAAGATCCTGTATTTACCCAGCTGAAGGAGGAATATGCAGCAGCCCAGGAAGGCTTGTTAGAATTTGTACTATCTAAAGCAAATTTTAAATTAAATGGAACTGGTGATTCTGAGTAGATGATGTTCTTAAATAATATGTTTTTATACATTATTTAAATATTTTTTTGTTTTGCACATTGGGCCTAGACTTTTTCATTGATGCAACTTTAGAAAGTGTGCATCTAAAATTTTTTTCATTTCTTCTGCTATTTTCCTTCCATTTTATTTTGCTGGATAGCTCTGGGTCATAAACGGGAATAGGCTTGTTTAAAGGAGTATGCTTTTATAATATATTTAATTTTGTCAATTAGTGTTTTTAATTCCCTTATAATGATGGTATTCCTGATCAAGGATTGTGTTTTCCCAAAGTTACGTACTTTTCTTTTCCATAGTGCTGTTCCTGGACGTAGGCAGAACACCATAGTGGTGAAAGTTCCAGGGCATGACGACAGTCACAATGAAGATGGAGAGAGTGGCTCTGAAGCCAGTGACTCAGTTTCCAACAGTGGACAATTAGGAAGCCAAAGTATTGGGAACAATGTCACGCTTATTACGCTGAACTCTGAAGGTATGCTGATCTAACTATAAGGCTACATGAGCAAAGTAAATGTGGTGGTGGAATGAACTAAGACTCAACTGGAAGCTTCAGAGATCATACCATGGGTCCAACCTTGAATTGTTAGGCAGTACAGCAAGCATCAGATAAGACTGAATGACTCTGAATCGGTTGATTGGTTGGTTGTTTTGTTGTTGTTGTTGTTGTTTCATTTTTACTAGTTTTGCAGGCAGAACAGCTAATTAAAAAACTTGTAAAATTTAAAAAGTATGCCCCACTATAGCAGTGTAGCTTTATATTTTAAACCCTTTAAATTAACACATGGAACCTGCAGGATTTCCTATCACCAAGTTGAAATACTGTTTCAAGAAAATAAATGCTTTCTCTGGGAAATAAAATCTACTAGTCCATCTTCTCCTGTAACTTATTATGACAGTCCACTTGTGTAATTCTTAAGAATGTAAAATAGTTATTTTAGCAACTGTAAACAATTTTTATAAGGAAATTCATATTAAAAACAGTGTTAACCGGATAGTGTGTAGCATCAGATTTTTCTGAAAATTCCTTTGGTCTTGGACATAGAAATCAAATGTAGTGAAATCTAAGAATTTTAGATTAGCCTTATAAGGATACTCTATTTTATGTGGTTGGATATATTAAAATGAATGTTAGTTGCAGTATTAGTCACAAACAAGATGATATAAGGCACATGGAGTTTTAGGTAAAAACAACAGATGATAAATTATGGTTTACGATTAGTTTGAAAGTATCAGTGATTTTTTTTAATACAGATGTAATATGAATCCTAGACTCAATTTAATAATTTTCCTAATTACTTTTTAAAACTTATGTATTGAATATTTACTTAAGTGTTATTCTGGATGTGGTAGTTCATATTTACATTCATGTACCAGAGAAGAATAAGTTACTTCAGGAAATTATTGCATCACAGTGCACTTAGGAGGTAACCTTTGTACTGAAGAGGTAAATGTGTTGTCTTTTTGATCTCTAACATTGAAACAGAAGGACTCTCATTTAGGAGTAATTCAGTTACTTCTGCATGATATCCAGCCATTGGGAAAAGCATGATGGGTGTGAACGGGTTAGGATCCAATAAATGGTAAGGATTAATTCAAGATAGCCTGAACCTGAGTATTTAAGAGCGCATTCAAAGATTTCAGAACTGACTAACAATTCAATGAGATGCTTTAAAATTTTGATATTTAGAAAACTTCAGAAGTCAGTCTACTGAAAGTCTCATGCACTAAAGATTGTTTCTGAAAATGTTGTTCTAAGGCATCTGAACTTAGGACTCTTCGACTTATGGATATTCATACAACACATGCATACTATAAAGAGCTTTTAGGTTCTGTCCTGTTTGTAGGCTGTGAGACAGATTTGCTTCTAAAGGATATTTAATTTTGGGTCAGTGGGAAATTAAAGGACACTGAGACTGTCTGAGGAGTTCCTCTCAAAAAAATGATTGCACTGCAGATAGTGCTGATATTTTGATGTGAAAATACATATAAAACATACTCTTTGTGGAGTTTTAATATTTCATACAGCTCTGAGACAGCTATGCCAGGAACAAAGTTTCTAATATTAGGAGTGTATTTGTTGTGTAATGCCCTTTTTGACTTGGTTGTTTGGCACAGATTTGCACAGACAACTGTGGTGTTGGCCTTTTATGCCATTGTCGTATATGCAAATTTTGAAGAAACAGCTAATCCATTAATGTCTTCAGATCTGATTTTCTTCAGACCTTTAGAACAGTCATCCATTAAAAATCCCTCTGAGATTGATGAATGCTTTGAGAATCAGATTAGTAATCCCCCACACCTACCTCTTCTTGCCCTCACAAAGACGAGAGGACCGCTTGCACAGAAGGAATGCTAAGCAAGGTAGCCTGCAGGATGTCACAGAAATTAAATTATTAATAAAGGAAGTGATGAAGAATAATAGGTCTGTTGTGCAGACTTGTTTTCTTCAGCAGTAAAAGGCAAAAGTTACAGCACCCATCAGCTTGCTTTCATCATCTGTGAAAGAACTCTGAGTGACTTTGAGTTGCTCAGAGGAATCTCAGTTGATTGTAAAATACGGGGGGCTGAGAATGGTGTTCTTCACCCCCTATGGACTGAGACTAAATAACACGTTTTCAGTATGACTCCTATCTGTTGTCTTGTGTCCAGAAAGCAAAACTAAACCATGTTTATAGTTGGGCTTTAGCTGTCTTTGGATATGGCATTGACCTGTGGATATTTTCAGAAATTAGCTAATAGGTTTATATAAAGGCATTGTTTGCTCTCTGCTGGCTGTTTTCAAAGAGCGTTTAATCACGTATGATAGTTTAAAAAATACTGGTGTTACTGCTTTTCTGTTCCTGAAAAATAATTATACAGAAGCATGGAGGCCAGTTCCCGGTTCCAATAATGATCTAGATTAAGGGTTTTTTGTGCCGACTGAACACTGTGACTTTATTTGATCTTCAGTTGTATACTACTCTTCTTCTGCATGTGCAGTAAGGTATGTTTTATCTATTTTCTTTGAGCAAGAGTTACTTTATTCTTTCTTTTGCTTTTCAGAAAACTGAAAATGCTCATCCATTTTACAGATGCAGTTAATGGTCTGCAAAGTGTTGATTGTAAGACGTAGTATTTATGAACTGAAAGCACCTAGAGATACTGAAGCTCTAATTTTTGTGAAATTTTTTGAATTTTTTCCAAACTTCACTTTGGAATAATTAATGTCCTTTCATGTAGGCATGACAGTAGAAATGTCAGCACCTGATGTATTGATTGGACTGCAGTTCTGAAAGTGGTGTTCATGAAGTAATCTTGCACAATTGAAGATAAAACCCAGCAAGAATAGAATTGTTCAGTATTGAATTACCAGTGTAAAATCAAATTAAAATAGGCTAGAACGCTTACTAGTGACTGACGTACTATTTTTATTAATGTCATATTTTTGGCACAGAAAGTATCAAGCGTATCCTTATTCAGCCAACTAAGAAATAGCATTTTTTCATTTAACTTGTAATTTTACCCCATAGATATTAATTACTGTCAAAAGTGATTAGCCTGTTGTTGTTTTGAATGCATATGTTAGAGTGTGTCTTTTCTGCTCTAACTATGTTGCAGCCGAAGTGGATCTTCTGGGGAAATTAGAGAAGAGCAGTTGGTACGGATGTATAAACAGTAGTGTAAGTTTATAACCACGTGCTTTAGAAGTAAAATTACTTTTCTAGAAATGGGAGGGTAATTTAATATTAAGATCAAAGCTCAAAACTCTGTTTTGCCAAACTTCTCTTTTAAGAAGATGGTCTTCCTCCAGAGACACTGTTTGAAAGAATTGAATGCCACTGATCCTCTCAGAGTTTAAATGGGGAAGGGACATCAACTTAAAACTGATTAACTTTGAATCTTTGATTTCTGGAGATCTGGACTGCAGCCTTCATTTAAATCCTAAGTAAAAAATACAAACTTTTTTTTCCTGTACTGAAACAAGGTACTGAATGAAGAAGCCCAGGTGTGAGCCACTACTGAACTCACGTTTGAGTAGAAGTGAAAAAGCAGAAAGGTCTTAAAACAGCAAACATAAAACCTCCCAAATAAAACTGTGTCTAAGATACTCTAGTCTGGTAATTTAAACTGCTCAAGCAATTTAAATGTTAATTGTAAGCATTGTCTGTAAGGTCTAATTGACTTAATCATCGCCCATCTCTTTTTTTTCCTCTTTATTTTTCTGATTTAGGAAAAAACCCTTCCTTGTATTTTTAACACAATACATTAATGGTGTTCAAAAAGGTCCTCCCTTTAACTGAGAGTCATTGTTTCAAACCAGAGATCTTTTTGTTGTATAATTATCTTAGTTACAGTCTTAGCTAAGAAGTTCTGATTTGGAAGAGCTTTTGGAGAGCTCCTCTGACAGTTATGAAACTGTCTTTACCCACAGTGCACTTAACTAAATAAATGTCAAGTCTGGTTAACCTTTCTTTTCTCTTTCTCTGTCTTTTGAAACATCAAAGCTATATAGGTAACTTGTGTATTGTGGTAGAAATGCAGCTAAACAGTTTACATCAGGAGGTATACCTTTGTGTTTTCATATGTTTTCTTTCTGAAGTGTGGCTTTTAGAAATTTGAAGTACCCAGCTGTTCCCATGTTTTTAGAAGTCTTTTGTGTAGTAGTTATTCTCTGAATACATGAACAGGTCTGTTTTAGCAGAAATGTTTTCTGGAGGAAAGAAACCACCAAACATGACCTATGGCATGACCTGTCAAACTTATAAACAAACCATTTTACTGTGCCAGTATCTTAAGAATTTGGATAGAGGCTGGTTTTCTGAAAGGTTTTGGTAGATGAAAACAATGTAAATATTATGAAAATTAATGTTCTCCTGAGACACAGTATGCTTTTTCTTTAATCTGGAGGAAACCTGTGTTTAAAAATATAGGGAACTTTCTTGTTCGTTGTCTCTTTTTTTTTTCTCTTTTACCCAGCATAGATTACATATATTTCTCGTTTAATGGAATAAGAAACAAACACTTATCACTGAGAAGTGTTTAAAGTAAATGCCAAAAATTGATAGATGTGTTTTTCTCTTTTGAAAGCCCAGTTAATTTTGACATGAATGTGTTCTTACTGTAAGTTTTGGAGTACAGCATGTTCTCAGTTTAAACAAAGTTGTGCTTTTTTTTTTATCTTGAACTTTCTAATTAGGCTTAAAAAGGATGAGCAATTGATTAATGAAAACATTTTTAAAACATCATCATTTGGGTCTGTTGTCTATGTACGTGTTATTTTTGTAATGAACTGTCGTAGATCTTCAGGAACTGTTAGAAAAGACCTTGTTTGTCCATTTGTGTTTGTGAGGATTTAGTTGCTATGTGTGTTAAATGGCTTATAATGCAGTGACTTTTATCCATCCGTTCAGCTGTGATTGGAATGGAGTTGATATTTCTCTCAGGTGTATTGAAGCTGTGCAGAATTGTGTGACTTAAATGTCATGGGCACCCTCCAACTTTGTGCAGTTCACTCTATGATGCAAAGCAAAGATAGCACGGGAAGAGATTTCATTAATTTCACTGATACAGTTTTGGAGTGGGAGAGCCACTAAGTTTTATATACTAAACATGCTGATTTTTTTTAATAGTTGCATGGGAGTTTGTGTGCTGTGATGGCACTATTCTATTTTCCTCTTCAGCTTTCAGATATTGTACTATTTAAGCTTTCAGGTTGGTAATAGAGGAAAAGTTTAGACTGTTATTTTGAGGAGTCTATTTTTCTATGTTCTCCAGAATTCTTGCACATTTATAAAGGTCTGTAGACTCTAAATTGGATTTCACCAACCTAAAATGCTACAGCTGATATTTAGTGTCCTTCTTGCACAGAACTTACTTTATGAATCGATTCTTTAGGCTTTTGTATCTCTGCAGATACCAGTACTAGTTGATTATGTGTTAAGTAAGGCCTCATGTGTAGTCTCTGTTCACAAAAACATGGTTGCGTTCTTCTGGATTTTGCCTTCCACTGCAAAAAGTTATGCTGTGAAGAACATTAGATCCACACTAGTTTTAAATTACAGAAGTTTTAAACCTATGATATTAAATGCCTATATTGTTTTCTGGCTTTAATGAAATCTCTAGTACTGGTATGTGGCTGTAATCCTGTCAAGGGTTGGTTTTCAATTGACTAAGCTATAACCTGGCAACCGTATGCACTTTCACGCTCACCGCAAATCTGTTAAAAAAATATTCTGACATTCTCAGATATATTTGTCTAAACTTTTTAACTGAAGAGATTTAGCATTAGACAAAGAAAAGCAAGTTAGAGTAACTATGAACAAATAAGTTTTGGTAAGAATGGTGAGTAGATTTTCAAATGATCAACACTTAAAAGGAACCTTTTATGTTCTTAATAGATAACATCTGAGATGCAAATAACACTCTCTTGTGTAGGTTCCAGTTACTTCCCATCTTATTTACTGAAAGGACTCCTCCCTGGCCTTATATTCAGAAAGCTGTTACAAATATGATTTTCAAAACTCATCATTTTAACCCCATTGTCGTCTCCTTGCATCCCTTTCCCTACCCCATGGCACCCTCATTATGAAGGAAGACCTTGTCCTTTGACACCTCCCAGTCACTGTTTAGAATTGCTCTGACTTCCTCAGTCATAGATGACAGGTTTCCTTGCTTGTAATGTTCTCACAGAGACTTTTATGCTTTCTAATACTTCTGGGAGGAGATCCTCATAACTATATATACATCACTGTCCATAATACTCATAAAATTATCTTTTCTCAGGGTGTGTACATAAAACTTAGCCATAGTCAAGATACCTTTCTTTTAAGATACCTTTTTTAAGATGTATGTTCTTTTGGTGATGCCCACCATCTCTGTGCGTGTTGTCACCTGCCTGCCTCTCTGTAATCTACCTATTGTCTCCTGCCTTATTCTTGGATTGTAAAATTGCTGGGTATGGATGTTGTATTTGTTTTGTATTTACATAGTACCTTCTGCAACACTTGATTCTGATTTAAGAGTGTTACACTCTTGGATTTATAGGAAACAGTCAAAAAGTGTGGCTGTTGCTTACTTGTGATTTCTCATTTGTTGGGTAAACTGCTTGGAATTCATGTATAAAAGATCACACTAAGTTCATAAGGAACTCTTTCTGGTAAGTCTTGAGTTTGCACTAAATAGCAGTTTCAGAATTTTACATTAAGTATTATTTACCAAGAAACATGCAAACAGCAGAAAGCAAATAATAGATAATATCCAAATATATTCCCTAATTTTTTGGATAAATTAGTCTTGGTGTGATCAGGCAGTTTTGTGTTTCCTCTGAAGGTGTTGAATTTTATTTTGCAAAACTTCACAAGAACTTGCTTTTCAAAATTTCACATTAGAATATTGGTAAAAACAGAATTTGCTTTTTTTTAATGCAGCTTATATACAGAAAAAATACTAACTTAAGCAGCTGCTTCAGTTTAGCTCAACAAAGCTCAAATGTTGAATAGTTACTGTTCAACTAAAGAATAAGCTATCTAAAGGCACTGTGATTATACTTGCAGTCTTCTCTAGGAGATATGATGAAAGCATTATTTTGCTTGATATTAGACTGCTTTCAAGATACAAGGGGCTTCAAGATGTAGGGAATATTATAATAATACTGTTCTTACACGTATTCAGTATATGGTAACATTTAAAATATTTAATCTGTGACTTATTGTACAAACAAGAGGAGCATCTGTTCCTAAAACATTAATGCACATTGTTACCCTTTTAAATCTTTCACAATAGAGTTAGTGTCCTGTCTTTAATATGGAAGGGAAAAAAAAAAAGCAGGACCTCTCATCTTTGTGGTATAAGAATATCCCATTCAGCATTACTATGCTGCTTTAAAAGCAGATATTTTTAAAAATGTCTATGCTGAAGCCAAGACTTTGAAATTACTAAGAAAGAAACACACTGTCCTTAGTATCTCCCAAGTATGTGAAATGCTCTTGAACAGAGCTCCATGAAAGCTGTTTTTAAGTGATATAAATAAAGTGGCAAGATCAATTGATTTAGAATTTGGTTTAGTAACTTTACACTTGATACACTGGCACGTGATGTTTGGCACCATATATGATAGTTTTGTGTCGTATCTGCTTTCTCTGTATTCCTTTTACTGCATTTAAGACTATCAAACTCACAGAATTAGAAATGTAAAAGTGGTGGGTTTTTTTTTTGAGAATATAAGGGAAAACTGGTCTACAACCTGTGTTAATTAAAGGATGAATAACACTTTTCCAAAGAAAATTTAGTCACATATTGTCTCTCTAACTTTGCATCTGAAACAGTCATTTTACAATAGCAGTATTAAATAGTGCTCAGAATCTGCTTTCCAAATGTGAATCCAAGCAGCTATTCGTACATGGCGGACACTTATCTGTCCACAGGATTTTCCAGTTCACTGTAAGATCAAATATCACATGTTATATGATCATTTGCAGCACTTTGCTTTTCCTGCCAAGCTCCTTATGACCAGATACAGACAGCAAGAATGAACTTTTAAATAGCAAATTTAAATAGCACCTTAAAACAATATATGTAGCTGATGTGAAGACACTGATGAGACTTCAAGAGCTTCGGGGACTTGTTGAAGCCAGAGGAAACTATAGGAATTGAATTGCTTTGATTGATTGATTTTTATTATTGGGAGCAAACAAATGAATAACGGTTTCTTCCAGCTATCTGTCACAGTGATGTTTGGAATTAACAGTCTGGTCCACTGTGCAAAGTTAAAAATAACAAAGAGGCAATAAAAAAGAAAGTGGTCAAAATCTAAATTAGAAATCTGATTTTCTGACATGAAACGTGTTCTAAGGGTTTTAAAAGCCCTGTAAGTCCATGGATTTTAACTTTCTCAATTTTGTCTGGGGGTTTTTTTAGCTGTTTTAAATTACAGATGATCGCATAGTCCTAATTTTCTACTTCTGCTGAATAAATTCCCTGACCTTCCATGAGTCATAAAGTGAATCTCTTCTTTCTCTCATGGATTTAACCGTATACTAAAACTGAGGCCTTATTTTTAACAAACAAGTAATCTTGCTGATGTTATGCAGAGACTTCTATGCACACCACAGTATTCGCTGGGACAAGTACGCTCTGGTACTGCATACCCATATATATTCTTTTGTTCTGTGTGTTGTCTGTCAGACAACTGAAGAAACCATGAGCACAGGAGAGTGCAGGATATATTTTCAGAGTATCTCATACGGTGTACTGGTCCCCTAACTATAGAATCATAGAATCATTTAGGTTGGAAAAGACCTTCATAGGGGCTTAGAAGTTAACTGGAACTGTGTGTCTGTTAGCCAAATCCTTTGGGCTGTACGGAAGATTATACCTGGAGTATGAGATTCTTCTGGCTATCTTTCTTTTATATTTACATGGAAATTAAACCTTTTTTCCCCCACGAGAATACTCAGGCAAAAAACTCCAGTTCTGTGTCTAGGGTTTCTGATGTTTGTGGATGTGTGCGTGTTCGCTTCCTTTTGCCAGAACTCCCAGTGTCTTAACTGCTTTTTGTGGTGGGAGGAGGTTTCGGTGAACACAGCTTTAAAGCTAGTTCTTTAACCTTTCTTTTAGCACAAGCTTTAAATCACATTGCTAGATTTGTAGGTTAACAGATAGCCTGATTGTCACTCTGTTCCTTGTATTTAATGATTGTTAGTTAATAAAGCCAGTGCTCTGCAGTCTCCATCAGTTAATCACTACCCCTGTGAATTCTTGTAGGGGCAAATGACTTGGGCTAGTTGACAGAAGTTTATTTAAAAAGATGATGTTGAATCTTCTACCCATCAGCCAAAATATTATTTAATTTTGCTAGAAATGGGTGTTTATTTTTGTAGGTTAGGATTTTTTTTAAGGTTATTTCGTCTTTCTGCTTTTGTACTGCAGCTATCAGTCGTTTTTCTCTGCTGCAAATGCCAGATTTGTGCCCAGCCTCATTAGTAAAATAAACACAACTATTCTGAATAATGGAACATGTCAATTCAAGTGTTTATGTGGGCAGGTGTTTCCTTTTGTTTTTCCTTGTTTTAAAGGAGTGACTGACAGCACCTAGCAAGAGAGCAGAGCCTGGCTTTGCTTCTAGGCTTACTGCTAATGCTCGCATATCAGACGAGGGGAGTATATCCCAATGGAAAGATGTGAGTTACAGTTAAGTGTCTGTCATCTCCCCGGGCGGGAAAACACATAAACATACGGAGAGTGAGTCTGAAAGCCACAGCAACTCCTGTCTAGTTTTTGTTCTCTTGACATAGGTTTTCTCGATACTAACCTTAAAGCTCGCTCGCCCCTGTTTCCATAGAAATGCTTGTTTGCGTAGCAGCCCCAGCCGTCTCTCATCTTCTCGCACGTCCCTGCCGAAACAGAGGAATGGTCAGCTGTGCTGTGAGATAAAAGAAATGGACTTAATACAGTAAAAAAGATTTGAAAACAGCATTGAAAAGTGAACTAGTTGTGGATTCAGTAGAATGAAGATAAAGGCAAATTTTCTGATCTTAAAAAAACATTGAAGAGGAGCTAGAAATTAGGCTGTCTGTCATTGAAATGAGCTTCTGAGTACAGAGAGGAAATCAGATAAAAATGTCAGGACTTTTAACACTGGAAGTAGAAATGATCAAGAACCACTTCTCTGATGACACAATATTTGGTGTAAAGAAATGCAAGGAAGTATCTTTCCACATAGCACTCAAAATTCATTCAAAATGCAGCAAGGCTATTAGAAAAATTAACAAAAGAAAAATACTTCAGGGCAAAATGAGAAGGGTGCGTGATTACAGTTCCAGATGAGTGTGTGCACTTATGCTTCATTAGTTTTAAGAGAAGTCTGTTCTTTGACTGTATTCTTCCTCCCCAGCCCTTCACATGTTATTTGTGTTTTGGTAGCCTTTAAGGAATAGAGGAAGCTATGTACGGTTGTACAGTGCCTAGTGGAGTCCTGACTCAGTGTCTGGCTATCGCAATGTATGTACTAAATCACCTGACTCATCTAGATTCTATCTAGATATTACATATAATGCCTGATAATACACGTAAAGAACCATTTCAGTAAGCATAAAAGGATGTTTGAGTGCTAGGAACTTCAAATGATGCAGCTTTAATCAATTGTATTTATGTACATAATGGTTCAGAGACAACTTCCATCAAACTCCCAGTCTTTTTTTCCTCTTTCCTTATTCAGCCTGTCTTCTCCCATACCACACCACTTGTTCAGAGCAGTTCTGCCTTCCTCATAACTGGCACTGTACTTCTCTTTTCACCATTTTTTTTTTTTTGTGCCAATCTCATCGTATTTGCTCTATGCAAAGTGCCAGATGTGTTGGCAGGCCAGCAGGAATTATTTTTATATGTGATAAGGAATAGTTTAGCTTTTGTGCCCTCAAGTAGCTGCAGTGAGACAGTAGAGTCTTGGTTAACTTTAGTCATGCAAGTTCCACTTAATGCAAAATGATTATAAAGCAAATCCCCTTTCTGTTGAAGCTTTTAAAGCAGGAGGAAAATGCAAGAGATAATTTAATGTGGGGCTTGTGTTCATAGGTCAGAATAACAAGATAGTGTCTTTTTTCTAGGCTGCTAGCAATAAAAGAACAGTTGCATGTGGTAAAAACAGTATGTTCTGGACTCTGTGCCAGTAAAAAAAAAGAAAAAAAAGAAAAGATTATTTTGCAAACTGAAAACATCTTTGGTTCACGTAGGTTGATAGCATTTGTTAAACAAGACTGCAGGTGAAAGGTGTTCCGTAAGTAGTAGTAGTAACTCTTGTATCTAATAGTAATTCTGTGAACTGGTAAGTAAGTAAGATTTTGATAGGATGTAGAATCATTTACTCAGGCTTCCTAGGATTTCTTTGAAAAACTTACACATTTATCACATTTATCCAGAGATGTTTTTGCTTTGCCAGTTCTGCCCAAATTTTTACGAAACAGTCAATTTATCTTTAGGAACAGACTGTTGTTTTCCCTGGTAATGTTAACCAGACTTGTGGTAAGGCCAGACACAGTGGCATTCAAAACAAGTCATAATTAATCTGAACCACCTTATTTTTCAGATGGCACCTGGTACTTTGAGCAGAAAACAGCTAGTGTGCCCCATTACATAGTTCAGGATAAAAAGTAAGGTTCAAATAAAAAAAAAAATTGTGAGTGTATAAAAATGTATTCAGAACAGAGCATTAAGTTCTGATTTCAACAGAAAAAAGTTTGAGGGACTAGCTGCTAATACATCAGCTATAAATATTTTTCTTTACAAATTATTGCAGTTGATAAACTGATGTTTATAGTGATATATCAGTATTGCATAATCTAATGTTTACTTCATACTGTCATTATTCATTGCAATAAACTTGTATCTGACATGTGGTATGACTCAATCCAAAGGTCATGTTGGAAAAGTGTTTTTTAGTGTTCGAGTTACTTTTATGTTATATTTTATTGCATACTTTTGGCTTGTACTCTAGTAAAATGCAGGCTGCTTAACCTATGCCAGTACTTGGAAATAAAGATGCTGCTTACTCAGGGGTCCTGTTCAATGTGAAAAGGATATGCTCATCTGTCTGAAATCTGTCACACTATTTTGTGACTAGAAGCGTTATGGAAACCAGGAGTTTGTGACTTTGTATATACCATGAAACTCTACTTCAAAGGCGTTTAATGAAAGATAAATCATGTAATTGAATGACTTGTTTGCATTTTTACCATTCTGAAGGATGTGAAACAACAATGAAATACTGTAAAGCTCTAGTATGGAAGGGCTGAGTGACTCCTAAGTCAGGAAGCTTTGTTTTACTCCACAAAGTTGAGCAAACAGAAATCAAATCCAAATGGTCTGTGTCAGTGAACTCTGAAATAGTACTGGAATGTTGTTCCATCCAGTTCCTATTAGCATTGTCAAGATTCGTACTGGAAATTTTGTTTTTATCTGGAATGAGAGTCTCATCCTAGGTCCTGTGTTGCATCCACCACTTGAGTAGGGATTGGTCATCCTTATGAGCTCTGTTCTAGTTTCTGGTTAGACTTGAATCTGCTAACTTTTGGCATTTTCCAAAAGATTAATTTCCAGTGAGGGCTTAGTATTCTTCCTAAAATGAATAGGGTTTTTTTTCCCCCACCAAACTGAGTGGCTGGGACAAAAAAAAAACCAAAACCAAACCACTTCTTTATAAAATATGTGTGTGTATATACACAAGAGAAGGTAGGTGTGCTTCTGGCAGTGGGTAACATTAAAATATATTCTGTTGCTAATGCCCTTATACTTGAATAGAAAGGAAGATGTACTTGGCAGATGATTAGCAATTAATTCATTATCTTTATGCTGGGCCTGTTCCTTGGTAAACTGTATGTTTAGGAAGTAATGTAGACTACTGGCCAGTAAATTTGAAGGAAGACTGAAATTTTGATTGGGATCTCTGGCTACATTTTGAATGATTTTCACTGCTTGAAATATTCTTTTTAAGTTATTAAATAAGTTACTGCTCACTATTGGTTATAATTTCTTAAATTTATCTTGCTTAGACTCATTTAAATACGTTGTTTTTGGGGAAAAATGTTGTTCAAAGTTGTTGGCTTTTTGAAATTAGCTGTAGTTTAAGAATATTATGGGGTTGCAGTAATCTTCATTTTTAGGGGATGACTAACTTGATGAATGAGAACACTGTGAATATAGTGTGCTCTTTCAGCTGTGGCCTCTAGTATGAGTCACTTAAAAAAAGATATCTGAGAGTGAGTTAGACTAATTGCACCAGTTCCTCGTGTAGGCCAGAACATGAATGGCAATAACTTTTGGTCACTGTTGATGTGGAGTTGAGAATAACTTTTTATGTCTAGCAAATCTTGTGAGCCTATTTGTCATGCTAAATTTTAAAGTAGTTTATGGAGACTATGAAGAAAACTGAAAGAGCTCATGATAACTTAAGAAGTGTTGCCTGTAACTTGAACCTGACTGTTTCATTCCGTGCCACAGTTAAAATTTCCACAATCTCTGTTTTTAGAGGATTACCCCAATGGGACATGGCTCGGAGACGAAAATAATCCTGAGATGCGGGTCCGTTGCCCCATCACCCCTGCTGACATGCTGCACATCAGCACGAACTGTCGCACAGCCGAGAAGATGGCACTGACGTTGCTTGATTATCTCTTCCATCGAGAAATTCAGGCCATCTCCAACCTTTCAGGCCAGGGGAAGCATGGGAAGAAGCAACTTGATCCTCTCATGATTTATGGAATTCGTTGTGAGTATCATACTGAAACTTTTGGATTTATACTGTGCAGATAAGGCAGAAACTGTCTGCTATTTGCAGTTAAACCATGTTTTGTAAGAATGAGGTAGGTATTGTTGTTGCCAGACAGATGTTTTGTTAGCTTTTCTTTATGAAGGAATTCTAATGGGCTGGTTTAATTTAGCTTGTTGTGGGTGATCACCAAAAATTCCTCAATCTTGAAATCTGAATTCAGATTTCTTTGCAACCACCAGCTGTGAGTGCACCACGTGTAGTAAATATCAGAGAAGTATTACTTTCTCAGATAATGGAACAAATAATAAAACAAATTACCCATATTTAAATATTGTTCAAGTGTTCCAAACAGTATGGTCTTGAATCCTAGTTTTTTACTTGCCATTTATGTCTATTATTTCAAAAGACTTGCTGACATTGAGATTGAGGAAATTTGCAATCTCAGGAGAGATTAAGTATCAAAGTCTGTGGATTCATAACAGGAACGCACATGATGCTAATGTACTTCTGTCTGCTCCAGTGTGCATGAGTCTTTTGGTTATTAAAGCTATTATGCAGTATAATGAACAGATATTACTTACATTGAAGAAGCAATTTTTGGCAATTTAAAAGGTATCAAATGTGGTTTGCATATGGAATATAGTAGGCCTAGCCACTTGTTTTAAGTGAAAAGAAGAATCTGGACAAACGCATCTTGCTCTGATACAGTGACTTCTAGTAGGGAATTACTCAGTGAATACGTTGAGGACAGCCAAGTCTGTTCCATGTGCTATGGTGTAAATATTTTCCAGCAAAGGAGGTAGGCGAAGGCCTTTCAAACAGCCAAGCATCTGACACAAGCGTACACCTTGTGTGATACCTTTGCTATGCATGCAAAGAGGAAACAAATTTAAATATTAGTGTGGAGTTAAGAGAGAGTCTAAAAATGACCACCTTTACTAATTGAACTAGATTTTAAAATACCAGTAGATCTCATTGTTAAAAGATTCTTTATAGTCACATCTTATGTAGGTCACCGATGGATTAGTAGAGTGGGAATAATTTGTCGTACTAGAGTAGAGTGTTTTGTATGCAATTGCCAATTTGAAATGCCAATTAAGGCTTAAGAACATAGCCAGAGAGAGCTTATTTTGTATGGTGTTTGAAGAATTTGGTGTTTTATTTTTGTGCTTCTGTTAGGGCAATGTGTTTGATAGTTACATGGAAGAAAATGTGAAGAATATTCGATCATGAGACTGCTGTGCTTTCTTTACACAGTACTGAGTGGAGGAAGTACAGTCCTATTGACCTGCTTTTGTTTCTAGTAATTTGCTTGCTATCATGGGGAAATTGATAGGCAAAACTAACCCATTCAGTTTGCTGCATTAGGCCAATTTTTGTCTCCTTACATACCTGAAGCAGAAGACTTCAGGCTTCTACGGCAAATATATTAAATATGTATTTTTAAGGGAGAATATGATTCAAAGTAATTTTGATCTCCTCAACCTTTTTATCTATTGATCTCAACAATGTAAATGACCTTGTTCCATTGTGTTTTTAAAACTTAGAATTTTGTTGACAATAGTTTTTAGAAACATAAAGAAATGAATCTTGCTCCAATGTTAAAGCAAGTCACTAGCAGCCCTTTTCCTCATCACTTAAATCTGTGAGCACAAATCAAACGAGTGAGTTTATAACTACTTGTGTACAAAGAACAGGGTTTTGAAAATGTGAGCATAGGGAAGGAATGTGCTCCTGTGACTGAATCCTCAAGCTAGGGATTATGTCATTTATATAAGGCATTCTGACCATGAAGAAATTGGATTATAGAAGTGATCCCTGCAGTTGGAAAAGGTCTGCAATGCAGAAACATAACAGCAGTGGATCATAAGCAGCAGCATTCTGAACGATGAGCACAGAAACCACTGTCTGTGTCTTTGTCATAAGCACAGTTCAGAAGGTTTGGGATCCAGGTGTCTGAAACATACCTTTATTTCTTCTTCGTGTTGACTAGTGTGTTGCTTTCTTTTGGGAACCAGTCCATAGCAAACTAGGGATTGTGTATGACTTCTGGAAAAAATACAGCCTGTTTGAATCTGACCAGAGTTTACTTTTTTGGGTACCTAAATGTTAATGGTTGTTGAGATTTGCTGTTGGCCATGGCAAAGAACCCTGTGGCAGCAAATGAAGAAAATGCATGTAAACTTGATGAAGCAGCAAATTTAATAGCAACAACATTGGTCCAGAAATGATGATTTCATGTAATAACCTAATATGTCATCACTGAAAATAATTAAGTTGAAATGAAATTTGATTTCAGTACCCTGTTTATGAATTTGCTGTGATGTGAGTGAGCATATGGATGACTCATAACTTTCGAGGATGAGATTCTGGCCATGTTCAGTTCAGTGGCAGAACTCCTGTTGAGTTCAGCTGTGCCACGATTTCATCCTTAATGTTTGTCAGAGAGGTACTGGGAGGAGTCCTGCCATGCCATATTCACTTTGCTTTACCAGTCCACAGACCATCTGTTTTTTATTGGTGAAGTGTTGTTCCATAAAATCTACCAAAATCTGAGTGCAGCGCTAGCATGGGAACTAAATTAGGTTGTTGTCCTAACAATGTGGTTTGCTTCTGCTCTGAGCAGTAATACTTTGATTCATTATTTTAAACTTAAATGAAGAATCTAATGTCATCAGCCTCACATTTGCCAATCATAGCTAGAAAAGCTCAAGCCAATATAAAGGATTTTATTTTTCCTTCTGTTTCAAGTTTCTTGAAGTTTGTCAGTGGAAAGAGATTCCTTCCTTTCTTTTTCTAGAAGAAAAAGAAAACACTAACCCAATCTGTATTTAATAGAATATTTTGTATAATATGCAGAAACTATAAAAAATGAAGAGATGTATGTTTATTAAAAGTTCTTGATGTACTGCATAAGGCTCACTGCAAGAGAGATGAAAGTTTATCTTTGGAAGTATAAATTATCACTTGTGGCATAAATTTGCTTGTGGGGTGGCAGTGGTATTGAAGAAAGCTTTGGGGCAAGAAACCAAAATGACTTAAACATACTATATGTCATTAAGTAGCTCATTACTTCATCCCTACTAAAAATGTAGATATTTTCTGGTGAAATACGATATAAGAACATCCGTAGTTGTAATTTTCTTTGTGTAACAGAAAATAGAGGTTTAGGTCTTTTGAGACTTTTATAGCAATCTCCACAAATGAGTTTGAAAAAACAGATTTCCAAATTCAGAATTTTGCACTTACAAGAAACTTTATAACACAAAGGATGATTTTACATGTTGTCTTGCAAAAAATTGAGAGGGGATTTCTGAAGTTCATAAAAGAAAATCCATCAACAGTTTTTATTCTTTAAAATAATCTAAGTAATTAAAACAAAATAACATTAGTTATTTCCTGCTGTGTAACTTTGTTAGTGTGTCATTTCTGTGAAAGGCTCTTGCATCTGCACATGTGTTTTTGCAGACTCTCACCAATCATTTTTTAACATATTTGTCAGTTTTAGCTAATTATGACAAGAGGATAGAAGATCAGTACCTACAAATTAAATGCAGAATGAGTGGTTGGGTGGGGGAGGGAGATACAAATTCACTAACTGCATTAAGGAGAACCTGTGCCCTTAGTTCAGTTGTATTATTGGACATCAGAAATCCTCTCTTGGCTCCATACAGTCGTCTGTTGCTCAGGGAACTATTTATGCATATTGAAATAACTGTCACATTAGGGACATGATTGTTGGTTAAAAAAACCAAACAAACAAGAACAAAAAAAAAACCCCACCAAAAAAACCCGGTACCCGCAGAAGGGAGGGTACCGTGGTGAAAGATGTATGAGTACTGTTATAGCCATTTAGTACTATTCTGTTGAATTTTCCCATCTGCTTCCAAGACTACTCGGTAGAGTGAATTTTTGCTGATTTCCTGTCATGAGTTAACATTTATTTCAACCAGAATACATCCCTGTCATTTAAATAACATAGGAAAAAAGTGTTATCTGAAAATATCTTATGATAAAGTCTGATTTTTAACTATATGGTAAATGATGTATATTCTGTTTCAAATGGCACATAACTTTTTAAGATGCAATTAAAAATGTGGAATAGAAAGAAATTGGTAATCAAGCCTTGGTATTTCTGTTATGTCATAATATTGCTTCCAGTAAAGATGGGACCGCTTTTCTACTGTACTAGTTGAAAGAGATGTTAATACACTTTGATAGAAGAATGAAACATAGCTATGTCCTCTTCAGAGGGCTGCTCAGATAGAATTGAGCACTATACTGCTCTACAAAATTCATTGACACAATACTACTTGAGAAGCAGACCACCCGCGTTTGTTTAATAGGAAACACATTTGACTCCTGCTTGATTGTGTAATGTATGTCAGTAAGATCAGTGTATGTATATATGAGTATATATATTCATGCACATAACCCAAACATAATGCAGGTTGGGCCAGTTTAAGCAACTTGCGACTTGTGTCATGTAAAATCTGCGCATCACAGTAAGTTACTACTGTTTCAGGTTCTCATTTGCTTTTAATGAAGGTTTTGATCTTGATAGCAATGCAGGATAAACAACAAATATACCACACTTCTGTTCCATCTTTCTTGAGCATTACCATGCTTTTAAATACTGGAGGAAGGGTAGTAAGTTCCTTCTCATAGACAAACTGTTAGCTCTCATGTTTCTCACGAGTGGATCTGTTTTATGAGAAACTGCAGACTGTTGCTATTATATAGAATGTTTTATATAAATAAACATTACAGTTACTGAAGATTGCACTATAAATACAGAATGTATTTAGTATTTGCTGTTTTTTCATTTTTCCACTTTAAAAAAGCCTTTTTTATTACTGTATTTTTATAAACTATACCCATTTTTCCTTTTATATCCTTTTTTCCTTCACAATCTTTGTATACTTTTTCTGCACTCTTTCTCTGTCTTACGTTCATTTCCTGTTTATAATTCTGGGCTTCACGTATCTCATTTCCGGATATCGTACTAGTCACTGACTGTCAGAGTGTATAGTGTATATACAGTGGTTTAAAACAGTGTTACACCTAGATGCAACAGAGATGGATGGCTCCAAGTCTTGGTTATCAGCAATTGTACACATGCATTTAGACCTTGGATTCCATCTGGAGACTGTTGGAGAACTTGGAAATTTTTCAAATTGGCATGTTGTCCAATCTCTTTAATATTTCATCAGCATGAGAAACTGATGAATTTCTGTAACTTGGATTGTTGTGATTACATTGCTAATTGTCATTTCAATCTGTCCCCCTTGACAGACCAGCTAACTTAAGAATCAGTCATGCTCTGGATACTCTGAAAGTTTTGGGGGAAGAGGAATGGGTTAGTGGCAGGATCCCTGATGTTTTCTGTTTAACCCATGCTTCTGTTTCTTCATTATATAGGACATTAACTACTCTTCCAAGCTATAGTAGTCTGAAAAGAAGTTATGTGGTTTGTATCTGCATGGATGAGCTAATCTTGTGGTCCCTGGAAGTACTTGTTGCCAACATTTTCTTCTCCTAGTAATAAATACCATGGACTGTAGCTCTTTGGAAATAAAAATTTACTTCAGCCTGTTCCTTTGAGGACTGCAGTGTTATCAGATGCTCTAGTGCATTTCTCCTCAACTGCCAGATCATGGCTTAGAGGTGGGACAAACTTGATTTTACAGTTTGAAGGGTTGAGTATAAGCAGACAAGAATTCATCCAATTCTGCAGCATCATGCCTGTGGCAGATGGGGGAGTTGAAGCAGGTTCTCCTCAGCTGTGTGCTGTTCAAAACCTCCACTCTGAATCTTACCAAGTGGACCACCTCCATCTGACAATTTTAGAAGAGCTGCGTTGTGGTTCATTCTGAAGTCCATGAGAGTGGTGACTGTCGTCAGGGACAGAACTTGGGAAGATAGGAGGGAGAGTTTGCAGAGGGGTTGAACTGTCTCGTACTCAAGAAGAAAGTGAGAGCGAAGTCTGAGAGTTCAGCACATCTTTAAATGGAAAGAAGTGAAAGAAAGCATTTCTGTTGTGCTTTTCTCATATCCAAAAAGCATTAATTTTTTTTGTACAGCACCTTCGGGAAAGGCCTTGTGATGCAGCATTGCTGCTTTTTTCAAACATGTTGTCTTCCTCAGAGCTGCAAAAGTCTGGCTTCAGTTCCAAATAGCTGCTTCTTTGTGAATCAATTAAATGCTGCCACATGGAGGGAAGTGATAACCTCTTTTGAGGCTAGGCAAGAAGATAATATGAGAACCCATTGAGTTTATCTCAGCACCACAGTTCTCATAAATGGCATCAATGCTGGCACTTGCTTACTGACTTTATGTAAGCACTCTAATTTAATGCTGGTTGTTGTTTTCTTCTTTCCTGGGCACTTATGTTTATTTCAATTACTTGCTGGCCAGTTACTGTTTATTAAAGTGAAATAAAGACAGCAATTTTGGGAAATGAATTGTTGGCAGTGTGTTTTCTCTCTCCCTCTCACACTTCTCTTGTTCTTGCATTATACAAGTGATGAATTTAATTTTCCATTCTTGAACGTAAGCAGCTGCTTAGCCTGTCAGTGGCAACTGTGATTGCATGTAACTTGATTGTGCATGATGTGCTGTCAAGCATTTGGAGTTTGTAGGCTCTACAGAAAGAAGAAAACTAATGCATTAGGTCACTTGGACCATCCCTTTCCAGCTGATGCAGAGTTGTTCCATCCTGTCAATACTTTTCCGCTTTGGTCCTCACTTCTTGAGAGGCAGCTAAAAAAATACAGATAAGTCTGTGAGCATAAAAGCAGTTTTCTCAGTGACTTTAAATGTTGCTTCAGGAGTGTATAATGAAAAAAGGGGCAAGTTGTTTAATTTTATAAGAAAGATGTGCTCATTATAAGAAAGTTACTGCTACAAATACGATAACTTAGCTGAATGAGTGCTGTTTTTTTGTTTTCTAATGAATATCAAGGGAGTCTTGCGTGGATTTTAGAAGTCATTACGTATTAATGAATTAACAAGCCCCAAAGCCTGATGTCAGCAAGAAGTATTGGACCATTTGTAATCAGTGTTGAGCGTGATGTCCAAGGATCATCTTTATCAATACCGAAGGTCCACCTGAGCTATGAAGTTACAAGTAAAATAGAGGACTCTTTGTATCGTGGTTGTACTAGTCACTGTTTTCTTTGGGCTGATTCCTCCATACGTGGAACTTCTCCAGTGTTGTGACTGTTTGCAGGGTAGTTACTCCAGTGTGCAGCGGTGGTATCCCTTTAGGACCCAATTCAGAAGGATGCAGAGCGTGCTTTACTCTCACCATCTGTAGAGGAGGCTGGTGGTTACCCAGTATCACTCAGGCTCAGTCCCTGCATAAATAAAATATCCTAATGAACTTTCAATGGACTCCAGACAAGAAATATTTTCTTTACTATCGAAGGCCTATAAGTGACAAAATTGAACTTTTATGGTGTGGTTTTAGAACACATGAAGAATCTAAGAAAGTATTTGATCCCTGACATTTTGAGAGGAAAAGCAGCTCAGCCACCAAACACAGATTGATCAGTGCAAAAATAATGTACATTCATCTGGAAAACGCATTGCTGTAGGCAAGGAGAGCTGTGATTTCACAGAATGTCATAAACGGAATTCCAGAAAGTTGCATAGCTTTTCCTTTCCTGGCTTTGAACTTTCTTTTCTCCATTTCACAAGGGTTAAAAAGTGAAGTGAGGAGATGCCTCAAGCTGACTGCAAGTAAAATGTAAATAAATTCCCGCAGCGTTCGGGCTTCTGTCGTGCCAGTCGTTTCCAAACCCACAAGCTCCTTCGGAAGGGGAGAAATTTTCGTTGTTGATTCATAAGTGAGTTTTTCTTGGCGGCACGTGTGGTGGCGTTTGCCATCCAGATGGGCTCCCGAGGCACTGCGGTGAGGGCTTATGTAACGGGATGTCTCGGGAAGGGGGTGGTTAAAGCAACAACCCTCCTTTTTCCATCGGTTCTGCTGCCGGTTCTGTCAGATCGTGTCGTGCTGCTGTGTAAAAGACGAACAGCTGTTTAATCAACTTCTCTGTAAAATCGCGGCTATCAAAAATGACCTGAAGTGTGGTTATTGGCAGCGGCTTCTTAAAATCAGAAACATTTTTTTCGATCAAGCATTACTGCTTCAATTTAGGTGATTCCATTTGTTTTGAGCATCAGACTTTGATTTCAAACAGTGAGTTGATCCTTTGGCAATAAACACATCATATACTTAGGTATATTCCATTCCAAACCAGAATGATGTCTGATAAACCTTGTGGGATTGTTTCTGCCAGTGAGTAAAAGAAATAGCAAGATCTTTGCTTGCTATGATCATAAATGAATGCTCTGACATTTTGAATGTGCAAAACTAAAAGGTAGATTTAACTGAATACTTAAAAGCATGATATCCTGTAAATGTTTTTCTCTTATGCAAAAAGAAGGTAATAGTTATGATGAGCGCATTAGGTATTTTATTTGGAAGGAGGTTGTTAGTGGCCGGGTAAGTCAAACAAGTATTGGAGTCTTTAGGTCCTAATCTTCATGAAAAGCCATTTCAGATGAAAATGCTTGTGCAGTCTGTATGGAATGCTGTCACTGCAACTTTTTTAGCTGTACAGTTATAGCTGTACAAAGTATGCAGTTTTGCTTTCATACTGAGACTGAAATGTTGCATGAATATATATATATATTTTGGGAGGAAATGAAAAAGATCTTCTTTTTTCAAGGTATCTTGTTTTATTTGCTGTGTTTCTTAGATTCTTGCAAGATGTTTTTTAGAGCAAGCAATGTGTTTTCTTTTAAAAATGGAGGGAAAAATAGAAGCAAATCTATTTGTCCAGTATCATTGTAGTGGAGTACCTCTCATGTAACTTGTGAGCTGTAGCAAGTCTGTAGTAGATGACATGAAGACTTTTCTATTTTCAGATTATAAAACCTCTGGTTTGGTCTAGAATTATTTTCTTGTGGGGTTGATTGAATCAATTTAATGAGTCAGACACTTTAAGTTTTTGATAATTTTTGATAATTATACTCTGGTTATTAAACAGTTACATTTATGCAGCTGTTGATATTCTGTCACCATAGGAGAAATGTGATCAAAAGATCCCTACAGGAATGCCTTATGGCCACTACTGTAACACGCTGTGTGGAACTCACTTCAGTCAAAGTGTGCCACCAGGAACATCAAAAATACTCTATTTATGTAGTGATTAATTTGCTCGCTTCCATTTCACAGCATATCTCTGGTTCTGCAGTTCTGCTAACCTTTTGTGGCACTTGGCATGTGCTGCAAGGGAGTCGGAGATTTGAGCAAACATACACATGCACGGATAAAAATGCTGTTGTTTCTTGCCAGAATGGTAAATTTGATGCTCCACTGGATGGCATTATTTGCATGCTTATGGCTGTCTCTCGATGAGTCAAAATAAAATAGGTAAAATACATAAACATAGACTGGCTTGTTTTCCAGAAGGGTGGTAAGGTGTGTCTGAATGTAGGAGCTCTTCTGTTTTAGAAGAGGGTACATTGGTGGAATTTGGAGTTTCTAGATGCTAATATAATTTTATTTTTGTTTTTGAAACTTCTGGTAGGGTTCTGTAGACCCACATGGGTCCTTTTAATTTGTAGAACAAGGGCATTTAAAATAATTTTTAATTTCATGTTTCCTCTGGTTCTGGGATTTGCTAAAAATTATTCAGGCAAATAGTCTATATAAATATTAATAATAATGAAATATTTGGACAAATTAACTTTTAATACAGTACAATTAGATGTTAAATATTCTGGTAATTGGAAGCTAGTTATTATTTCTTTTGAGGAACAGTACACTGCCAGAATCAAATCTGAGCCAGATCTGCATGTAAGCACCAAGAAGGTGCTTACTTTTCTCGTGTAACATTTGGTTTCAAAATGCTCTGTTTTACAAGAGCAAGAACAGAGAAAGAGAAACCTCATGCCTTTTGGGTTGTACTGCTTTCTCATAACTTAAAAAAACAAACAAAAAACTATCTGGATGTTGGAGACTACGTATTTTACCTGAAGCAGAAAGACTTCTAGCAATCATTTCTAAAAGGTGAATGGTCTCTTGCAGTAGGCCTTTGATCTGGTATGCTTGAGACAAATGTGAAAAATAAATGTGGTTCCAGTCATCTGTCTGCATCCACCAAATCATCGGATCTGCAGCTTCAGATTGACAGAGAAAGTTGTAATGATTGAAGCAGTGAATCTTTCACTTTAATCTGTTATTTGTGACACAAGCCCGTATGCGCAAACACTTTTTGTGCTGTTTGGTAGATACTTAAAACAACTTAACTTCTGAAATGTTTCCTCAATGTGATAGAGTAATTTGACATTACTGAGGGAAACTTTCTTGCCTGTTCTTCCAAGTGGTTTGGTGTTCTATTTGCATAGAATTGTAATCAGCAGATTGTCTAAACAGTGTAATGAGCATTTTATAAATAGTTTAATACTTCTTCTGGCTTTCATTGATGCTGGTATGTCAAAATGCACCCTTTTAATCCCAGAAAGTATTTCTACCAGACAGATACTTTATTTGAATTTGTTTTGTTTTAGGAGCTGATATGAGAAAACATTATTTTAAATCATTGATTTTCTTGAAATAGCTAAAACATGCTGCTTTCCTATGTATTAGAAAGGAGATTTTCATTCTAAAAGGGAACCAATGAGTGATAGTATGTTACCTCAACCCATCCTGTTCTTGAACTTGGGGAATTTGTAGTAGCCATGGTTTGGGACAGATGGTGTCTTGGTAATTGTAAGACCTGTATTGCTGGGATTTTGGGGAGTGGGAATGGGATGCTGATAGGCTGATGTCAGTTCAGTCTGCAGAAATTGACATCCACAGTCTCACTTCTATTTCAGTTATCTTGTAAAAGGTATGAAAATACAATGTCTAGAGTTTGGTTCCTTAATGTGGTGACGTGTGTATTTATATAACACCCGCATCATGATGACATCTGGAAGCCAGGAGAATTATGCAATATAAACAATACACTCCTGGAAAAAACATTTTTTGGTGTCCCTAAAGTTAGTCCTTATTCCCTAAATTGTCTAATCGCATGCTCGCACTTAAGACCACTGACTTCACTGACGTTTTTCACATCTGGACTGTTTCCTCGAACATGCCTGGCTTTTTCAATTGTATTCTTAGTGCTATTTATGAATTTCTTTACTCTCTTGTCGTGACATTTAATTTTCTTACTATAGGTAAACAATTTCTAGGTATTTGTTGTAAAGCAGTTGTTGTAAAATTAGCAATTACATGTTTTGTTATAAAGTTACCTAAGACTCCTCATGATCTCTAGAATAGAGTTGAGTTCCTACTGGCCAAGTAGAAAGGGATTTGATTAATGTGGCATTTTGAGGTTTATGTATTATTAGAACTTAGTTGAAGAGTATAATAAAATAATCTGTTTTCTATGGAATCTTATTTGCAGAAATCCTCTTTAATCATATCGTCTGTACCTAGGAAAGAAGGGCATTTTTTTCTTTAAAAGCTGACACCTGAAAATTTCCTGAAAAAGTTCAGCTTTTGTGAACATTTTATAATGTTTGATTTTTATATTTCACTGTTGAAAATATTCTGGTTACTGACACAGGTTTAGTAAATCCTTATTAAGGTACGTGCAGTAGAATAGGATTTCAGTTGTATTTGAGGCTGTAAGTACCCCCTGAATATAGCTTGTACTGTAACATGTGCGCACTGTAGTCTCTAGTAGTCTATAAATTTATGGCTGTTTGAAAGGTATGAATGTAATAGTTAAACAAAGAAACTGTAGAAATAAAATGGAAAACAGAGTAATTGCTTGGTAGCTGAATTTTCCTTCCCTTCTCCGTCTCTCCAAGTTTTTAACAGCTCCCCCCATCTCTTTTTGGATGTTGTTTAGCCTGTGGACGAGAACAATGTTATGGAAAGTGATTATCTGGTGACGTGATTGATGTTCACAAGCATGTGATGTTGGAGAAGCTGCCAGGGTTCTGCCATCCCACTGACTGTAACAGGGCGAGTTTTCCTTGAATGAGGATGATGTTGCTCTCCCCTCCTGCATCCCTTTGCCCAACCCTAAACACTTCTGAGTTTTGGAGGGGGAAACTGCCTCCCAGCTGTGCAGGTCCGACCCCCCCCCCCCCCCCCCCCTTACT
>NW_010973104.1:2347326-2458234 GCF_000737465.1 Haliaeetus leucocephalus | reverse complement strand
CCCAGCTGAAAAATGAGTAAACAATTGCTCTCTTTAAAATTGTTTCCATATGGTCAATGCACGACCATAATTACGTTTGAAGAATTGAAGCCTGAAGGCGCGAGAAGTAACTTCAGAGGTGCTTAATTTTTTCCTCTGCTGTTCCAATATTTAGTACAGCAGATTTTGTTGTCATATGCTATTCGTTTAATAAAAAGAACTCCAAATGCATGACCCTTATGTGAAAAAATGCATTTTGTTAGCCAAACCCCCAAATAATCGCCCCTCTTCATGATTCTGAGCAGTCAGAATCTGAAGCCCTTGTTTTTCATAATATCCATCATATTCTTGTCAATTAAAAAAAGATTCTGTTCATCAGTTTAGTCATCTGAATTTTGAATGACATCCTGTTGCTTTTTCTCTAGACTTTAAAAATTATGTTGAATTTGAAAATGGAAGGAACCGTTAACCAAATCTGTTTGGATTACGCATTTAATGTAAATATGTCTTTATTTTATACATGTGGCTGTTAGATTCTCTGGTGGTAATACTTTCCCTAATCTTTCAAAATGTAACAATAACAGAGGGAAAGTCTGTGCCATCTCAGTATAAAGGGCAGCAAAGGGAACTCTGCCAGGTCCATGAAAATAATGCTTTACCTTTTCATTTTCTAAAGAAATCTGATATTCATGGAGAGTGGAAGCAGCACAACCTAGCAATATCCAAATGCAAGCTATTGACATGAAGTTTGTTTTTTAGGAGGCTGATTTTGAATGTGGTATCAAGATGGAATATTTCATGTCTGGTTTTGATATTAGAAATGTCTTCTCTTCCTCCTCAATTTGTTCTTAATTAAATTTCTTTACAATTTAATGTTTTATGTGGATTGTTTTGTCTGCTGACTGACTTCTGACCTTTAAGAAAGAGAGGATTACTTTCTCAGGAACATTGTTTTCATGGGGTTTTCTTTTTTTCTAATTAGCCCAGTTTTTAAAAAAACCCAACACTTTCTCCCCCTATTTTGTACATTAGATGCCCCCAAAGTTTGGGACTGTATAGTCATTTCAGACATCATTGCTGACGATCTTTGTGTTTGTACCAGATCATCTTCACTGCATTTCCAAACTTTTTTTGCTTTGAACCACAGAAAGATTTATTTTGCAGTGCACAAGAAGCATTCTAGAACTTGTGTCAGTCATCGTTTTAGTTTTATAAGAACTTTGACAAAAATGTGCTGTGTGTTTCATCTGGGATGTGGAAGGCAAAACTTAGTATGATGCACCTGTTGGCTTTTAAAGCTGACTTCTTGATAATTTCACTGAGGCACACATGCCTTCCTCCTAAGCTTCTGTTTGATAAGATTTGAACATTGATTCTTGCAAACCAAAGCGATTTCCTTTTTGCGGACTTCAGAATAGCGTGTGTCTCTGAATTCTTTGTGCAGACCTTTTTGTCTCCCAAGCTGCTGCTAGTATGTATCTGGTCTATAGAAATCACTCAAGCTCTTGCAATTTATTAAATAACTGAACTATTTTAAGTCTCTGGTGTGTTTTCATAGAAAGCTTTGTTTAGGAAATGAGGTTCCCAAAGAAAGCAAACTTTGGACCCTTAGTGTTTAAAAACAAGCACATCCTTTGTTTTGAATGTTACCGGCAACTATCCATTGTCCTAAATAAAAGGATCGCTAAAAACACAGTCAGCCATCCTTAGATGATCTAAATCTTTTACTTCACTCTTCTTGTATAAGTGCATCTGTCTTCCAAAATACTGTTGTCTTTTTGCCAAAGCGCTGAATTATATTGCTGAATGTATTTTTTATGTGTTTGTAGCAGAGTTATGTGCCTCATAGATACTGTGCTGCTTACAAATTACAGTGCTTCTTGCTGCTTTTGACTAGCAAATGTTCCAAAAAAGTCAAATCCCTTCTCGCTGAAGTATTTCTGTCTTTTCTAATATGGATTTACCCAAGTAAAATGTCTCATTTGCAGTATCTTGCTTTAGTACTGCCTTTCTAACTTTTTTGGGTATTTGACATACTCAGAATGAGACAGCTGAAAGCTCTCTTGCATGTGATCATTTATGGATAGAGAACAGAAAGCACGCTTCAGTTTTCTAATATTGTTTGCACATGTTTTCGGGATGTATCTCTCTGCTACAGGTAAATCATATTTCTAATGTTATGGTGAACTTTTTATCTGCTTAAAAAATACTCCACTGTCGTTAGCATTAGATTTTTCTTCAGTCATCAGTGGACTGTTATGAAATGTGGTTGCTAAAGACCTATCCGTAGAATAACATTTTAGATCGTAATACCAACTGGATAGATTTATACATCTGAAATTCATTTAACCTTCATATCAACTATCTATGTATTTAAGGGCTAATTTTTCATGCCTAATTTGCACATGCAGTTACTGTGACTGAGTATGCAGTTATGGTAAAAATCTGTGCAAACAGTAGGTGTTTCGTCTATAGCAGTTTTACACCTTCGATCACTGTAACAGCTAAGTAGGAATTTCATGAATAAGGGAAAAGAAATAAGCACGCCTGGCTTTGAAAATCTGTGCCTCATGTCTTAGGTCTCTCTAGCTAAAACCTTCTTTTCTGACTCTACCCTGTTTAGCTTGTTACCTATTTTCCATGCTTTTCTCTGTAGTCATGTTCTCTCCATGAAGGTAGTGGTCTCTCTATCCAGTATTTCATGGCCATTCCTTATCACATTGATTAAATGATAGCTTTTGTGACCAGTAAGTAGAAGGTCTTTCCCTGTCTTTCCTCAATAGAACAATTTCTGGGACATTTTATGTTGCAGCTCTGGCACTAAGCATCTTTCTCAAGCTCTCGTCCTACATGCTTGAGTCCCCTAGTATGAACAGTTCACTGCACCTGAGACTACCTTGTCCCAAATAATTTATACTGCTTTTGATTTCTCTTTGAATTAAGTGTCATCCTGGAATATCCTATGGATTACACTGTAATAGTTAAAATCCCTAGCTAGACTGCTTTTCTGTGAGAGTCTTCTCTGACCTACAATTGATTCAGTCACTTCTCTAAACAGAGCAGCGTACAACGTGAAAGTCTTTAAAATCTATTTATGAATGAAATATGGAGATTTTTCCAAAGTAACCACAGAGCATATGACTGTGTTTTATGTAGGACTACACAAGTATTTTTGTATGTTCTGACAGCTGAGGTCGTATAAAGAGTTAAAGCACGACTGTTTTTATTGGACTTTACTGCAAACATTTATAAAGCCATTTCTCTGTGTAGTGCATATTAGTAATAGATTAAACTGAGAAATGTGGTCTCAGTATTTACAATACAGAATGTGCTTTCCTTTTGCTGACACCTATGGAAAGGAAACTGCTGCACAGCAGCAGATGATAATAATTTCAGTCGATTTTCTTCCTTTCCTACTCCCACCCTCTTTTTGGAGACATAATGTAGGGGTTGTAAAGCAATCTCTAACGTGCTTGCTATCACTTGCCAGTAAGAAATCTTGAGGCCTTGAAAATGCTTTTGAATTAGCTTTTTTGTGCCAGTGTCTTCCTCCTGTTTGTTCTCTACTTTATTTCAAATTGATTTTTGAACAGATCTATAAGAAAATTTAGAGCATTGGAAAATAAATGTGTTCAAAAAATATTGAGGACTTAAGAGATACGGTACTTGACTATGTTAGATCAGTTACCTGCAGATTTCACTTTCTGAGGATGCTGGGCTCATTCATAATACAAAGAAAGTACAAAGCTCTTGGTTTGTGCAAACCTGGAATTTCACAGCTGTAGCCTTCAAATAATTTGTTTTACAGGAACAGACCATATCCTGTTCGTAGGATTATGCAACAGCTTAAGCAAGTACTTCTTGAGTACTTGAGTACTGCGCTCAGCTCTGGGGCCCCCTAATTAAGAAGGACATGGACCTGATGGAGCGGGTCCAGAGGAGGGCCACGAAGATGATCAGAGGGCTGGAGTACCTCTCCTATGAGGACAGGCTGAGAGAGTTGGGGTTGTTCAGCCTGGAGAAGAGAAGGGAGACCTTAGAGCATCCTTCCAGTACCTAAAGGGAGCCTACAGGAAAGACGGGGACGGACTCTTTATCGGGGAGTCTACTGATAGGATGAGGGGTAATGGTTTTAAACTGAAAGAGGATAGATTTAGATTAGATACTAGGAAAAAATTCTTTACTGTGAGGGTGGTGAGGCACTGGAACAGGTTGCCCAGAGAAGTGTGGATGCTCCATCCCTGGAAGTGTCCAAGGCCAGGTTGGATGGGGCTTTGAGCAACCTGGTCTAGTGGAAGGGGTCCCTGCCCATGGCAGGGGGGTTGGAATTAGGGGATCTTTAAGGTCCCTTCTGACCCAAACCATTCTGTGATTCGCAGGGTCAGGATCCTATTTGAGAGTGAGATTGAAAAACCAGTAGGTTGAAAGGATGATTTTACTTTGCGGAGTATGGAGAGCAACTGATACCAAAAGGAAAATAAGAATCTTGGAGATCCTTCAAGCATAGTCATGTTAAGTAAAAGCATGTATTACAGCTTTGGATTGTTTTTTAACTGCAGCATTGCACATCTAAATCTGGAAAGTTTAGAAGTACTGAAGTTTTAGCGAATGTTAAATGTTCAGATCTTTCAGTTCACAGGTTTTGAACCTTTGGGCTTACTTTTTCAAGTGTTTTTTCTGCAGCCATGAGTATTATAAATTTCTGTTAACATACAGTCAAATGCACTCAACTGTTGATGCTTTAAGCAAAATATAAACCACTCTGAAACATACAATGAAATGATAAAAGTATGTAGCACTATCAGGAGAACCTTGAAACAGCTGACAATGCACAGCATGTTTCCTTCCAGTTTTAAAGCCATTTGTCCAGATGTTGAAACAAGCATTTCTTGTCGTACCTGAAATAGTCTTTTTGCTCCCTCTGTTTCTTGTATAACTAGGCTTCCCCTTTGGGTGCAGAGGTTGCACATGATAATGAACCTGTTTTGAGTTGGCAGCGGGACTCAAACTGTATGAGCTTTGTTTGAAAATAGTCAGTTCAACTCACGAGTCAATGTTGTGTTTATATAACAGTTTGGCAACTTAGCACCAGATGCTGGAAAGTGCATAATATGGTTCTTCAAATGACTTAATACTAGTAGTAACATTTTCAGAAGATTCTAACTTTGTATTGCATTTTTATTGGATTCTGATGAATTTTGAACTGAGCTTTAAAAGAGGTTTTTTTAATAGGGAGCTTTATATGGCTTCCTACTTATCAGACTTATGCATATTGTGGGGCCCTATCAGTGAGAAATAAAGCTTTATCCAGTTTTGGCTTTGGAGTGCTGGATCCTTCTGTTGGTTAGTGTTGCACAGCTTGAATGTAATAGTGCAGCTTCCATGGATAGAAGTGTAGATTAGAAAATTTCGTAGACCGCTGACATTTTTAAATACATAACTGTGCATATGTATGATGACTTAATTCTGTGAATAGTTGTTGAAATCCCATCACTGTGTATAACTTCGATGTTTTTTGTAGTGTCATTGTATTCCTTTAGGCAGTGTCAAGCATGAGGGTAGTTCTAAAATTTTCAGAGTTGCTTTGTTCACCTTGTGTGGGTGACAGTGTGTGTCATCTGTGCATTTTCCTGAACATACGGGTTTATGCTGATTTTCACCCCTTTGTGTTTCTCTCTAATTACAGGTCACCTATTTTACAAATTTGGAATCACAGAATCTGACTGGTATCGAATCAAGCAAAGCATAGACTCCAAATGCCGAACAGCTTGGAGGCGGAAACAGCGAGGGCAGAGTCTTGCCGTGAAAAGCTTTTCAAGGCGAACACCTTCATCATCGTCTTACAGTGGTTCAGGTAAAAAACCAAACAACCCATTGGCGGCTCATGGCTTAGACAAGCGTGCTCTTTGCTGGGTGAAAAACTGGCTGGATGGACGAGCTCAGAGGGTTGTGGTGAATGGGGTGAAATCCAGTTGGTGGCAGGTCACAACTGGTGTTCCCCAGGGCTCAGTATTGGGGCAGTTCTGTTTAATATCTTTATTAATGATCTGGATCAGGGGATCGAGTGCACCCTCAGTAAGTTTACGGATGACACCAAGTTGGAAGGGAGAGTTGATCTGCTGGAGGGTAGGAAGATTCTACAGAGGGATCTGGACAGGCTGGATCCATGGGCCAATGCTAATTGTATGAGGTTCAACAAGGCCAAGTGCCGGGTCCTGCACTTCGGTCACAACGACCCCATGCAGCACTACAGGCTTGGGGAAGAGTGGCTGGAAAGCTGCCCAGCAGAGAAAGACCTGGGGGTGCTGGTCGACAGCTGGCTGAATATAAGCCAGCAGTGTGCCCAGGTGGCCAAGAAGGCCAACGGCATCCTGGCCTGTATCAGAAATAGTGTGGCCAGCAGGAGCAGGGAGGTGATTGTCCCCCTGTACTCGGCACTGGTGAGGCCGCACCTCAAATACCGTGTTCAGTTTTGAGCCCCTCGCTACAGGAAGGACATTGGAGCATGTCCAGAGAAGGGCAATGAAGCTGGTGGAGGGCCTGGAGAACAAGGAGAAGGGTCTAGGGAACTCGTGAGGAGCAGCTGAGGGAACTGGGGTTGTTTAGCCTGGAGAAAAGGAGGCTGAGGGGAGACCTTATCGCTCTCTACAACTACCTGAAAGGAGGTTGTAGTGAGGTGGGTGCTGGTCTCTTCTGTCAAGTGGCTGGAGGTAGGACGAGAGGAAATGGGCTCAAGTTGCAGCAAGGGAGATTTAGGTTGGATATTAGGAAAAATTTCTTTACTGAAAGGGTTGTCACACATTGGAACAGGCTGCCCAGGGAAGTGGTGGAGTCACCATCCCTGGAGGTATTAAAAAAGCACGTAGACAAGGCACTTCAGGACATGGTTTAGGGGGCATGGTTGATGGTTGGATTCTATGATCTTAAAGGTCTTTTCCAACCTAAATGATTCTATGATTCTATAACCCCCCTCAAAACCCAAACAAACCCCAACAGAAATGGAAACTTACAGTAATAATGCCATTTGTTTTTCAATATACCTGAAAATTATATTGATCTTAGGTTGTAAATACAACAGGTGCATGTAGGACCCACAAATGTGAATATTTTTATGTAACAAAGAGAAATGGAGAAACCCACATTTCTCACAATTGAATTTTTGGAGTGGATTTTATATTATTGCATATTTTTTTTGAAGTACTATTTATCATTGGCAAAGAGGCCTCTCTGTTAACAGTATATGTATGTCTACAGTGCTCCTCAAGGAATGTATCCATGTACTAAGTGAAGCTAACCATCTGTAGTTAAATCATCATGGGTCTTCAGCGCAAGCAAACCACCTCCTGGTACATTCGGAGTCCTTCGCAGCCTCATGGGGCTTGTATCAAAGTAGATCCCTGGTAGGATGAGCTTCCAATCCTGTTACATCTACAGATTGCAGTCATGCTCCTGGTTGCAGTGCATTAATGATCCTTGAAAGGAAGCGAGATGTGTGTGTGTGTGTGTGTTCACAAAGAAAAGAGGGAGAAGGGGGTCTGTCTCTGAAACAGTAGTAGAATACAGATTTGCCAGAAATGAAAGTGTAGTATATTCCAGTGCGTGAGAGAGATTGGCTTGGTTGATTTGTACGTTATCTGAATGCCTGACTTCACTGAGATACTTGAGAACGTCCATGCGCATCTGTTAACTGAAAAAATTTAGTGCATGCAGCTTTGTGCTATCATATGGTTTGTTCGTTTGGTTTTTTTACCATAGTCATTTTTTTCAGTGGAAGGTCAAAATGTTTATGCAACTGTTGTTCATAAGAGGAGTCAAGTGAATAAATCTTTCTCAGTGTGTTCACACCATTTAGTAGGACGTGCTAAATTTTGTTCCTGAAGTATTTTTCTCTGAAGAAATTAAATATGTTGTAGGTGATTCTATATTTCCATGTAGGTATGTAAGCATGAATAATAATAACAAATGAAAAATACTGACCTAAGAAGTGTTCTCATAGGACATTTCTGGCTCATTCTTTTAATATAAAGCAGTGTTATGGGACATTTGTACATCATATATTAAAACCAGTGTTTTGGAAGTGAGCCCAAAGAAAAGGAAGTAAGTTTATTTGCCTGCATAAAATTTTTGGTTGCATGTTAACACTAACCACTGTATCTCATGCAAAGAATGCCAAAATCTGCTTTCAATGGAAAATTTTATGTGCTGGAACTAGGAATCATATCCAAAATTCTCAAATTAAAACAACTAATCAACATAATGATAACCATAAGCCATATATGTTGATGGGATTTTTATTTGCAGTCTCTTAGCAATCAGTATTTTAGAATAAAAAATGCAGTAGTAAGTGGATATTATGGGCCTGTGCTCATTAGACCATGTTCCTTGACTGTTGTGGAGATTTATTATTAAAAAATATTAATCTTTAATCTCCTGGTTTGGAGATTTGGGGAGACCAGTGTAGAGATGTAAAACACAGACTCAGGCTCAGTGAATTTTGTCTTCAGAAGGCCACAAGATAGTAAGTTTTGGTGGTTTTGGGTTTGTTTTTTTGTTTTTTGGTTTTTTTGTGGTTAAGCTGAAAACTAATTTTTTTTCCCCCAATTCCACTAACCTGATTTGTGAGTAAATTGTTCCATGGCTACAAAGACACCTGAATTAACTCTTGGGATTTCAGCAGCGTGCTATCTGAGCAGGTGGGAGTGGTGCAGTACAGACATTCAAGAGCTGGTTCTGCAAAGGCCACCTCAGTATTTTGGGTTGTGTGGCCAGGCTAGCTCATTTAGCTGGCGCAGAGCTGGCTGCCTTTGGTACATCAACTTCCAGGATTGCCCCAGGAGTTTTTATGCTGCCTGGGTCTCCCGCTGTACAGGCTATCTCATCTCCCAAGTCCCCTAGACAGCAAAGAGGTGGCTGCATGTCCTTATAAAGATGTCTTTGGTCCTGAAGATGATGAAGGTCAGCTGAGGCATCTTGGCATGTCACTGGCAGGGCTGTATAGACTATGCAGCCAGAAGTAGAGTACCGGCAATAACATTAACGGCTGCCTTTGGTAATGGTATGTGCAAATGTTCCCATGGATTCAAAGTATTTTGTTAATTCTCTTTAAAATATTACTTTTACTCAGAACGTCACTGGCATAATTTTCTGGGAGGCTGTAAAGATGTTGGATGAATTCACCACTACATTTGCACCCACTGTGAAAAAGCTCTTAGAAAAATAGACCACTTTTCAGAATCAGGTGATCCTTTGAAAAACTAATATGCATTTGAAAATCAGGTGGGAGTGGCATTTCACCTGAAGAAAGAGGAGGAGGTATAATAAAAAACAGGAGAGCAGTATATAGGGAAGGCTGAGCGAGTATATAGGGAAAAGAAAGAGAAGCAAAGATGCAAGGAAATTATGTAGTTTCATGTATGTTTAAAAGGGTAACTTTTGCATGACAGGGCTGTAATTCCACTGCTCTGTTCAGGTAACTTCATGAACCACTCAGACTTTGCCTTTGTGGTTTGACATCCCTGGAACCCCTCAATGGAATTACAGCATCATAATTCACAGGCATCTGTTCCTTATTATACACACTGTATAGTGGATATAGCAGAATTCCTGCTGCCAGCTAGCAGGAAAGAGAAGTAATATTTCACAGCTCTGCAGTAAAGGAGGTCTGTATTTCACAGTTATGACAACATAGCTGTCAAATATGGCTTTTTAAAGTGTTACATATGAACCCAGACAGTTTTTATGGTAGCATTTGTTTCACGGGGCAACTTAAGGTGAGCCTTGAATGGTCTGAAATTCAGCTACTTGAGAAACTGTCTTTCCCACTGTTGTTAGTTATAGCTATTAAGATCAGCTTCTAGGTGCTTTATGTCAGGTCTCCACCCAGCTGTGGTTGCTGCTGTCTGCAGAAGAGTACATGTGTTTGGTTTCACTGAGTAGTATGTTGCTCCATGTCAGTTCACATATAACAGGCATTTGAGTTGTTTATCTGTTGGGTGGAGTATAGTAGCTGCTTCTCGCAAAAGATATAATGGGAAAAAAAAAAGGCTTTTAAAAGATGGTGAATGGCTACTGTGTCATGTTTACCCTGTGAAGGATGCAGGGATATGCAGTGTAGTTTCTGTTATGTCCTCTGAGCTGTTCTGAGAAGTTCTGGCTTTGGCTCCACTCACTTGGCATAAGACTATATAACTTATATTCAGAGAAGCTATAATTATTTAGTTTGAGCAGGAAATTTAGTAGAGCGTGGTTCTGTGACTAGTCAGGTTAGGTCACTGAGCACCTTAAGGTAAGTGTGTCAGGTTCTCTGATAGTTTAGATACAACAGTGACGTTGCACACATTCAGTAGGAAAGCACCTTCACATCTTGTAAACAAGCATTTCAGGTTATGCCACGTGGGGGAAAAACGTACACACACGCTCACCCCTTTTATTGGGTTAAATATAATAAACCTAAGCTATTTGTGGAAGTACTTAAACTCACTGATTCTTCGCTAAATGATGATAATTTCCTAGGGAAGTTTTAGGGCTTACCCTAGAATATATTCCTGAAGTCTTCAGAAAGCACTTCTTTTTGAGATGCACTATTGCCATCAACGGATGCCTTGAATAGATGCATAGTATCATGGTTTCTGCCGTGCAGCTGAGCTGTTCTGAAAAGATCATTAAGAGGTTTAACTATGATTTCGATGTCCTGAGTGTGAATGAATGAACACCATGTTCCCTGTATGAACTTATTCCAGAGTTTGGTAAGGTTTTTCCACTTCTGAACTTGTGATTGTAGTATTTCATATTAAAATTGTGACCAAGAGGTGCAACAAAAAAAAGGCTCAAATCCAAAACTGTTGTGTTTGATTGGCTTGAAGTACTATTTTTCATCAGCTATCTCTAGGGGCTGGTAATAGCAAGATAGTTTTCTGTTGAATTGTAGTATAATAATACATGTTTCAATCAGCAGAAATTTATTGGCACTTTCTTCAAGTGTTGCAAAGGAGCACCATTCTCTTATGTGTTACAGAGTATTTTCTTAAATGCTGGTCTGCGAAAAGTCTAGAATAACTTAGTATTTTCTGTTTGGCAGTGAAAATTGTTGAACATCTCTGCATATCATTAAAAATAATGTTTTTGTTAGTCCTGAAATAGTCTCAAATCAGCACGGTCATTACCCTGCTGGACGTCCTCCGTTATGAATTAGGTGACTTGATTTTTCCAGAGCTGTGCTTTAGCAGCAATTAATTTGCCTCATTTAAAAAAAAAAAAAAAAAATATATATATATATATAGCAGCCTGAAACTCACCTCCCTGTGATGTGACTGATTTCAGTGGCTCTGAGGAATCTTGAGGGTGGTTGAGCACAGTAACAGGTTGCCCAGAGAAGCTGCAGAAACACTTTCCCTGGAGACAGTCAAAATCCACCTGGATGCAGTCTGAAGCAACTGGTTCTGGTTGCTCATGCTTTCAGGAAGGGCATTGGATTAGATGATCTCCAGAGGTCACTTCCAACCTCATCTGTTCTGTGATTTTGTGATTTTTATGAGTTATTGGCCACATAATAAATAATTCTGAATTATTTACATCTAAAGAGGATTGCTATTCTTGAGCTGCAGTCTTATGTACTTGTTTGACATGTCAAAACTTTTAGGCTTTTTCTACTTGTTGTGTATAAAAGTTTATGTAGCACATGGCTTTGATTTGAGTCGTGCAGTTAAAAATTATAACAGGTTTCCTCTCTGCTCTGTTTATCATATGGAAAAATTAGCTGCGCAAATGACTTAGAAATGCAGGAGGCTGAGCCCATAGTTCTTACGTAGCCTTTCAAGTTTTAGGCGTTGTAATTCTGTGATAGTGTTTAAGTGTTAAGAGCTCAAGAGGAACTGGTCTACAGACAAAAACGTGTCTAAGGAAGCTGTTACGAAAATATGAATGAGTATCACTTCTCTGTCCTTCACCCCAAAGATATTAATTGAGATTGTTCTAAATTTAATTGACTATGCAGCTTTACAGTAGCCATAAGATTTATGGGTTGCATAAAGTTGTTCTGGCAGACTGTTATATTTAGGCAGAAGTTGATTTGCCTTATTTTATCTGGCTCTTCTGTTTGAAGCTGTTGCCTTTTGTTGGAATTGGGGTATTAATTGCAGTGGTTTCCTCTGCTCTTCTTGGAGCCAACACTTTGGTCCTTAATGTGTGTTTTTCTCTTGTTTTTTTTTTCTTGACAAGAGTTGTACACATTGCTGCCATGATAATTTAGCTAGATATTCTTTTAAAAAATGTTAGCAGTCTGTGGAGGGAAGGCAGTAGGAAATGAGGTTTTTGGGAGGCGGATTAATTGAAGAGTGCCTTCTCCCTTTCTTTTAATTTCTCTTAAGATTGTTAAAGCTGTTATCACAGTTTTCCATGTTGGAATTTTTAATTAGTTCTATGTCTTTGGGATTTATATGTAGATTTAGGCTGAAGTGCTCAGCCTATGCTGAGTTGTCACATATAAAAACAGATGTGCAGTCAAATCTTCAAAGCTGTTCTGCAAAACTGGAGGTATTTAGAACTGGATGAGTCAGGTTGAGATAATGGTTTACAGTATACAGTTTCATTTCTATTAATTGTTCAGTAATGGTGTTTTTCCTGCTTTTGTTTTTGAGGACTGCTTTGCTACATCTGGCCATTAACCTTTCCTTGCTAGGACTACACATCAAGGAAGCAAGAAAAATACATCCTAGTTTGTAAGCAGAAGTGTGAGGCTGGGAGGCCTGTGCACTAGGAAAACAAATTTGAATAACACCACATAAGGACACTTATGAATCCCTTCTGCTACAGAATCTGTACCTCCTACATTTCCCTCCAAAATGAGAAGCCAGATGCTCGACTGATAAATATGAAGTAGAATAGGAAAGAATTAGAAAATGCCAAAGGTTTTGCCTTTGAAGTGAGGAATTTTAAAACTGATCTTAGTTGAGAATTAAACACGCACATTCTTGGAACAGTTACAAATTACATTTGTCTGACAAATCTAATCTTGCTCGGCAATGTCTGAGGAAGATAAACTTGAGAAATGTGACAGAAGTAACTGCTTCAGTGAGGGTGATTTTGCCAACTCTTGAACATTTGTCTGAGAAGACAGACTCGCTTAGGCTAAATTTTCTTTGACTCATAAGCACATGCAGTAAATGGAAAATGTAAAAGGTCCAATTTCAACTTGGGAGGAAGGAATATTTCAGCAGTTGTTTCCCCCACCCCTCCCCACCCCGTATCACTACTTAATCACTTAATCACCTGGTCAGTGCAGCATCTTTCGTTCTGTGGGTGGCTCCAAAGCTATTCCACCTAGTGGAAGGTGCTTTGGGTATGCCACGGATAACGTGCTCAGTAGTAGTAGTACATAAGCTGTCCAGTTCACGTCAAAGTACTCCTTCGTAACTAGTGCAATGGAAAATTTCAAAGCAAGAGTTCAGCTGTATAGCTTCTCGGTGCCAGGGATTCTCTAATACTTCAAAGTTGTAAATGTGAGGCTAGATAGTTTACATGATGGTGATTTGTGACTGTTGACATATCCTCTATTCAAGCTGTGTGCTATTCATGTTTGTGTTTGTTTTTAAAGGGGAATGTTTAAAAATGGATAAATATTACTTTTGTCTGGTCAGAGATTTAGAGGGGAAAAACAATACTTATAAAGGATGTTTTGTTTTTCGACACTGTTGAATCCTCTCTCTTCTTTCTTCCTAATAAGAAAAAACCCCACCAAAATCCAACAGAAAAAGAATGAAAACCCAACTGTGGTTCTTGCAGTGAAGCCAAACTGAAATCTATAAGTGACCATGGGAGATGTACAGTATGATTGCATTCAGTCTGTGTCTGCTGTTCCCACCTCTGAAAAGCGTAATAATTTCTGGCATCTGTGAAGCAAAAGATGGTTTTCGAATAAAGGCTTTTGGACTTTACAGTTAAAAATATATTTCAATATGTGCATATAATATATATGTAAATACATATTTTTATCTGCTGCAGCTCTTATTTCTTTGATGCTATTCTATTGCATAACTTTCTTAATCAGAAAATAAATACTCGTTATAAATACATCTTTGTGTTTTCTCAGAAGTACATTGTTGCAGTTTGTGTAATGGCAAGCTACAGGAAAAGTACTGCTAGAAGGTTATTAAACCTGCAAGTGAAACATGTCTTACCTCACTTGTGTCCCAAGTCCAGTTTTGCTATTTGTGTATGTGTATTTACATTTACACTATATATGTTTGAGCGTATGAAGTTATGTATGTATGCATATGTGTGTATACACACACATCTAAATGAAGGATTATGTATTTGGACACTGTGGTTTGACTAGAAGTTGAGTTTTAACTCAACTCAGCTGTTAAATTACATAGTAGGGGACTGGGAAACATGATGGAGAGACAAAATCACAATGGAATGGACTAGTGGTAGCCTATAAGAAGCAAGATGAATAAGAGTGGGCTTTCTTAGCCATTTAGCATCCTAACAAAATGCTATTTGTAAAATAAAAAAATACAGAAAATTAATTGCATAAAATATTATTAAGATGGAAGTAATGAAAATGAGAGAAAAGTGGAAGACAAAGAGGCTTATGTAAATTATCTTTCTAGAATATCTGTTACTTTCAGTGACCATGACAAAGCCACTGGCAATGGAAAGCATGGTATAGTATGAGAATTTGAATAAATCATGTTTTTATTTTGTTGACGGTGCAGTTTCTTATACTAGGTACAGGACTTTTCTGCCAATTGTGATTTGTTAATCCCATCTGGAATTCTTTACAGCAAACTTCCATTGTACAGCAGTGTAGGAAATACTGGAATTGCACAGTAAGCAACAGGACTGTATTTAAGAAATTCTGCAGTTACCCACTAGTCAAATGAAAGGTATGAAAGACGTATGTCCAATAGACAGCAAAAACATGTACTTGTTACGTTTTGCTTAGTTACTGCATTAAGTGTTCTGGTTGTAGTTATGTATTTGCAGATTGTTAACATAATTAGAGCTGTCTAGTTGAATTGTTAAGCAACTAAACTTTTCAACAAATAAGTAAATACTAGCTTGGTGGTTTTGAGTTAGTTTCCAGTTCCCGTGCTTAGAGTTAAACCTCAAAATTATCTTCTTCCACAAACATTTGCAGACAGGATGAAAAAAAAAAACCCCAAACCCCCCTCCCCAAAACAAATGGGTGATTTTATTAAAGCACATTTCTATTAAAATCTTTGTATGAGTGGATAAAGCTCATTCTTGCAAAACTAACATTCTCTTTTCAGTACAAATCTTAAGAGTATTAAGTAGAGGTATTAAAATTTTATGAAACATGGCTTCCTGCTGTGTTGGTTCAAAAAAACAAACCATCATTTCAAAAATCAAAGTGTATCAGCCATCAGTCATCTCTGAGCAGGATGAGGCCTATCTAGTGTTTATTTAAGCAATACATAAAATCTAGTAAGGAAATGATCTACAGTGGAAGTAGAGTGACACTGTTTTCTTAAATATTTTCATTATAGTTTCTGGTACTTGGGCAGCTTGAAAGCCGTGTAGTATTCAATGTTACTACATGTTAGATATTAATGTGTTTTACGTTACCTTGCAGCAGAAGTGTCATTGTCAGAGTAAGAAATAATTTAGAAAAATTGTGAAACACTTAATGCTTCAGAGATTTTTTTCTATGTATTTTAGTGGCATAGCAAAATAAAAATGTTAGAATTGTTTACAGGAATACTGTATGTAAAAAGTATTTCTTCAAAAGCATTATTCTAAAAGCTTTTTATGACAGTCCTGTTCTCTGAGATGTCTCAAATACAAAAAAGGAAGGGAACTAGGACTGATGGTGAATCTTAGTATGATACTAGTATGATATCAGGACATTTTAAGGTTTTTCCTTGCAGTGCGTACTTGAACTTGTCACCGGTGCTGCAAAAGTGTCACTGATCGATAGCCCCAGTTTTGTTCTTGATTCCTAAAAGCATATATGATATCTAGTGATACATTTACCTGCTAGTGGTATCTTAATCTGTAGGAAGACCCATACATAGCATTAGTCTCTGGTATTCCACTTTACCCTTTCAGTACAGAATTATTGACCTTATGAGTCTCTCAGTATCACTGACACCAAATGGATAAAAAGAAGTCATGTTTCAAAAACAAAAAAAAAAAGAAAAGGCATTTGAGTGCTTTTATTGCTTTTATGCTAAAAAAAAAAAGTTCTTTTTATTTGCCTTTTGCCTCTTACATTTATAAAAATCCTTTCCCTGTGGCTGAAAAACTTGGAAATGAATCTATGATACGTCTACTTCTAATGCAAGTTGTTATCCTCTTGAAATCACGCAATGTTTTTCCTGGTGGCTGTCACTGTTACCCAAAGATAACACCCAGGTGCCTTCTTTTTTCTGGGGGTGTTTTCAGAAGGCCTTGCTTTGCAGTGTGAGGTAGTGTTTCAATTCATCCAAGTCAAGAAATCAACCTGCCATTTTGAGGTTAAAAAAAAAATATAATTCCAGGCTCATGTGTGTCAGTATGAATTATAGATGATAGATCTGAAAAACAATTGAGAGGTATCCTTTATTTATATGATAACTTCAATTTACAGGATGGGTTTTCAAACGTATTCTTGTGGTGGTGGCAGTCGTAGTTCTCAGCTGCACAGGTGCATGAAAGAAAGTGTTGAACTACTTAGGAAATGTATGTGGTTTTGCTGTGATATGACTTCTACAGTTGCAGAATCTTTAATCTAGATTCAAAAGATGCTTTTTAAACATATGCTTTCTCAGAGACAAAACAGCCTTTGGAACTCCTCTGGAATTTGTAGCAAATCTACAGGTGAGCAATGAACATGCGTAAGAATATTAATGTGTAAATGATCTGCACCTACTTACTGACTGCATTTGTTTTCCACAGTTTTTAAGTATGCATTTTTGCAAGGCCACTGGCATGAGATACACACACATAATAAAGCTGGATTTTTGTCTCTTTTCCAGAGGGTTCGCAGAATTCAGTTTCAGCTTCTAATGAGATCCAGCAGAACCAGCCACAGGCACTACACTATGCACTAGCCAACGCTCAGCAGGTTCAGATCCACCAAATAGGAGAAGATGGACAAGTCCAAGTAGTATGTACTCAACTTTTTCTAAATTATTCCATTTAAACAATCTAGATTATTGCAACTTTGCTTCAGTGGAAATTTAATTTTTTATTTTCAAAAAGTGACGTATCACCACTTCCTAAGCATGATTTTCAGAAAGTAAACATTGAAGGCTTATGAAAAAATTTTTAATGTAGCAAAAATCTTCATGCAGGATTTGCTCACACAGTTGTTGCAAATAAATGCACATTCTTTACTGTATATAGAACTGATTAGTCTCTACCTGGCTGTTTGCTTGCACTTGCCATTATAATAATAGCAGACCTACTAAGCACATGATTTACACTTCAGGGGTAGTTCTGACTATGACTTTCTAAACAAGAATGCATTTGTTTGTTTATTTTCATTTAAACCCCCCTGCTTTCTCAGGCATTTTTGAACATCTGTTAGCTGAATCCTTTACATGTGTATTCATTTAGATACGTGTATATAAGTAAAAGTTATAAATATTGACATTTTTTAAGCCTGAGACCCATACCATAACTTAGGCCATGATTATTTTATATGTGTTTTTCGTGTACTCTGAAAAAACTCACCTTGGCTGTACTTCCTGTGTGCCACAGTTTGACTGTAAGGATTGTTTTAAATTCAAATTTTACAAAAAAGTAGAAGAAAATAATGAAATAATGGATTGTGTGGCATTTCTGATGTGCGGCATTCAGAAATAGTGAACTGTATCTGCACACTCATTCTTTTGTGGTAGAAACCTGAGAATTTGATGTGTGAAATCTGTCTGCCATTAGTTTTCAAAAACTTCAGGCTTTGCAGGTTTCGAAGGTACCAAGAAGTTTGAGTATGGGCCAGCACTCAACTGTGCCAGGCAATGTCCAAGCACAGAATGGAAAGAAACATGCACAGACATGCATGTACCCATTCTGCATGATGATCACATAAGCCCACTTTCCTTAGAAACCAGGCTAAAGAAGCAGGTAGAAATGGGCAAATAAACAAGAACTCTTGAGAGATATTAGTCAACAATATAAACTGTAGTACCCAGTGGTCTGGCTTTTGCAAAGGTTTTAGTCAACGCCATTACAAAGAAGAGTCTGAAGTAGGATAATGAAGCATCTTTGGTAGATATTTATAGTATTCTCTCCCCAGGTAAGAGAGGCAGTGCATGAGAGAAGGAGCAAATGTGCCCAACTGAATAATTTGCACATGGAGAATGAAAACACAGGGAATACTCAAATCTGGTCGGTGTGGAAATGGTGAAGTTGCTCAGAAATATGATGAAGAGAAAAGGCTATAAAGGACAGATGCTTTTGGAATGTTATCAAAAAAGACATGTCTGTAAGACCTGGTGAAAGTTTACTGCAGTACCAGTAGAAGAATTAGAGGAGAAAAGTGTCATGGAAATGGCAGGGGGGGAAATTTAAAGATGTGCGGCACAGTGTTGGAGACAACTGGCAGAGCTGTAAGCATTGCTTAAAAGGAGGACTTAAATATTAGCCAGAATATTTTTTAAGGAGTGCATGGCGGTGGAAGGGGTTTGAGATGAAAATGATTGAGAGGACCTCCAGAGAGCAGCTGTAAGAGTTGTGGAGAGGAAATTGCAGTAGAGAGCACATTCTTCCAAAGTGAAAAAGGTTGCTTATAAAGTAAGAGAGAAGAAAGAGCTGGAGCATGGCTGTAAGGGATGCTAGGAACCATTAGCTGTGAGATTCAGATAGGGTCGGAAAGTCTGGGCCACCCCTTTTGTTTTCCCAAAGGCCTTGCCCTTTCCTGTTACGTACCTGGATACCATATGACTTAAATAGAAGTTGAGGTGGGAATCCTGGAGAGTGATTGCTTAATGGAACTAGATCGTAAATGCTTTGAGTTACTATCCTCAAACATGGATGAGGACTAAAGAGAAGTGCAATAAATAAACCTGCAAACTTTTTTTCCCTCCTGTCAGTTGAGAGCATCCTCATTGAAATAATGCTCCTTCTGCAGAAAGGGGGTGCAAAGGTTCCATTTCGCCTTCACTTTTGCCATAACCTTACAGTATTGTTGTGTGAATTTTTTTGTCTCTTGGTTTCCCTATATATTTTAAAGAGCATATCTTCTTAACTGCTGTATGGATCTTTTTATGAGATTTAATTGATGACTGAAAAGTATTTTTCAAGTCTTGAAAGACAAGGTAGAAGGGAGAATTATATGAAATACATGGCTATAATAGACAAAATGGTTATGCTTATAGATGTAAGTGATGAAACTTTACCTCATTAAAAGATCTGAACCTGTCAACTATCCTTTAAATTGATTGTGGAATCCGGGAAAAATCCACTATGACCCACAACCACTCTCTAAATGTTGTCATAATTTACCAAACACGTAGAGGGGTCCTAGGTTGAAACAGATGAAGATGATATTGCTTTTTCAGTTCTAGGGAATGATACATGTAGATCAGGGTAAGAGTCATTAGTAAGGTAGTAGTTATTCATACTATATAAGTTTTAAAAAAATCAGTATTGAGTTGAATTTGTGAACAAACTAAAAGGACTGTCCTTAAAGGCCAGCTATGTATCTGCAAAAGATGAGTGAGCAGTTCTTTTTTGGAATGCTGCATGATACAAAGGTGAATAATGTCACCTTCTCCCCCCTCCCTTTAGTCAGAAAGGATTGCTTATATTTGAAAACGCTATAAATGGATCTTTTAAATGTTCAATGCTTTTTCCTGGGAGCCCTGAGAGCTTGATGTTAAGGAGGGAAAGTGATTCTAATCTCAACATGGACTGGGCTGTGCTCTAATTTTATATACAGTCCCCATTGTCAGAGTGATACTTTCAGTATGTTTTTTCTCCCTATAAATAGACAGTTTCCTTCCAAAGGAAATGAAACTGTTTGAAATAGAGGGATCTGTGTTTCTTTGAAAATCACATGCAATTGTTCTTGTGTTATAAAATAAGAAGAGCCTTTGACAGAATTCCAAATAATTATCTTTAATCTCTGTCTCATGCAGGCATATTAAAATGAACACAAAGCCTTATAAACCTTGAAGTAGGTTATTTAGAATCCAATCTCCCTTCAGGTAAATCACAGTAGCAAAGACTTTGCTGGGCTAGTCAGGATGCACAAGGAATTCCGTCCACTCTCTTATCCATGTTTTGATCAAATGGTAGGCTTGATACCATTCTGAAGTAGTGGGTATGGTCAGCAATATAAATTATTAACATTATTAAAACTGTTAGGGCAGATTCTCCACTAACATAAAGCAGTGTAACTGCATTCAAATTATTGACTTCGTGCCAATTTATAGCAGCTTGAGAGATAGTCTTTAGCATGATACTGTACTTCTACATAACTATGCGAATGTACAAAGATACATGGATACTTAGAGATACCTTTTAAAACCTCACTCTCAGTGAGTAGTTAGTCTTGGTGTATCAGTTTTAAGAACTGAGTTTCCAAGGTCTTTAAATAGGATTAATGTTTCAGGCACAATGCTCATCTACCAAAGCAAGTTAGTCCCATGCTTTGTGTATCAGTCAAAAATGCAGATACTTTGTCTATAGAGAAATGCACTACATAAATGTTATTTATTATGATGCCTATTTTCCTCCCTCTTATGTGAAAATGAACCATTCTTTCTTCAAAGTCACTCTGCTTATACTTTGCATAAAAAGATGGGGAAATAAGGTTGCACTTCATTTTTTTTTTTTAAGTTATCTTTGATGGTTTTCATTGAATAAGCATTTTGCTTCCATATGTTAAGCTGCATTGAATCCAAGGTAATAGCTTCTTCCTCTAGTTATGATTTTCTTCTGATGCTCCTTGGTGTTTTCTTTTGTTGTGGATCCCACAGGGCCATCTCCACATAGCCCAGGTTCCTCAAGGCGAGCAAGTCCAAATCACGCAGGACAGTGAGGTAAGTCAAAAGTTTGGGTGCCCGTGGAGCAGGCATTGGTCAGAACTTAGGGCCCTGATTCTAAAACCATACCTCTGAGATCTGTTACAATACACTATGGAGACCAGCGGGGGTAGAAGTGAGAGCATGTTGTGGAGCTGGGACGAAATGTGCTTTATGGCCATTTCTTTTTGGTTGGTTTTGTTTTTTTTTTTTGGTTTTTTTTGCTTGTTTTGGTTTTTTGGGGTTTTTTTTTGTTTGTGGTTTTTTTTCCCCTCGACCAGCCAAGACAGCTCCCTGTGTGTGTTACACTAATGATTGTTGTATACGGCTGATGGTCTTTGCTGGAAATTTAGTACTTACAGAGTATTATAGGAAACCAGCTTAGGTGTTTGCACTGCCATTGAGAAAGGAAATTATTTTAGTTAGGTTTATGAACTAAACGTGTTCAGAATACTCAGTGTCTTTAATTGTGGGAACTGTTGAACAGGAGTTGGAGAAACCTCCAGATGCCATCTAGTAAAGATATGAGGATGAGCGGTAATGGATTTAAACTGAAAGAGGGTAGGTTTAGATTAGATACTAGGAAAAAATTCTTTACTGTGAGGGTGGTGAGGCACTGGAACAGGTTGCCCAGAGAAGTGTGGATGCTCCATCCCTGGAAGTGTTCAAGGTCAGGTTGGACGGGGCTTTGAGCAACCTGGTCTAGTGGAAGGTGTCCCTGCCCATGGCAGGGGGGTTGGAACTAGGTGAACTTTAAGCTCCCTTCCAGCCCAATCCATTCTATGATATATTGCAGAATGAAGTGAATTTACCTGCGTTACTGATCAAGTAATCTGGCACTGCAGTATTTACACTTTGTAATTTTTTCCATAAAAATAGTACATTAGAATGGAAACGGATATGGATAAATCCGGTACTGAACCCTTCATTTTTTACTTTTTTTTTTACCCCCACTCAGGCAAAACAGCTGTTAAAGCCAGCTGAATTTACCTGGGAGAGAATGCTATTGTTATTTAAGAATGTATAGAGGCTTCTGACTGCTAAGACTGCTGTTAGATTTCCTGTGCACTTAGTTTATTTACATGAAGAAGCAACAGCAAAATAGAGGTTAAACATAAATGCAGACTACAATTTTAATCTGTATGATTTCCCTGTAGAGGTTTTTTTACTCAACATTAAGCATATCTGCCTGTGAGTTAGTTTAATCCGTTTCCAAAGTACCCTAAATCACATCTCATAAAACCACTTTTGGTGTGGAGGACTACTGTTAACTCAGGGAGCTATTGTAGAATAAATATTATCATAAATATTATATAAATATTATCATTAAAGGCAGTCTCCTTTGAAGAGCTTGTCAGACCTAAAGAGAAATAAGAAAGGATCAAAATGGTCTGGGTCTAAAGGAATGCATAGTGTGCTACAATAACACTGAAGTGGTTCTTGGGTAAAGAGCCACTGGAAAAATTATGATTCAGCACATGCTAGTTGTAATTGACCCTGAGGTTCAAGCACACCCCGGTGTCCATTGGCTTCATCTGAAGTTCCCGTATGTAAGACTTTTAAGGACTGCATTTGTCCGTGACAGATGAAAACATCTGGTTTTAAATTTATTACAATGTACACAGCTTCAAATAAAGGGAAGTGCTGCCAGTAAAAGAAAATGCAGAAAACACGCAAATCAAAGAATTGATATTTTTTCCTCAAAGAAATGTGCTATTTCACTGCAAGTCTCTGTGTTTGGGAAGCTGTTTTTCTTAATCTAAGTGTACTTTTGAAAAGACGCCTTTGAGCATATGAATAAAAGTTTCATTTTGTAAAGATACTGCTTTCCTTTTTAGACTTTGTAGGTACACTTTTCTTTAAAATAGTTTACATTATTGAGATTTTTTTGTAATAGATGTAATTCCTGTAATAGAACTATGTTTGTCTTTGGAATTGAATTTTGATAAAATAAAAAAATGTGTTAGCACAGGCAGTAACATTATAACAACAAGTAGTAAATAGCACTCATACATGTAAAAGTGTTACACTGCTAATTCTAGTTTAGTAAGGGTTTGACTTAAAATTGCGGTTTTATATGAATAAGGAAAAACAAAAATCTTACCTCAAAAGCAATACAAACAAACTTTGCACAAAATACTGTACATTCTAGAGTAACTTTCAAAAAGCAAAACATGCTGGTGCTGGAAAACCTTCTTGCTTTTTAGTCTTTTTATCCTCTGTGGTTAAAGTGCTGACCATTGAATTGTAGCTGGATTGCCAAAATAACCCTCAGCAGAATTTCCTAAATTAATACATTTCCTTAATATTGAAGTTGTTTAATAATGAGATGAGAAAGAGGCCTTTTTCAGGACAGAGCAACTTTTTAAATTCCAAAGTTGTGTTTATTGTCAATGCTCTTATTTTACAGGGAAACCTGCAGATACATCAAGTTCACGTGGGTCAAGATGGGCAGGTAGGAACAGAACTGAGTTTTAAGCAGTATTTTACTTTGGTCTTTAAAATTAATGTTGCGATTGGAATGATCTCACATTATTAGTGGCTGTTTTAAAGAGGAAAATCTGTTCTGGTTTTTCTGTTTAAATAAACAACTTGCAGAATGATAAAACATAAGCTAAGTATTTTGTCTGTGGACTGAAAGAATTTGACTAAGCTTATTTCATTACTTGTGCAACATACTTTATCCTTGTGTTTTATACTTTCTTGTCTTTGGCCTCTTCACTTTTACATTTACTAACTGGATTGATTACATTGTGTGCAATATGTTTGTTTCTGTTATCAACTGTCACTATGGCCAGATGTGGACTGCAGTCCGTGCAAACCGAAGAACATTTATTGCTGAGGTTTAAGCAGCTATTTTTTCATTATATGGCTGTCTTGGGAGAAACAGATCTTTCACATCTGCTTTTGTTCTTTTTGATAAGATGGCTTTATTAGGTGCTTATGCATACATGAGGTAAGAAAAAGAAGCTTTTACTTTGAGTGATGAGTCAATAAGTGATTAAATTAGCAGAATTTCCATGTCAGGTGTCAGCAAAATTGCTAACATTTGATCTCAGACACACTTTACTAAATGTTGAGCTATATAGAAATATCCACAGCACAAAAGTATTCCTGTAAGAAGCTTTCTAGCCAGGCCACTTGAATAAATGTGTTATGAATTTTTTTGTTCCTGTTGAATATTAATAAGTTAAGACATATGGCTAGAACTTGAATGCTGCCCTGAACTGAAAAGGCTCACATCCTGAAGGTGCTTGAACACAAAGGCCTTGAGAAACTACCAGTACTCTGAACTTTTGACCACATACAGTATTTGTGTGGGGAAGCAATCTAACTTGTATTTAAATAACAAAAATAAACCCCCCACAAACTTTAAGTGTTCTTTACTGAGATTTTAATCAGAAATACTTCTGCAGAAGTGAGATTAGGAAAGGTGATTTTTTGGAGACGTGTCTAAACCTTTGTTGTAATACTTACTGCTCTTTTTTTCCTTCTTTGTGAAATGCTGCTGTCCAAATTGCATCTTCTTAAAAGACTGATGTTGGGTTGTGTTATGTCTTTCTGAGAGTGGCATGTAGACTAAGTTAGTTTGGTGGGTTTTTTTTTTAATTATAGCCCAGTCCCATTATTTTTCCCCTTTAAATATGTACTCATAACAAGTATTCCACAAATTGCATCTCTTTCTTAAATAGAACCAAAGAATGTAGTTTAAAACGTTGTTGTGAGTTCATGCTGTTTTTAAGGGAAATGCTTGTATGACTGTATTTTCCTGACCCTCCATGTTAGGCAGGGAGAGGTGAGTCCTTTCATACAACAGTAACATTCAGCCGTGTCTCATGCTAAAACAGTCACAGAGTAAAAAACCGTAAACTCTGTAGAGTAGTAAAATGCTTTGAAACTCTAAGTGCCCATAAGTGGAGTCTTGCTGATCTTCTGAGCAGTTGCATTAGTACATGCAGAATAAGGCAACACTGGAAGAAAGGTATTCTAAAAGTATGTGTTTGTAAATGTGTGCATACATGTGTCTGTGCATATATGTGGATATGTGATATATGTTTGTTGAATTGGGTGAGAGCACACACAAGATAGGGAAGAAAAGCATGATTTAATCTTTGTTGTTGTTGAAATTAACATCAGCTTATCCATATAAATGCATCTGTACTATTACATCGTATATCACGTTTGTGATAATCTTGTTTCCGCCTAAGTGGTTGTGTCTGTACATGTCTATGTAGGAAATCAGTTTAGCATCCAATTTTGGGGTTTTTAACTAACTGTACTCTGGGCCCTGCTTTTAAACTTCCTTGAACACAAATGGTGAAGTGCTGGGTTTTTTTTTTCTTCATGCATTCAGCTGCATTTTGGTACAAAAGAGTAACTGCTGTCTCTTGAGCATCAACAGTCAGGCGTTGTCACACTTCAGCAGCTATCTGTGCAAATTCACAGGAACCCTGAAGCTCCTCTGAAAGTATTTGCTGCTTAACTTTTTTCCAGTGGACCAAAAAATAGGAGCAAGCAAATATTTAGGGGATTTTTATCTCCATTCTGTGTTAGATATTGAAACCTTCATCAGCAGTTTAAGCCATGTGGGCCTGTTTTGCACTCAAGTGGATGAGTAGCACTCACATGATTTCTTGCAACAGCTCCGTGTGTGTTATGCGAGGGGGTAGAGGGGAGGTCTGTGGCTCCACTGGCTTCTGCTCATCAGCTGATCTGTGTTAAGTGACCATTTTTTGAACTATTAGCTCATAAAAATTGCAAAGGAAAATGAGTTAAACTAAACTGCGTTTGTGGTTTAAGAATGGAAGTTGAAACTAATACATTTTCCTTGGCACTTGTAGTGGGATAAGAGCACAAAAACCTGTCATATGATATGGTTCAGTGGTAATATAAGTCATAACAATCCAGTAGCTTGCAATCATCTGTACATGACCTGTGATCAAAGAGACTTCTGTAGTTTTCCCACCTGTCCATTACTTTTCAGGAGAGTGGCTTTTTCTTCCATGTTTTGAACTCTAATGCCCGCTGCCAAGGGACACTGAAGAATATTGATAAGGAAAGTGAATGATGTGGCATTTCTGTTACCGAATATTTTTAGCTGGCTAATATATACTTACTAATGGTACTAGATACTAGATCTTAGCTTGCCTACTAAATATTCCCTTTGAAAATTCATCTCATGCTGCTGTTTTCCACATCTTATTGTACACTTCACAGATGTCAGGTATTCTCTCTATTCAGGTGAGGTTTAGTACTGCCACCTGATGCAGGCTTTTGCTCTGAATCACAAGTAAAAGGTTTACAAGAAGCTGGGACTGCAATGCATAAAGTTGTTAGCTTCATATGAACTAAAGCATAAAATGGCATAAGTCTACTACTTATCAATATTTTATCAGTAAAATTTCCAAGGTGTTACGTATGTTTTAAGCTTTGTAATACCAGTAATAAATACTAGCTTCTCTGCAGAATGCTGCCAGTTGTTTATTTTAACTTTCCCGCCCCCCTCTTGAATTGTCTGTCCTGGTAGTTGCACTGAATTTAGATCTTGTTTTTCTGGCACCATTGTTCGTGGAACTAATGAAATCATGCCAAAAAGAATGCTGTCTACCTACACATGTGTTCTATTAGCTGAAAGTTTCATATTTCAGTGCACGTTTAATAAAAATACCAAACTGCAAAAATAATTAGACTTCATATTAACTAACACTTGAAGCCTTGGACCAGTGGGAATCTTTTTGGACTTTGCATTTTATACTTTTGAATTACCAGAAGTTTTCTAACTTGTTTCTCTTTTTCCTCTGATTACCTGCTCTCCTTTCTCCCTAACTCCATCCTTTTCTTCCTTTGAGCTTCAGTGTTCTGCATCCCAGGAGGTGTTCAGTGTGTGTCCTGCACAAGCTGACGTAGTGCCAGTGTTCAGAAATATACATGCGGTGTAAAGAGGCAGAACAAGAGAATTTCAGTAGTTTGCCATTCCTTGATTCTGCATTTTAGACACTCCATTTTGTACACCCTCACAGCCAGTTTCTCCAATTTAGAAATTAATTAAAATGACACCAGGCAAATGGTCTTCAACTAATAGCCTTAGTTCTTAAATTAAAAAGTTAATGCACTTTAAAATCTAAAGTATGATCATATGTATTCCTGGAGAGCTGACAATTTGTTCTGCTCAATGAATGAAAAATTAATAAGAGTAGCAGCATTTAATTCACTTAGTATCAGTATCTGTAGGTAAGTTAGAAGCAGCTGGAGGATCCAGAACAAACAGCATGTATGATAGTTTTAGCAGAAAAAAAGCTAGTCAGTGTAAATTGCTTCTGTAGTATCAGTCGTATTACTGTGTGCATATGAAATAAACATGCAGAACTGCTTCTGCTACATTACATTTTTCAAAAAACCCACAAACTTGGCATCTTACATAGTTGTAGACACAGTCTCTTCCAGATAAATTTGTAATCAAAGTGGTGTGCTGGGACCCATCCATAACTGTTGAGTTACATATACGTAGAGAGAGAGGGGATCACATTAATAACACATTTTTCTGCTGCTTAATGAGGTATTTGTGTGGAGCAGTGATTGCATTATCTTTTTCTGAACTTTTACTCTGACCTTGCTGCTATGAGCTCTATGGCAGCTCTGAGGTCTAGGGGAGTTCAGATACCGGGCTGTGGAGGTAGCTCACCCAGTGAGCTTTAGAAAAACATCCTCATATGTGTAATGTTCGTATGAGAGTACACGAATCCGTGATCAGAAAAGATACGCTTGGAAAATTGCTGTAGTGATGGAGAAAATACAGCAGACTTCAGTGCTGCGAAGTAGCAGCTAGCTGCTGTTGGGTCTGAAAGGTTAGAATATAGACGTGTATGAGAAATAGATCAGTGAGAGTTTGTCTTTAATGTCCTCAGGAGGAGTATGAATCTGATGTCTCGTTCAGATCTGTTTTCAATACACATAGTACACCCTGTAATACAGCTCAGAAGGAGATATGACCTCATCACCTATGTTTGAAACATCTGTCCGATTTCTGTACTCTGCTGTAGTCTGAAGTAAAGGGCAAGCTGTTAAATCTTAGAGGAATGGAAAAGGGGGAGAAATGCTTCCAAATGTTCAAGGGGAAAAAACCCCTATTCTGTTAATCCCACATAATATCCAGTGAATCTTTTCTGTGACTGGATCAAACTAAAATGGAAATAGGTTGGTTTTAGAGGAAACTATTTACAAACCTATGGGACAGTCTTAAACCAACTCTTCTAACATCTGGTTTTTGTATCTCTGTTTACCTCCCTGATCGTTATTGAGATATTCACACCTTGCTTTTCAGTGAGGGCACCACGCTTTTTTAAGGTCAGATTTAATCCACAACTCGAGCCTGATTTTTCAGTTATACAAACAAAAAATGTGTTGACATATTAACTTGGGCTTCTGCTCGCTTTTATCCATTTTGCAGATGTTGTTTTATTGGAAAACTGTTTAATATATTTTCTGAATATGCATTTTAATTGCCTTTACTCTAAGCCTTTGGAATAGATACTTCAGTTTCTATCAATATTAACAACTTCAATAATAACATATTATCCAAAACAGAGGAAAGTACCATCTTCCACCGTTCTTAATTTTCATATAGTGCATCTAATTGAAAAGTTCTAGATTTAAAAATACTAAAATTCTTTATTCAAGTTCCTCAATCAAGAATTAATACAAGGAGTTTTTTTCCTGTCCCTAATTTTTAAGCAGTAGAGGGCAGTAGTATTAAGATGATTGTCAGTTACTTTCTCAGCGAAAGCTTGAAGAAATGAGGAGGAAATTTGAAGTGCAAGAAATGTGCTGCTCCGACATCAACCTTGTAAACTGTCGTACCGTGGGGACAGAGACACATTCACAGCGTGAGTCTTTCTGCATGCATTGCTGACATAGGGTCTGTGTGTGCACGCGTGTGTGCTTGTGTGCAAATGAGAGAAAGGAAGACGACCTTAACTTCTGCCCCAGCTGCTGTAGTAGATTGAAAAGGCTTTCTCTTGTTTCAGCATATCTGCTTTGAATAATATGCACGGAGAAACAAACAGGATTGTTAGAAGAAAAACAACAAAATTAAAACCCCAATATAGTTCAGCTGGAACTTAAAAACTGCTCATATCATTTAAAAAAAAAAAAGATTATTTCAAACTGATACTTCCTCAATAATAGATTGTACTAAAGTCTTGCAGGTCTGCTCTATTTTTAGGAGCAAAAATGAAGAGAATAGTTTTGAAACAAAATGTGCTTTATGCAGATTTCACATAGAAGCACAATGTAGAAGCACAATGTATTTATGGATAAAGTAAGATTGCTTAAAATACTTAAGTGTGAGCATTTTAATTACAAGATTTTTTTTTTTTTGGTTGAAGGTAGTCTTTTGTGCACAAACACTCTTTAATGTGGCATTCCATAGAAGAGGTGTTCTCTGCTTTGACTGCTCCTCAAAGTACATCATCAAAAACACTCACCATGCTTTTTAGTTTTGAAAACTTAGTTTGCTAGAGGAAGTAGTATTTTAACAAATTAAAATTGAGAAATTTAATTTTAAAGCAGTTAAGTGTATTAAAACTTAAAAATGTGTATGGATTAAAAAAAAAAGCTTGGGGAAAAAACCCTACTACTTAGGTGATCAGTAACATACAAAATATCTCTAGAAAAATGAATACTATAAGAAAAAGAGTAACATATTTGTGTTAAGTGTGGGTAACTAAAAAAGTAGCTGTAATAAACTGTGTTAGGTGTAGTTTAACTGCAGAATTTAAAATCCTTTTGTAGGTTTGCACCTACTCTGTAACTGTAAACAGGGTAAGACGCTGTCCAGTAAGATAGCAACTGATCTCCAGTGGTCCTTGTTGTCATCGTTCTGTATGACATTCCTGAAACAAATCTGTGCAAATTGTTTACTCCAGGTTATTATATTTGATGATAGAACAACAGAATTCTTCTACCCCAATATGGGGAGACAGTACTCGGGGAAAATACAGTCCTTCAATGGCAGTCAACAAAACATAACAAAATAGGAAAAAAACCCCACAGAAGGGGAACTGCTACTTAAGAGGTATTGATGGGAAAATGCATTCTCTGTATTTACAGAACGCAAAACTAATTCTGATATTTAACTGCAAATGCCATATTTTTTTTACTACGTAACATAATTTATCCACTTTTGGGGAGAATGATGAGTGATTTGGAAGCTCATTGAAAGTCAGCAGGCCTTGCTCTATAAATGAGTTAACATTTTTGAAAAACACCTATGTTGCAAATTCAGGGATTCTGTATTGTTTTGTTAAGACTTAAATACTAATGTAGTTATGGTGACGGGGCCATTTCTTTCCATGTCTGTGCCGCTGAGTTGTGAGATCCTTCTGCCTTTCTGCTGTCTTGGAGAGCCTGAAAGTGAATGCACTTTTTTAAAACAATGAGAATATGTACTGGTTCTTTGTGTCTAATTTTACTTCTGTCCCTGTCAATAATGTAAAATTTCAGAGATGAGTTTTTGGATGACGAAGTTCACTAATCAGTACAGAAAGCTGTAGCAGATATTGAAAAGTCACCATGACTGGAGAGTAGCTTCAATTTCTATCCTTATGGTTTTAAATTTCAAAATGTGTAAAATGTTTTCTTTGGTTTCTTTAAAGACTGGAAAACCTGAATATTTTGCTAGCACATTTTAAAATCTTCTGTTACTTAACAAGTGATTAATAGTTTGGGTTTTTTTTAATTGTTTTTATATTTAAGGTGAAGAAAAAAGTCCTGAGTCTTTTAATTTTTTTTATTTATTTTGGTGAGAGTTTTGCTGCATTAACCTGACCACTTCCAGTAATTTTTGTCAGGTTTTTTTTTATTGCTTAAAGATGTATTGTAACTCTTTTCTTAAACTAAAATTTGTTTAAAAAGGGGTGGGAAGGGCGACCCTGGCAAATTTTGAGCAGTGTTCAAAAAAGGATACCTAGTTGCTGCTATTTATACAAGTCTTCTCCTTCACCTTGTTGAGATTTAAGTTGGGTTTTTTCCATTGTGCTGTCTCCATCTTTTTACTCATTTATGGTGCATGCTGCTGGGAAGGCAGTAAAAAAATCTTTTGTACCAGAGAGTCAGCGGTATCAGATCCCTGCAGACGTTATGGGGTCATAAGTTTCATTTACAAACTGGCTGCATTTAGTTTTCTTTCTGCACTATTTTGTGCCAGAAGATACTGCTTTGTTTTATGGAGAAAACCAGCTATGTCCATGTCTGATATATCACCAAGAACAGTATGCTGAACTGGGTCAAGAGGAAAAACTTTCTTCCAGCAGCATGGCCCATTCTCAAATGGAGTAATTGTTACACCTGACTGCCATCAGTACTTCAACATTTTCCACTCTAAGACATGTTTATGACTGTATTTTCTATTCCAAGATGTAGCAGGTATACATTGGCGCTCTCTTGAAGTAGTTTAGTGCTCTTGAAATTGGACTTTATTTCATTCATCATGATGGATGAATATTTCCCCATTTTCAGAGTGCTTAGCAGGCACTTCTAGAGCCTCTTTTCCATATGTTATTTAAGTTTACATGACATCAGTTGAAGAACAGACAAGACAAAATGAGTTCTTGCCCTGGTGTATGCAGAAAATGTACAGCTCTTTAGGGGTTTTTGGTTGTATCAAGTAGTAGTGGCACCATTTCCCAGCCTTTTCAATACTTAACTAAAATTAGCTATCTAAATGCCATGCTGCTAAGAAAAAATAATAGCTTAGATGAATTTACTTTCTTTAGGATATCTCTAGCTATTGAAAAGAACCTTTCATGGGCTGGTTGCTGATCCTGAATGCCAGGTTAACTTGGTTTCTTTTAATCAACCTTGAGTAGGGACTGATTAAAAGACTCTTTGCAAAATTAGCAAATATTTTTGCATTTTCTTCTCTCGACTTTAAAGCAGCCTTTATATGGTGATGAAACAGAAGGCAACATCTTTGTGTAAGTGTGGGATGGCACAAGCAGTAACTATTATATTTTTGTTCCCTTAATGCACAAAAGAACTGGTCTGCTGTGTGGTGAAGTTTTCATCTAAATGTAATGGAGGGTGGAAAGAGTATTTTATGGTGCTTTTCAGATAAATGTATCCAAATAAATTTTACACGTGGGAAAGGAAGGAAACAAGGAAGAAAGGAACGGGCTTAACGAAGTTTATCAGGAGTGGAAGAAAGGAATTGCTGCTTTGGAGATAAAGCAAGTATTAAGTTGTTTTAGTGTACTTAAGGTTAGGTGTGTAGATATTTATATGTTGTAGACTATCAAAGGTCATTCATTGTTGTTAATCTGCGGTTCAGCACCAGGTTTAAAATGTGAGCTTAAGAAATCATGGGCACGTCTGCCCTCTGCTCTCTGTCTCTCCGCTAAAGTTCACTAGCGCTCATCAGGTGCATAGCACTGGTCTGAGACTTACAAAGCCATTTCTGTTTTACCATTTGGTAGAAGGACAAGCATCTTCATTCCATAGTGCTTCTTGAAAAATGCTGAGCTTTCCTTCGAATTCCTCATCAGCCATTTTGTGATTGTTATTTGCTGACATTTGCTCTGCTTTTTTATTTGAAGTCCTTGATCTTGTCATGTGGGCAGCTGTAATTGTGATGCCTTTCATTTTATCGTGATAATACTTTGTCTCATCCAGGATCTTAGTATAGCACCTAAGAGATAACATGTAAGAAAGTTTGCAGTTGCCCTTTCAAGTCAGCTTGTTTAAGAAGTTTTTCCCTATCTACTAATGATCATTAGTTACCATATATCAACACCCACGCAGTGTTTTGTCTTTTTTTTTTTTTTGTCTTTTCCAATTTGGGATCCAGCTTACCTTTATGTGCTGGGGAAAAAAAAATAAATCTCTGCTGAAGGCAAAGTAAACAAAGTCTCCAGCAGCAAAATCTCATATTTATGGCATTTTTTTGTCACTTCAGCTTTTGGCAAAGTGTGACAATAAAGAAATAGCTTCCCATTAATAACAGAGGATTCAAATTTGACCCTGCTTTCATGCTTCATTTCAGTGACGCAGGTAAAGATTTGTTTTGGGAGCAAACAGTAAATTCCAGCAGATACTTGGCTGTAAGCACATAATATAATGTCTGTCTTTTAAACATAGAGTTTTTCCCTAGCGCTTCTCAAGATTTAGACATTATGTCACGCAACTATTTTTGTCTTCTGTTCAGAAGTCCCAGCTCCCAATACAATGTCTCTCTTAATGACCCACGGAGCCTTGCACTGTTACCTTTCTCACATCACGAACTTGGTTGTTTTTCTTTGGCTTGCTGATCAAAAGTAGTAAAATGTACAGAGATATGTTAAAATTAGCTATTATTTTAATACTGGTATGTATTAGGATTTTTTTTTTCCAAATTACTTGTTTCCATTTGTAAAAATGTTCTGAGTGGTGGAAAGAATTAATAAAGGTGATTTGTTAATCTCTTATAGGTACTTTCTTTGATACACTCCCTGAGTGACAGAGTCCATAGAGTGATCTGTGGTGGTTGTAAAGCAAGACTGTTTAATGAAGGTTTTGGAAAAGGATAATATTTTCTGTCATCCTTTTTTATTTTTCTCCTAAGAGGGTGGGTTGTTCCATTAAAATTCCATTCAAGCAGACAGGAGCATTTATAATGCTCCAAAGAATATGTTCTCTATTTTGGAGTATATTATGTTCTTTATTCACCCAAATCTTGTTTTAATATTGCTGTAAACTTAATAAGAAGAGATGAGATATGAGGTGATAATCTTTTAAATATAAGGAAAAATAATTTTCTCTACCTTCATAGAAGGCATAGGTCTAAGCTGTCTCTTATTAGAGATTTTGGTAATAAAAATCTCTGCTTGTAGAATAGCAGTCATCACAAAGCTATCTTGCTGTGCTAATCTAGAGAAATCATTTCTTTTTTGTTTTGTTTATTTTTTTTTAGTGCTCTTCATTTATGATTTTTCTCATCATGTGATATGAGCCCTGTCTTTATGCTGCAGATTTGCCCTTATCCCATCACTGTTCCACTTTCTATGCTCTAATACTTCTATGCTCAGTTATTTTAAATATTAGGGATGCCTCTAGCATCATGTGTGTGTTCAGAAATCACTGTCCCACATTCCAAATTCCAACCCAAGAAGGATTTTGGGAATGGCTGGTACAATTGGACTGTCAGTGCCTGTGATGGGTTGATACTGGATACATTATAATGCTAATATCCTTGGCTGGATACCAACTACTTGCTTGCTGCTGGCAGACCCTGATGATTGCTTAGCTGTTCAACGTGGAGAGATCTTGTTTCATCCTGATGAAAAACAAAATAAGTGTGTGCATGTGTACATGTTGTCAGGTTACTAAATGGCAAGTACAGAGTTCACGCCATTAACATAATTAATCTTTCCACTATGTTAAGCACAACAGTAAATCTTGATGACTTAAATCTGTTTCCAGATTTCTGTATTGTCTGCGTATGTTAAATGATCAATGTGATTTTGTGGTATTTCACAAACGGTCACCATGATTTTGGAAATCTTTTGTGACCAATTTAAGTATGTGGGTATGGGAAACAGCTCCCCTTTTTTGTCTCCTCTCCGTTAAAACAATTGCTTTTTGCCAAGTTTGGTCACAAAAGCTATCCCTTTTTGAAAATTAAACCACAGTGGCTTAATTGCAAATGAAGAATGAGCCTGTCTTTTTTTAGAAGAAAACCTGTATGATTTACACAGTTTTTTCAGGGTTTTAACAAGATCATGTTAAACATAGTGAGATTTGACCAGTTGATTGAATATTATGTCTGTTGTTCATGTATTTAATCCTTTCCATACTTCAAATAAATTTTCAGTCCAATTTTCCAGAATTCTTAAAACATTTCAATCTTTCTGAGCGAATATGTAATAAACTGAAGAAGGATGATCAAAGAGCCTCATTTTGTGAGTTGTATGCTGATTGAAAGAAACCATATAGGATGCCATATAGTTCAGTGTATTTTTTAATAGTTAATATGTGTTTCTATTTCAAGTGCATGCATTAAAAAACTACAAGATGACCACTTTGTTGCTTATTTTAGGCATTGAAATCCCACATCAACAGCATGGTTTTAATTTCTGATCTCAGATGCTATTTTAATTAGGTGCAATATATTTACTTTAGTTGAAGTACATCTATGTATTACTGTGAGTAACATTTGGAAAGAATGTTTGGAAAATCATCCACTGTAGCTTCCTTAGCCATTTCTTTAGTGTTCTGTGAACAAAATTCTTCTTTGTGGAATAAGTACTTTAAATTATAAACTTGCTCATTTTATTTGATCCAGTCTGCTGGGATTAATTGTTGTATACTGGCTCCATCAATTATTCAGTTAGAGCTATCAGTTTCTGACTGATCTGGAAGCAAAAAGCAGTACTGCTTAACACGCAGATATTCTTTTTTCTTTGATAGAAACTTTGGGCTCCAACAAGGGTTGAGCTATGAATGAATCTGTTTTATAAATTGCTTCCTTTTTTTACAACTATTTTTATTCCTGAAATATGTCATTCCATGCTTCTGGAATGTTGCTAAGTATTTGTGTTAAACAGCAGAAGTGTTACAGAGTTCACCAGGAGGAAGTGTTCAAATTAAGTTATTTATCATGTTGGTGTGATTGTCTACTTAACTGTTTTGTTATAGGTGGCTCGTGATGCCACTGAAAATGAGGTATCTCAGTCCCACACTAATGACACAGAAGTACCACCGTCTTCAGATCCAGCCTGTCTTACACTTATCTTGTGTGTGATTTCCAAGACTCGCTCTGTTTTGCTTCTGAGTTGGTACTACGGTGTTGACTCCACAACTAAGTCAGTTCATGGGTTTCACTGACAAAGACGCTGAGCGTTGCAGAAGTTGCTGTAATGCATCAAACTCAGTCAGAGGCAAAATGTCAGTGGTGCCAGTAAATGAGTAGGTGTAACAGCTAGCAATGAAAAAATACTGAACAGTACTTCTCAATTCCAGAACTGTGTTGTGAGATTTTTGGTTTTTGAGTTTTTCTTTTAGCAGAAGGCAGGTATTACAGCATTTTGCATAAATAACAGTAGAGAGACAATAGTGAGCAGTTCGAGGATAGGACATGTGCTGTGCTGTAAGAATGAACAAAGGAGATGTCCGCATAGAGAGGAGAAAGCTGTAAGAAAGACCGAAGCAGAGGCCATGGTCTGAGAAATGAATGACGTTGTTTCAACAATGGCCCAGTGACTTTTGTTGTTGACTTTGCTGGGATCGTGTTTTCCTTCAAGGTGTGTTTTATAATAGGTCAATACATAAAAAAAGACCTTGTCAGGGGGTAGAAATGGGTTGTAAGTGTACAGAAAAGAGAACATGTCCTGGTGTTGTATACAGAGGTATGTCCAAAATCAATAGTGAAGGTAAAAATTTTGCCTATGATATTCACTCTGTGTGTCCCACCCAGCCATGTGCTAATGGACTGCATTCTGGTGTGAACCCTGATTTTAAGTCTCCTCAGGGAATGACTGTTCTGTCTGTATATCTGTGCGCTATCAGAGAACAGGATGCTGATCTTCAAAGGTGTGTGGTAAAATACCAAAGGATTTTATTTTTTGGTGTGTATTTTTCATATCTGAAACCTGAAGAAAGGAGTGATCAGTGTATCATTTATTGTGAATTAAAGGAAATAAGACTTAGACTTGCATAATGGGAATAGAACTGTCAAAACCATCTTACTGGCCTAATTCTTTTCCAAGTGGTGCTAACAGTTCTACCATTATTTGGAGTCCATTTAGTCCAACACTGAACTCTTAACAGCAACAAAAAAATCACTCATAAGTTTCATGATTGTATTGCATGACCATTCATGTCAGTATATACTTAAAAGCCCCAAACACAGGGAACAGATGCTCCTCCTTCCATGGAGATTTTCCAAATTAACATGATTTTCATTTGTGTCCACATACATTATCTGAAGTAGATAAGTAGTAGTTGAGGAAATCCAGGATTCTGAATTATTGACCTAGAAATGGGTAGATAAAACTATTCAGGGGGCACTTTCTTCTGTTCTTTTATAGCATTATATAAGAACATTTGCTACGTTCATCAGTTGTAAATGTCTTCATTAGAAATGCTCCTTTCCTTTGGGAAAATTTAATTTAGATCACTTGCTTTGAAGAATACAAGTCTTGGCATACTAATATCTGGGTCTTTCTGGAGGTATTTTATTGAAGATACACAGATGCTTTAGTTTTCCATGTGTTGAATAGTGTCTTTTTCATTATTATGGGAAGATAGTGGAATATATTTGGAGACTGCTGTCAAACGTGATTTTTTAAAAAAATCTGTCACTGACCTTTAAAAGAGCAGAATTTTGTCTCACTGGTGATAGTGTAGATCGAGACTGACTTGGTTAATGAAAAAGGAATGACACCGTTACAAAGTCAGAATCTCTGAAGTCAGAATTGGGCCCTCTTTTTCTGTGAGCATATCTTTTTTTTAATAGTAAGACAACACATTTAATGGCTTGCAACACTGCTAGAAGCTACAGTTACGTATCACTAAATTTTAACTGTCCTTCTCACCGTACAGTAATTTCGTATCACTTGATTTTCTGGAAAGCTCCGGTGAAAACTTGCAGCAAAGCTAACAGAGTCAGAGGAATAAAAGAATTCCTAGAATGTTGCAAAATAGCTGACCGAATGGACGATATTACTCCTCTTGATCTCCTTGCCAGCAGCAGCAGCACTAGTGCATTAATATCAGTCTCTCGCTTCCTGTAGCACTTTTCAATGTGCAATCACGCTATAGCAACTCGTTAGCGAAGTCAGTGCTTTGTTAGCTTTGGTCAAGGCTGATGACTTCTGTGGTGTGTTGGAAACCGGCACCTTCCAGAGAGAAGTACTGACATTCCATGTTTTTAACAGTTTTAATCTTATTTCCTGTTCCATTACATCAGACTAAGCCAGATTGTTTCATAAGCATTTATTGTTTGTTTTATAATTTTTTCCCTGCCTGAAGTATTGAGTAGAAAAGCCTTTCCTTTCAGCCTCTGTCTAAAAGCTATATAAATTGTCAAATTATAACAGTGCAATCCTACTTCTCAGACTTTGTCAATACTGACTGAGAGAGATTTTGACCTTCCTCATTTTTTCTCTCCTTAAGTAATTGACATTTCCAGACAAATCTGTATTTTTTTCTCTATTCAGAATTTCCTGTAATGAAAAACTCGCATCCTTTTAACTGTGGACTAGTGCATAATTGTAAAAAAAGGAAGTATAGTGCATAAAAAAAAACAACCAATGCTATTTAAATTATCCCCTGAAAGTGAATAGTATCTCTTTAAATCTGTTTTGCTTAGACCAGGAAAACACAACTGATAAGTTGGTGGTTTTCCCCAGCTCCAATTCTGTAATGGCACATGGCATCCAGCAGCTCTTATTCCAAGTATTTGCAAACACTAATGATCAAGAAAAGAACTTAAAAGTCACAGACTTCAGCCATTGTGGTTAATTGGTTTGTTTTTTATTAGTCAGACCTTGATGTCAGGACAAGAACTGACATTTATATTGAATTTTTTCTAAATTCATACAAATGCCATATTAATTCCAAATGTTGAATTTGTTGAGAATTGCGTTTTCCATTTCAAGTAAAACATTTTATTAAAATGATAAATTGATTTGTCATATGTTTGCATTTTTACTGTAATTATTATTAAAGCAGAAATTGGTGCAAAATGTTTGAATGAAATAAAAATCCTTGCATTTTTCAATCCAACTTAGTGTGAAAATCAAAAGCTAAAAAATCCCCAGACTTCCTCTTTCCTGATTTGGAAAGTTCTTTCTGTATTTGCTTCAGTGAGAAAAACTGCAATATAATAAGCAGTAAAAACAGGGATATATGGGAGTAAAAACACACACACACACACACACTCACTCTACTTAATTTTGTGGTAGTCAAATCAAAATATGTCAATGTTTTTGTGAGGGGAAAGATAAAAGTATAAATTGTTTTCAGTGTTAAAAAACAATTAAAAAAATCCAGTCTGCTTTAGAGTCATCTTTTTAAAGAGTATGAACTTGCACAGTAATAATAATGATAGCTGCCTCCTGTGAGGCTATGATGTATTTAGTTTTATGGTCCATTAACTTTTATGGTTCATATGACACTATCTGCTTTGTTGTTGATAGCATCTCACTGGAAGGAATGGTTCGTGCCAGGCTATATAAGCAGCAAGAGCTCATGTTTAAAAAGCGTTGTCTGTGTTAAATTTTACTAACATATGTGGTCCTTACTCCTGTGAAATTAAGAATAGGTGCATATGCAGGTTTCCTCGAGCGTGTAGCCTACGTAGCTTTGTTGCAGGTGCTATGGAAGTTGAATTACCCCCCCCCCCCCCCCCCCCCAAGCCAGCAGCAGTGAATTCTGAGTTGTGACCATGCTCAAGCATGATGCTGTGGCATTGTGATGCATTCTTAGAGAAAATTACTTTAACATTATGCTTTTTCCTTTGTATCTGTAATTGTTATGGACAGTGCAAAGACTTAAGCCTGTAGCTAAGAGGAGAATTGTTTTGAGAATAGCTACTTTAAAAAGGAATATGCCTCTCTGAGTGAAGCCTGCTATTGAAATACTGTTGGGGAATGATGGTGTCGCAGCCAGCGCAGTAGTTACAAAATACAAACAAACTTAACATTATTTTCTCTGACCAATAGATGCTGTCAGGAATGAAAAGAACAGTTTAAAGGCATAATTTGGTAGCTGTGGGCTTTCTCAGAAAGACTGTATGTGCTGTAAAGGAACTCTACTGCTGAACAAAAATATCTTGTTTCAGTGAACAAAGTTTTACAATCTAGTAATAAAAACAGAGCTACAGGGCAAGGTTAATAACAGAGTGGGATTCTGGAGCATCCTGAGACATTTGCATTCTTCAGCAGCATAGATGATTCTGGCTGGGATATTTTTGCAAACACATAAACCATGCTTCCTAAGCTTTGTTGTGAAACCTTCATCTGAAGTGTGAATGCATCGTAGCTGAGACCAGCCCTTATTACTGATCAAAGAAAATTATGCTTCCTCCATTAGAAAATATATAGGAAATACGTAACACTTAAATATATGGGTATAAGAGAATTTGGTTATATGAATTGCACCTGTGTCATCTTGATAGCAAAGAAGTTTGTTGTCATGTAGAAGTTTGCAGCGTTGATGGGTTTGTTTTGATGCTAAACATGGCCAGCACTTCAATCTCACTTTTTAAATGAGATTGGATTAGGTACATCCCAGTAAAAAAAGCACAGGCCTTATTTTTATATTTTGGAATCAGTGTTGATAGGTAGCAGGGAACCTTTGTTTTTGAAAGCATGGCCTTGACAGAAGCCAGCTCTTTGACTTCCACAGTTTTTGCGCAGACTTCTCTGGTACTAGAATATTGTATTTTGTGTAAGCTGTAAATTTAAAGTTGCTTTAGAATTATTTTGACTCTGGGGTTTTTTTTTCCTGTGGAAAAACAGGCATGGATCTTCTGTTCTCAGGATTATATAGCACTATCCTAAGAATTAGCTTAAATAAAATCTTCAATTTTTTTGTCCTGTTCTTTGAAGCCTTTTTGAGCTGCTTGTTGTAGGTCAAAATGTAGACTTTCTCTAGTCTCCTACATTTTATTTACAATAGTCATCCATATGTCTAATCAGGGGCATGTTTCTCCCTCAGGATAGTCTTTGGCATCTTTTTTCTTTAGTTGCTCCAGGAAAAGTTTGGCTCCTTAAGAATCTTCTTATTTTGGCTGTGCTTTGGTTTCCCCTGGTCTCTGTTCTCATAGCGCCATCAAAGGCTGCCTTCCTGGCTCCTGGCTGTTCTGACATTCCTTCTTGGTTGTGCTTTTTGCTGAAACTTCATGAATATACTGCGCTAGTGCCTTTGAAGTATGCTCATGCCACTTTTGTGTAACTGGTTTCAAAGACCTAACAGCCTTTCTCCAATTCAGAGTGATTTGGGCAACTTAGTCCCTTGGGTTCCGCAGTGACTGCCAGGTAAAACTTCAGCAGCTTCATCGCTGTCAGGCTTCCAGCTCTTTTATCCCAGTGTGGGCAGGAGCACAAAGGTTCTGGCACAACACCATAAATGTGATCTCAAATTATGACTTCATGTAAAAATCACAACATTTGAGTGAGTGGTAATTGAGATCAGAAAATACAAGGGAGTGCCACTTTTTTTCCTTCTCATTTTCTGCGTGGTTTGATATTCCTGTGTTAGTGTCATTTCAGTTGAGTTGCTTGAGACTGCTTTCCCCATCAATATTGTGTTTTTCATTATAAATCAGTCCGTCAATGTTATGTTATAGAGTCAGTCCTTCCTCCACAGCCTTTCGTGGTAGCAACATGAGAGCTCTCAAAAACTTATTTCAGGAAAAAACTTAATTGTGCCAGGTCATCGTGCTCTCACTAGCAAGGTGCAGTGTTAGGGACAGCTCCTTTAAAAGCTGAGTTTTTGAGACAAAGTACATGTAGAGGGTTGTGAAGGTTATGTAGTTATTTTGCATAGCCAACTTGGAACAGAATATATAACTAAAAAAAAAACCAACACAAAAGCGCACATGCAGTCTTTCAAAAATCTCATGTGATTGCTGAATTCCATGTGGTACAAGGCATAAAAAGAAAATAGAAGATGTCCTCAGTGGGAGAACGGAGGATGTAAAACATGCATCGGAGTTGAAATTTGCTAGGCATACAGGGAAGTATAAATAAGAATGGACTGAACACAACAAAAAGGAATACGGTTGGACAGTAACAGCTGGTTTTGAGACACTTGAGACACTTAACAATTTTCTTTTACCTCTGAAAGAGAAAGGTAACTATTAAATTGAATCAAAAAATTGGAACAGTGCTGCATTCCAGTAAGATTTGAAATACAGGGGAGGGATGCGTTTTTACCTTCTAAGACAGAAGGTGCTAAAAGTGGTTAAAATCATAGAAACCCCTGTGGCTAATCAAAGTCTCAAGAACCATTTTTTCAATTTTGAAGGATTTTTTTTTTTTATTGTTTCTGTGATAAGAGATCAGATTGTGATAGCAATGTGATGGAAGAGCCTCAGAAGCAAAATGCTTTGTAAAGCAGTAGAATTTGTCCATCAAAGCAAGCCACTCAGTTTGTGGTAAAAACTATGGATACAGCTGTGCTGCTCTGGGTATGAGGAAGAATAAAAAATACTGCAGGAGAAGAGACCTGCAGCTACAAACCATGTGGATCATAGAGCTGGAGTCCAGCAGAAATATGTGTTAAATATTTTATTTTGTTTAATCCAGCAGCTCTGCCTCTTCACGAGGACAGGAGGGTCATAACAACAGCCCATAAAAAGCATAATTGTATTTTTATTTGCATTTTAATCTTTTTGAAAGAGACAGTTTTCTCAGATTATCATTTGAGTTCAGTTCAACACCAGAGATGCTCTGTTGAAAATTACAGCATGGTTTTGATAGCACAGAGCAGCGATGGCCAATGGACAGCCCAAGGGGACAATTTGGCCTGCCAGAAGTATTCATTGACTGGATGCATGGTCATTGCAGCAGTCTCGTCTGTATTCTTATGCTAGAAAAATCTCTTCTGAGTCTCAGCAGCACTGTCACTATATTTGGATATGTACTCAGCTGGGAGGAAAGGCGATAAATAATACGCTGGAGTTAGTCTGACTTATGGTCAGTAGAGCTTGTGTACTGGAAAGGGCCCCACGGAGGAGGCAGAGGATGGCTTTAAGCAAAGATGTTCAGGTTGTGGGTCGGTTTGTGCACTGGGGGAGGATTGGGAGCAGAAGAGGAGAGGGTAATGTCTGGAGGTAGGGTGACTCTGGGGACAGAAGGAAGAGTTGAGGGCAGGGAGGAGGAAAGAAGGAGCACTGCTCTTCTGTGGTTACTCAGCGTGCAGCTTCTGGTGGGTTGGACAGATCCAGGGCTAGTACGTGTGGGAGGAGAGGAGCTGCATCTGGGTGTCTGGAGTAGTGGATTTCAGAAGAGGTGGTATAGCTGAGTTTAAAGTTTAGAAAAGAGAGGAGACAGACATCTCAATGTAGAGCGTCAAGTCCACGCAATGTCATTAAGGCGTTTGGAGAAGCACAAGGGGGTGTGCAGAAAGGTCACACTGAAGGGGTAGCTGTTACTACTGTGCTGTCCTGCGTAGGCTAGGAAGAGATGCAGAAGAGGTTCTTATATGAGAAATTGAATCAGTAGCCTAAGAATACTGATGGGTAAAGATAACTTACGGACTTGATTGTAAATCCGCAAATTCTGCACCCTGCTCCCCCCGCTGCCCCCCAAAACAACAAAACATAGGAAGCCCCAGGATTGCGACAGGACCAAAATGACTTAAGCTTTCTCACTTTATACCCTTCTTTTACCTCCGTGTAATCAGAACCAAAGCTCAGGAACTGGTATGTGTAGTTGCTAAAAAAAAATAAATTATGTACCGGTAGAGTCAAAAAGAGGAGGAGGTTTTGGCTTTCAGACAGCTATGTGAAAAGTTTACATGATGATTCTTTGAGAGGCCAGCTGACCATCAGCCACTAACTGGTATTGCCAAATAGAGCAAATGGGTGATATCCCACTAGAATATAAAGATTGCTCTTTTGACTGCAGATACACGATTAGCCAATGAAATACAAAACTATTAGACATTTTATGTTTGCAGACGTTGTTTTCTAGAGCTTTTGCCAAAAGCACAGTGGAACAAAGACCAGAGTTAAATTTAGTACATGTCAACCTGATCAAAACCAACTATACACAAACAAAGCCTGTCCAGATTCAGACACAATGTGGCCTGCAGTTGCCAGAGCTACCACAGAGGATGGGATCTTGCAGAAAATACTTAAAACTTTACAGCAGGAGCCTTGAGGCAGCATATCTCCAGTGTCAGTTTGTGAATTCAGTAGGCCTGGTAATGACTAGAAGGAGATTTTAAGGTAGCAAACTAAGGTTTTCATTATTTTGTTCAAAGCAAGTGTTTAAAAAGATACACTATGACTGTTCAATCTTTTTTATTTCTTTTAATCCAAAAGTTTACAGTAGCCTCAGATCCATTTAAACTCTTGCAAACCAATCTGTACTGTATACTGCTAAATTGCAGAATAGCAGCAACGATGCATTTGAGTATTACCTTTGGACATTTTGTCCAATGGAGGAATGAAAACAAGAATGCCTACACTGCGTAGAAAGTGATGTCTGAAAGACTCGGACTGAAAGATCTCATGAGACTAAGATATTAATAACGGTTTGGGTTTTGTCTTAGGAAGATGACACTGTGTGGGTCTGCAATGGGAAAGAACAGTTACAAGGAGCTGGGATGTCTCATGAGCTTGTCCTGTGGTTGTGTGTTTGAGTCGACCCAGATAGGCACAGTATACAGTAGCGGAAGATAGATGCACAAATTCCAGGAGGAAAGAAGGTGATTTTGTCAAAAACATTTCAAGCAGGCAGGCTCTGTAAGATGAGACCATGAATGCCAAGACACGGAATCAGTGAGCAAGCCCCATTACCTTAGTACAAGGACTTCAAGGGAGCCCAGAAGGTTCGAGCAGTGGCACAGAGAGCATTTTCCGAACCGAACAATAAATAACTTAACCACAAGGTTGACTGTCAATATTTCATGTTATGTTAGTGTTGGTCTTTAAATCTTTTAATGTGTTTCTGAGTTGGAAGGGGGATGGGACATTAGGGACTTCTAACATCTGAGCTTCCCTGTCCCGGAGTCTGGGCAAGGTGTTGTGAAATGATTTCTGCCTGTACGCAGCCAGTTGGAAAGAAAGGCACAGCGAAGCCATGCTCCAGCAAGTGTTTGAGCACTGAGTGAGCACAAAACCACCACGCAAGGCCAGATTGTTCCAGCTCCTTAAATTTTCCTCTTCAGCTGATCTTTTAATTTAGGAGAAATAAACTCTTCCAGCTGTGCAGAACAACCTGTGTTATCTTGTCACCTTTACCTTTGAGTACTGCCTGTCTGTATCTCATCAGCAGGAGAAAATGATGATTATTGAGTCCTTGCAGCTTTCATTTCTTCCTTCTGAAGAGATAAATCTGTTGATAAGTGTTTTCACTTGTTTTGTGTCAATTAATACTATGATATTGTTCTTAGAGTAACTTCAGACAGCTTCTTATCTTTTGTATCTTTAGGGTAGTGTTTGTGTATCAATGTTTACAGGGAATTGTCTTCACAACAGTCTGTGTATTATCTCTAAAGCAGATTTTATTCATTAAGCCTTTTTCAGCCACAGACCTGATCAGAATATGAAGTATTTCACAACAGAGTAAACAAAGGCAAGTTTGTGGTCACAAGTATCCGACATGTTCTCCCAGAGAGGCTGGGAAGTATTGGTTTCACGTTCTTGTCATTGCTGTGGCTTTTAATTCCCATTGCTTGCAGGCTCATTGGAGCAGGCAGGGTGAGGATGGAAGATACCATGAATTTCTCAGCATTTAAGCTTGGGAAGTGTGAATCATTTCTTTCTTGGAATAACTTTAATAGAAAACTAGAATCCAACCTGATGAGAAAAACGTGCAAAACCTTTTTTCCTTTTTTTTTCCCCCTGTTTTAAATGTTTTTTTTCCAGACTATTTTTATCATGAATGCATGAGCCATTTGAGAAACCTAAGCAACTTTGAGTTGTAACACTTAACGGAATTAGAGCACTGTAAAGTATTTTGTTAGGAGTTTGTTTGTTTTTTTTTTTTTTAAGGAGCAGTAGAGTTCTAGCCAATTAGAAAAGAAAATTATTTGTGTCTGGAATAGTTTGCATTAGATTTTAAACAATATCTGCAGTTTATGGAAGGTTAGAAATTGGTTGGATTTCCTTCTGAAGAGATGTAACATCATTTCCAATATATTTTACAGGAACATCAGATGTCAAAAGCATAAGAGAGCTTATATCTCAGAGGCAATGCCAAAAGTATAGCGATGTGTTCAGTAATTCCCTGGTTTTACAAGAAGCAGTGGATTATATTCACTTGAATCTTACTCAGTTACTGTGTCATTCTTTGGACGTTTTATCTTGATGATTTCAAAATACTGAACAAGTGAGAAACACGACCAGCTCAGTGAAGATCAATTTAGTGACTCCCATTCCTAAAAGAAATATTGACATACTTTGTTGTTTTAGGACTTGAATTTATGGTTCTTGGGGATGTAGTCCATTCCTTAATGTCATATAATCTATTGAGTGCTGAACAGAAAGCCAAAACTACTACTTCTCAAATCCTGTGCCTGCCATGGCTAAGTGTAACTTTAGAAAAAGTATCTTCACTATTGGTATGAAGCAGTACAGCCACTAATAAAGTTTACGAAAAATGTGAGGTTATTACGAAGCTTCTTAATATGTAGTATTTTATTGTCATAAGAACTGAGCCAGTCCAAAAACTTTACATACAAAACATGAAATTGTACAAAGCGCAGTCTGTCGAAGCACAGAGCGAGGGTTCACATTAACCTGCAGTCTTTGCATAGCTGGAGATCAGAAGTTTCCCGTCCTGTTGCTCCTCTGTTGTGTGTGAAAAAGAGGTAACAAAGAGGTACCTTGAATCTGGCTTAATGGTTCTGGAACTGTAGTCTTATAAATGATTACTATGTTCTTAATAGAACATGAATTCATTTTGCCAGGTGGGATTCATTCTAACAAAGTTGAAGGACCTGGGGGCAAACCTGTTCATTTCTAAAAACTTGATAACATTTCTAACTGAGTGGAAATGACCCTGATGCTGCTCTACCCCAGTCTCTGGACTTCCTTGGTACTTCTAACTTCGGTGAATTGACAGATTGACAGTTAATAATCAGGAAATTGTTCATCTGAATGCCACTTCTTTTTGAGTGCATTTTTTATCATCTCTTTAATTGTCCAGCGCCACTTTTTAACTCCGCAGGTTTATCCAGTGGTTTTGATGTAGTAGTGAAAAGGTAGCTCATTAGATTATCTAATGTCAGCTTAGTCCGCACAAAGGAAGCGCGACTGTGATTATGGTCATTCACTCTATTATTGTGGGTATTACTTGTGGTATGTAGCTCTCACATTTACTGTAATTTTGTTTGGCATCTCAAGTTGCCCAATACAGAAACCACTGTTATAATGCAGCTTGGCATAAGGAAACTTTAAATATGTCCTCCCTGCACCATTCTGTTTTTGGGGCACCTTGAGCTGAGTAGAAAAAGCTGGAAAATGTTTTATGTGGGAGTTAATGAAGACCAAAGAAAATGGAGCAAAAACTCTGTTTGATTTACAGATTTACAATGACTTTACATGATCTTTTACTCCTCAGTGACAGACACTTGAGACAAAATCTCATCTTCATTGATGAGACTTGGATAAATGGCAGTTGGAAAACTTTTGTATTTATCCATTGAGGAAGTATCTTTTAAAAACTTTTGTGAAGGAATTTATTTTTAAATAAGTATTTTCTTTAAAGTAAATGAATATGTTTACAGAGCCACGCTCCAGTTGTTATAACATCTTTGACTTCTGTAGGTGCTCTGCTTCTTATTTAAGCTCCTTTAAGATCTTTAGCAATTAGGCTATACTGATAAAGCTATGTGTTCTTATCTTGTCTCTTCTCTTAGCTTAGAGGAAATAATTTGTGCATTATATCAGGGATAAGAGCTAGAAAGTGTGAAATCTGATCCCAGTTCTGCCACTTGGTGACCCATAGGAAATTGGTTCACCACATCGTTTCAGTTTTCTTGTCTGTGTGATAGGTAAATGCTAGCCTCATCTGTCTTCCAAGGTATTCTGCAGCCCTTTAAGTATTTAAAAAACAATACCAGACCTTTTAATAAGCTCCTCTATGTATGATTTTTATGGAAGTAAAATAAAAATTAGGTTATCTGGAGCTTACAATAACTGTGAATTTCAGATTAACTGTGAAATCTTTCTGCTTGAAATCAGTGTATCCCACTTGCTTGGAAAGATTTTCTATTCCATTATTCATTACAGGGGCCTTAAAATTATACTCCAGTGACAAAGCTTCTATTTATTTTTAGACAATTGGCATCCACTTCTGGCTGACCTAGAATGTTTCTTTGATGACAATGTCTGTGATCCAGCTGGGTTTGCTGAATGGTTGAATAAACAAAGACAGATAGTAAAATGTGGGAAAGAAAAGGCTATTTTTATTATATTAGAGAATCTGTCCAGCCAACTCCAGGCCTGATTCTAAATGTCATATCTGTAACAGTACACTTCGGTTAAGTGCCCTTGTGGTCTCCATAATATCTCTGGAATTTTATCATTATTGGATTTCAAGGTTATGAGAAGGCTAAGATCAAAAAGTTCAGAAGGGAGGTGATTCACAAAAAAAGGCAATCAATTTGTTATTTGGCCTCTTCCTTCCTGAAGTATGTAGGTTAAATACGTGGAAGTAAGAGGATGAGTCTAAGCTTGTTTTCTCTCGTACCATTTTTTCATTGTTGTTTCATTTGCTGGCCATTTATATTTTATTGCAACAGCTTCAAAGTCAACTTAATTTTTGGATAATAGTGATGCCTGTAGGCAAAGAACTCCAGGTAGCAGAATAAACAGAAGTCTCGTTTTGACTAAAATCAAAAGGGTATTTCACTACACAGCATCATGATCTGAATTTCTCTCTCTTGTTCAAAAAGAGGAGACTAAACCAGTTACTGGTTACCATGCAAGAAGATGTCAGAGGGAAATATTTGGCCATGATTCAAGTTTCACTGTGAATTTAGGGGAAGTTTATCCGTTACGTGAGATTTAAGACCAGGTGGCAAATAACTTTCTTGCATGTACTTAAATTTAGTTTCTACTGAAAATAACATCCTGATATTCTAGTTCTGACATCTCAATTGTCAGTTATAGCCTTTGCACTAAATACAACTCACAGCAACTTCAAATTCTCACTAGAGCTGCCGGCAGAGAAGGAGACCCAGCAAGCCCCATCATTCTACGGGGTGTAGTAACAGCTTGGGCCAATAAAAACCGTTACTTCCACTGTAAAAAGTAATGGCACAGCTCAAGAGTTCCAGCATGAATATTGTCAAAATATTTTAACAGGAAAAATAGTTGGTTTCACAATTTTTTTTAGTGGTCATTGCATGTCTGAGCAAGAAGCCATTTTTAGTATGTGTAAAATAACCAGATGTGCTCTAGCTTTTAACTACAGCTGCTGTCCTATCAGTAGAGGGGTTATTTCTACCACATGAAACAATTAAACTACCCAACAAATACTCTGCAGGAGCATTCTACAATCATAATCATCATGTTTGTCTTGGATTAGGAGCTTTAAAGGATTTATTTAGAAGCCTTTCTGTTTATCTGTTTCCAGAATGTAAAAAATGGCCTTTCACATATAATATGCTAAGCTTGATGGCTTCAGTGTAATTTTCCATGGTTCATACTTTCTGCAGTAATAAACAAAATGTAATAAGAATAAATTATAAATATTTATAAGACTATTTTTGTCTTTTATTAGGTTCTTATGATTTAGAATTTAATATTCCAGCCAAAGCTTCAGTCAGAGTTCTTCTCTTTAACATCAAAATGACTGCTCAGAATTTTACAGTTGAAGACTGATCTAGTTGACTGCAAAAATCCTCACCTGTATCAATGCCAAGGAAAGCATCCGGTGAGATAGACCAAACAAAGTCAGCAAATCTTAGACATCCAGATTGGGGTTAGGAAGTTCATATGACCCAAGCACATTCCAGCTCCCATCCTTGTGCCCCTCTCTCTCGATTAGTCACTCTTACGGACTTGGTTGTGTGCCAGGTGTACCAGATACGTTTTCTGAAAAATATTAAAAGGAAAAAAAAAAAAAATAGAAAAAAGAAAAAAAATTTAGGGTTCTAGAAGAGTTGCTTTTTATAAATTAGTAACTTTCTGTGATTAAATTCGTATCAAATAATTCTAGAAGATTTACTTTAGCAAATATTTTCTGAATGTTTTTCCTGTAAATTTGGACTTAATTTATATGGAAAAGAATGTGGTTGATGGTGCTAGAAAAGAAATAAACACAGTTGTTTTTTAGTTTCTAAAAAATATTTAGTTCCTCTTATTTTGTGCCCAGGCTTGAAGTTGAAATATCTCCTTAATTTGGCTTATGCTGATGTACAACAGTTTTGTTTTTCATTTCCTTTGTAAAACATGTTGTTCTCAATGTCATGAAAATCCATCCATATGTACGTTCCTCTGTGGTCGTTCATATACCTCATACTCCCAAACTGGGAGTTGTATTTTGTATCAGTTCTGTCATTTCGTGTGCCTCATGCTGAGGGCTTGAAGGGCAATGTCTGCTTCTTTTCACCCCTCATATGAAGATATAGCATACTGAGATTTTTCTGCTGTTTGCATCACTGTTGGATTTAGGTACTTTTATATATCAGGGCAATGAAATTAGGTTTTTCAGTTGTCACTGACAGCCTCTAAGATTCTTTTAAAGCTGGGAAAAAAAAATTCTTGTGCCCACAACAGCTTCCCTGTTGTTTCATGGATCCAGATTACTGCTTTGAACATGAAAAAGCCAAGCAATAGATGAAAGGCTGTGAGTACCTTTACTTATCTGGAGAGAGCCTTGTATCCCAGGAAGGCCTGTATCTGCAGATATTTCACTGGACAAACCTGCAGTGACAGGATCGTAGACTAGCAAATCTCTCTCTTGAAGAGGTTGATGATGCTAACTTCAAACCCCAAAAGACTCTGAGAAACCCAAGAACTCTTAGTGCCTTTCCTTCATGCAGTTCTTCAGCACTAAATGAGGAAACGCTGTTCAGTGAGACTAAGCATGCTCAAGAGGTAGATTTGCTTTTCCTTCCACCCGCATAGTCCTCTTCCTCTTATTAAATATTGTCAGGGTTGCAGTAACATAGCAGCAAAACACTGAGTCAGGAAACTGATACATCGAAGACTGCAAAACCCATCTGCTTTCTCCTATGCTTTTATTCATCCCTTGCCAGTTCGAGAGCACCGGTGTTATTCTGCTCTAATCAGTCATCCTTGACCATATAATGATGGTAGAGCAGAGTAAAGCAACAGAGAATTTGCAACAGGGCTTACAGAAGCTTCGGGTTTATACTGTGCGAACCTGGTTGGCCATGGTTGCTGAAAGCCCTGAAATCTCAACATCTTTGGAAAAGTTTCCCAATCAATCCTGCTGTTGGCATTGTTCGTTACTACCAATGGTTATAATGTGTTTGCTGTTACCTGCCTCTTCATCGGTGAACGTCTTCTGATAATGTTTAGACTATTGCATGGGTCCTTGGGTTTCTTCTCGGTTGTTTTTCCAAGGCAAAAACAATTTCACCCCAAGGAGACACTTGGATACAAGCTACACTTCCAGCGTGTTCTGCCGCTTGGGATTATGTTGGCCTTGGATCTTAGTAACAGTTGTAACGACGAAGCTGGATTGTAAAACATGGGAGCAATTCAGTGACAGTGTCTGTTCCAAGACTGCTAGCAGCCCTCAGCAGCTTGTGCTTGGTGACTGTCCCAGTACAAGCCCAAGATTCATTATATGCAGCTGTACAGATAAAGAAATATTCAGATATTTTTACCTTCTCTCTTTTTTTCCCCAACGAGTTGGAGGAAGCAGGAGCTGCTCTGCACATCCCAGAGCTGTCAGAGTTCCAAGATATTCCGCAGGAGCAAAGTATGGATAGTTCGCATTTGTCCTCTTGACTGTAACTGAAGGACTCGGTCCTTGCAGCTCTTCTCTTGAACAAGTTGACTACGCTAACTTCAAACCCAAAAGACTGGATTAATTAGGTAATAAGCACATGATTTTGTGCCAGTGGTTGAAGGTCAATAATGGCCAAGCCCTTTGTTGAGATATGTAGCAGACTTGCAAGCAGCTCATTTTCTTTGTAGGCAAATTAATCCCCGATGATGGGGAGGAGCTGTTTTGCTGCTGTTGTTAGGTCAGTTTGCACGTTGGCCTATATGCGTTCACTGTGGCGGTCACATCGCGGTCAGTCCGGCTGCTTGCGTCAAGCTTTTCCAGCAAAAAATAAGTGCTGTGAACCTCCTGGCTGAGGCGTCCAGCTCTAGAGCTGCCCCACTGTGGTTTGTAACCTAGAAGGCCTTTAGGTGACTCTTGTTGGCAAGGCTGTTTATGGTCTGGTGAAGTCGTTTAGTGACTTTCTAAAGTAATCTCTTAATTAACAATGGGCTTTTCTGTCAGCTCAAAGCATCTGCGTTGCTGTAAAGCTCATCCAACTCAACACGTGTACGGCTGTATTCAGTAAATTAGAGCTAGGAGTAATTTTTTTGTTAAAATTCCAAGAACTGAAGTCCAAATGTCACTAATGTTGACAGCACTTGCACCATTACTGCAGAGAAAGAACTTACTTTGCAATAATTAGGCTGGCTTGGGATACATTGCTGGTGTGCATATTCCATAGCCTGTGCTCTTCAGAAGTTGGCCTGCCCAGAGATTTGGGGGATGACGAAACTCTCTACCGGTCAGTGCTCTCTGCCTCTCCCCAGTGACGTGGGGCACGTGGAGCAGTAAAACCTGCACGTACCTTGCAGGGCGCTCATGCAGTGTTAGATGCACGTAAGGTGCAATACGTTGAAGATCCACCGTTGCAGGGAAGAGTCTTCTGTTTCAGAAGTATTCTGGCAAAAGGTATCACTGGCATTTAGTATGTAATTGAATACAAAATCTAAGAAGTTTATTTTTGCATGTTAACTATCCATCATGTTGGGGAAAAAAAATACCCTACAGCCTAAGTGGAAGGAGGGAACACTTGGTAATACCTTTGTGAAAGCTGATTTTTGCAAAGCTTTAGCACGTTCCTGCCAAAGAAAAGAACAGGTTGGATGCTTTTTGTTTTGTTAAGAAATGGTAGTATGACAAATGTTTTTCTGATCCCTTAAGTAATTTATTCCCTGGGCAACATTCTTCATTGATAACATACATTTTTATTTTGAAGAATGATCCAAAAACTGGCCAGAAGATAATGGATTAAAGGAAATATTGCAAAATACCCTACTGAATTTATGCTTTCTTTTAGTATTTTGCTGTTTATTAATATCCTGTGTAAAAATTTTTAAACCCATATGGGTGGAGGTAGGATTTTACTGTACTGGTAAAATACATGGGCTTACATAAAAACACTCTCTAATTTACTACCACTGTTTTTACTGCTATGTCTAGGCTGAAGGATTTTAAAGAAATTTTGTTTTCTTGATGTCAAACAGATGTTTAAAAAAAAAAAAATTTGGTTTTTATATTTTCTGCAGATTTTACTGATAAAAGGGGAATTTGTTTCATGGACTGTCTTGGTGATTTTATGATACTGATGTTTGTAGAATATGCAGGTTGTGAGGTTTTGAAAAAGTATTATTTGGATGTTTGTGTAAAAATTTGTAATATATAGGAAGAATGAGATAAGGGTATTTTTAATTAAAGATGAAAGTTTCCTAAACTTTCTTTTTTAGAGTGTGATTAGAAAATAACATTTTCTCCTATACCTGTTTGGCCAGGAGAGCCCTATTATCTTAAGAACTTTGCATGCTAGAAGTTTGAGTATATAATGTCTTTGTTTTCTTTGAGCTGCATTTCCAGCTGTGTCTGTTTTATTTCAGTTGACAATGTTTAACTCTGTTCAGCAAAGTAGTAAGAAATATGTATTTGGAATGAACATCCCGAAGATTTTAGCTAGCAGATAGTGAATTGCTGTAAAGAGGGTGCTCACATTTCAGGAGGAATGTTAAAGATGAGCCATTTTAGAGTGAGAAATTCTTCCTGACACTTCGTTTAGATTCTGCATCATACCCTGAGATAGTGAAGAGCACGAAATTGGTAAGAACTTACATACTTTTCTAATATCTAATGATTGTCTTTTAGTCTCTTAGTTTTCCCAATTGTTTTTTGTTGAGGATGGACTAAATTTATCTGGCAGGCTGTGGAATCTATGTTAGCAGTTTTTAATAAAGCTTCAGTATTGACCAAAATTAATAAATATTGTTGTTAGTCACTTCAGCTGTCATCATAGATCCATTTGTGAAAGATATGCGGTGCTCTGCAGTATCAGTTTTAGTAGTTTTGTCACATATAAATATAACTTTAAGTTACAGCACTTAGCTGTGGTTTTCAATTCTATGATTAAGTCTTTCATTTAAAAGAAAAAACTTCCTGCTGCTCAAATTCAGTTTGGAATTTTTCTTAATTTGCAACAGCAATGAAGAAAAGTTGACTGTTTCGGAAGCCTTTTCTATTCATTTCAAATATGGCTTCATTTAAAGAATATTCCACTCTTTTTATCCAAATTAGTTTTTTTGCCTTAGCACTCTTGTCCTCTTTATCCTCAGCTCACCCTCCTGTGCTTAGGTGTTACAGCAGCGGTTTCTAGTGCTGTCTGCGTGGCGAGAGGACTTCAGCAACATGTCCGCATAGTAGCATGAGCTAAAGAGCACAAGAGATGTGCTTAAGTATGCATCGTGCGGCTCGGAACGGTTGAAGTTAATCTTTGGTAACTGGAACTGATGTTATTGGATACATAGCATGTGTGCTACAAGAGGTGAAATAACTGTCAATTTGCATTTGGACACTACTTAAAATGCTGCAAAAAAGCAAAGCTGAAGAGCATCTCATGATGCTGAACTAAACCAGTAGTGCAAGGAGATATTTTTATTCAGTGCCACGGTGCAGTGAATACAGCCCTATTGCGCCTATTTATCTTAGTAATCTTTAAACTTTCCAACCCCTCTTCCACATGAAAGAACTTTTAGGTCTCCGATACATTTTACTATTTTCCTCTAGGCCACTTTCTCTATTTTCTTTCTGGTTTGTTTCTAAGATTGAGAAGCTAAAATTGAATGCATACTTAAAGGCATAGCACTAAGTACTGTTTTCCAAAATGACATAACATTTTTAATTTCCTTGTTTCCCGTGCCTTTCACATCTGTTTAGCTTGACATTACAGCCTCTGTCTAACTGTGTTTCTTTTTCGTAAATGTACGTAGTTAATTTGTAAGTCTATGTGGCATTAACTTGCACTTGTTGGGGATGAATTTCACCTGCTGCTATGCTGCTTTTCTGTGTTGCTGAGTTGGCTTGGATTCTCTTGCAGAAGTTTCTGATACACGTTATCCTGTGGTCATCAGAATGGTTCAGTATCTCCCAGGATGTGCACATTGCTCTGTCATCCACCTTGCTGAATGTTAAGGTTAAAAAAAAATCCCGACAGTTGAAAAATTCCATAGTGTTTCTCCTAATAATAGGAAATTGATACAGAGTTCTTGGCTAAAGATTTGCCCTTTCACAGGTAAGCTGACTAGCTACCATTCTCAACAGAAGTTGTGTTTGTACTGTTAGTAAGGTACCTTTAAGAAAAGCATTCTGTAAGCAGTGTATTTTGAGTAAAAACATTGTGAACTACTTTAACATATTCTTTTTTCACTAGTATATATGACTACAGCTGAAACAGGACTGTTTCCCCCCCTTTTTAAGTTGCGTACAGATATGGTCTGTTACTGCTAAGTTGTATGTAAGTTTTAGATTTCTGGCATTTCTCTTTTTTGGGGGGGGAGAAGTCATTCAAAACACTCATGAGGAATTAAATTCATTTTGTAAAATCACTTGAGGGGAATTAGATACATCTGCTTAGATAGTTCAGTCTTTCTAAATTGTATTAAATGTTCTTAAACAAGCAACACTCAATATCCAGCTGCTTCGGGCAGGATGCGGAAGGTAAAGCTGTGTGTTTTTAAGCAGACACCCAAGGTCTCTGTAGATTTGAGTAGTAACGTTTTGTGCCGCAACTTAATTTACCAGCAGTGCATAGCAGCTTTGTGCTCAGATCTTCATTTTTATGCTAAATATGTTCTCAGACCTCGGGCAGACAACAACGAGCTTGTGAGCAAGCCTGTGGATAGCCAAACTTGCATTTACAAACTGGGGGTAGATTTTGACCGAAAGAGGGCTCAGACTGTAAGCTTCCCTCCTCCTATATTCGCATACACAAGAAAAGAAAAAGCAGTCATTGTTTTAAATGAGGAGATGCTTGTTCTGTGTGGTGGTGTGTACTTTTGTAGCACTAGCTGCGAGGTTTTGGAGGAAGGAAGAGAATTGTTTTTGTAAGTGTCATTTATCTCTCTGCAGATAGAAATAGGTTATCAACACATTTTCAATTATGTGTGGATAGTAATGTGTGCAATTATGTACAAATGATGTACAAGGTAATAACTGAAGACACAGAATTTGAAGTAAGAAGACCCAAGTTCAGCTTGTGTCTGTAATTATTCCTGTAGTCTTACTACAACAGGAATAAAAAAATACAGACACTATTTGCCTAATCCAGTTTATATAAAACATAGAGTTGAAGCAAAATCCAATTTCTTGAGCCACAGCTGAACCTGAAGGGTTTGTTGATACAGAACTAGGACTGAATCCCTTCAAAATACTTTGCAGTGCTAGTCCAAAATAATGAGCCTGCTAACAAAATATCTATCTATCTATCTCTTTAGCCTTTGCGCAAGGCATCCTTTGAAGGTGCAGGACTATTTCCACCTGGTGGGTCTATAGAGCACTAGCATGCTGTTGCTTGTCCCTCCCTTTGTCCCTGTGAGTCCTTGCTCCTGCCTTGTGGCACTGTACAAGCTGCAAATGCTAGTACGTTTGGGTTTTTTCCTAACACAAGAATTTGATCAGCGATTACCGTGGGCTCTAGACTACTCTGAGGGAGAGATTCTTGTCTCCAGTGCAGGCAGTACTCCCTGGGCTTTCCCCTAGCAATCCCACTTTTAAATCTTGCTGCATATGCATTTCTGAGCACCTGGTCTGTGTGCACGAGTGTGCGTCTGTGCTGTATGTGCGTGGTCCTGGATTTACAGGTGGCAGAAGAGAGTTCAGGCCATTTCTTTAACCCATCCTTGTTTCCTTAAGAACAACACTTGGGTCATTTCTCTAATTCCTAGACCCCTCAAGCTGTACTTGAGCTCTGACAAGAGGGGAGGATTTGGGGAGTTAAAGGTTCCCTTTGGCTGAAGTCCCACCCTGTGAGTCTTTCCCTTTTAAAATTTTGCATTTTCAATGCAAGACAATTTCAATGTAAATGAAGTTACTTACCAATTAAATCACTGTTTGCCTGAAACATCGCTGCAGAAATGCAATGAACACTGATCCAAAAATGCAGTAGTTTCATGTCCAAATTTTAAGGCCTAATTAACTAATGTCTGCAGGGGTTTTAAGATTCTCTGTTTGCAGCTGGATTTAGAAGGGCAAAGTAACAGTAGCAGGGTGCTAAAGAACTGCTAAAGAATTTTTTTTGGCGTTGTGTGTCTACTCTACTGAATTGACAGTTCAAAACTTGGCATTAAATGAAAAGATGAGCTTTGGACCATATCCAGAGTCACCAAAGTCACTGGGTTCAGACTTTGAAGAAGCTTGAATCCAAGTGTCTCCTCAAAGGTACTTGTTAAAAAGGACCACATAGGAGCTAAAGGGACTTGAATTTATCTGTGGCAGAATTTTTTTTTAATTTTCTGTTTTCAGAATTGTTGAGTACTTTTTTTTATGTATAGACTTGTATACTGTTATCTCTGGTTTCAGTTTGTGTCTTTTAATGGAAAAAATCACATATGTAAAGCTTTTTCCCGTGAAAACACTTGCCAAGCAAATCTTTATTACAGTTATCCAAACGAAAGACCATTTTTACAGAGAGACTTCTCCATATATGTTTTCAGACAACTCACAAACAGCCAGCCAACAATAGCAGTGGCATCTTTGAACTTTAACCTTGTGTTCTTTAAAACTTGTTTAACAAAAAAAAAAAGAAATTCTAAGAACTTCCATCTTTTCCATGAAGTGATTCTTTTGAAAACTCGGATAACAAAGGGCTAGAAGTGTGAATGTTCAACTTTTCTATTTTGTATGCATGAAAAAAATCCTACAGCAACAACATTTTGTGTAGCAACTTCCAGAAGTATTTGACTATCAGTAATAGTTTGCCATACAAAGCAGAATAATACCAACTCAACGTACAGGGTAACGTGTTACTTCTCTTGTAATGACAGTGTTCCTTTCAGGCAAAAATGTTCTTGTCTTGCATGCTAAAACAGAAACAGAAATCTTGGAGAGCCTAGGTAGCACAGGGAATTAATCCCTGATGGGAAACCCATCCCTACCAGAATTAGTGGAAAATAAAATTTAAGCCATAATGAGTCAAGAAAATGGGTTTGGTGTTTACTAGTTCCAAGAAACACCCTAGTAAAGTCTCAAAAACAACTGTACATCAATTGTGAGTCTGGCAAAGGTGAAGCTGGCCAAAAGAGGCCCAGGACAGCAAGAGCAGGACAAATATCCTCTTTCAGAACGGTCACAGCAGGCAATTGTGCTTTGTCTGTCCTGCCTTTTTTGGAGTACTGGCCATGGAATTTTTTTCATCACTTCTGCACTCATAATCCTTCAATATTTAAAATTGCGTTAATATCTCTCCCATAAAAACTATTAGTGACCATATTGAAAGTTTTGTTTAAAAGGTGAAAGTTAACTCCAGTTTTGAGATTGTGCCTGGAAAGGTAAACGACCTTGTCGCAGCTACAGTGCAAGTGCTCACGAGAGAGAAAGGTGAACAAGAGAGCCTCGGCTCTCAGTCCAGTGGTTCGAGGGGCTTGGCTTTACCTTTTACTAAATTCAGTGGAGATCCCTAAGACACAGCTATCAAAGTAAGCACAAGTATCAGCAATATATAAGTTGTTCATATCTTTTTACCCATGTGACTCTAATTGGTGTCTATTTGTGTAGATTGATGCATTAAAATTGTAGCAGGTTTTGTTCAAATTTCTATGTAACAGTGTTGGAATGAAACCATAATGTATTTGAATGAAGCTTTTCTTGTGAAGATTTCTCGTGGAGTTATTTCTTGCTGCCATTAGCTACAAGTATTTGAAACTAGAAACAGAGCCCAGGAATCTCCTAGAAAATAACTCTTCATCAGGGACAGGCATCAACTTCCTCAGAGAAAAGGAAACCTTAAACATGTAATGACTCTATTAATAAAATTTTCAGTAATTTCTCAGACTGTTGAAAATGTGTAGATGTGCGTGATGGATATGTTAGGATATTCACTGCAGGAGGCTTCTAGGCAAGTGAGAGGTTTTTTAGATTTTGCTTTGGCAGCATTTCAAAAGGGATTGTAGATAGATAAATGGAGAATGCGAGTAGCACCCACAAAATGCACATATAGGTTACACTCATACACAAGATGTAAGTGCTCTTGGCTTTCTTTGCTTTTAACACATGAAAAGCTGTATTGTGCTTTAGATGGTAGTAATGAAGTAATAGATTGGCGATCCGTGTGCTAATATTAGATTACTGTATATTGTCATGCAAGTAAGAATTTGTGCGCTTCTGTCATATGATGATTTATAGAGCAGCGGGCTGTTTATTTGTGGCTTAGTAACGACGCAGGATGTGGCTGAACTCTACAGTAATTGAAGGGTATCATCGAGACTGTAAGTTATCATTTGACTGTTAATCTTTCCAGAATGCCTTGGGACTTTCCCTTCTCTCTTTTATTGAATCTTTCGTGTTGGAAGTGTGAAAGATGGAGGAAGAAAGCAGCATGTCCCCTGCAGGTTCTGGGGATCATACATCTGCAGTATGATCTCAGGAGCATTTTCAATCTATTTCTCATAAAGCAGAGGGTGCTGGTTCTCACTCCAGACCTGGACTTGGCTTTGGCATCAGTTCCCACATTCCAGGAACATTTGCGTCCCGGAGCGAGGGGAATACCCAGAGATTTGTTCGGGTGGAGGTAATACACAGTACTAATAGAGTTATAGCTGGAACTGGCTGGCCTCCAAAATATCAAAGCATAACATGGTCCAGGCATTATTACAAAAGGTTGGTGATGCGAGGGAGCCCTTTTCTATGGCAATCTCGGAGGCAGACGGAGTGAAAGTAGAGGATTGTAGTCAATGCGCATGGAGTTACTTTTTACAGTAAATAAAGCTTTCTAATAAAAAGGGGAATAAAATTGCATTAGAGAGAAAAATGTCTGTTGTGGACGCTGATTATAATCATCTTTAAGATGATGTTCTAGGAGGTCAGATTCATTACTAAAAAAAAAAAAGTGCATTTCCCATGTAACTTTTATGAACGTTGGCACTCCTTTGCCGACTTGGAAGACTGAACAATAACGGGGCAAGCGTAAGATTCATTGCATTCAATGAAGACTGCTTGGATGGATGTTATATCCAGGGGTGCCTGCAACAAACATTTAATAAACGTTGCCAGCAGTAAGCACAGAGCTATAGCAGGTGATTGCTGTGTGCACCAATCTGCATTAAAAATGTGAACAGATTAATTTTTATATTACGCTCTAAAAACATAATCAAAAAATTGTAGATTGGTGTATGAGAATACCTTTGATAATTCTACTGAACTCATCCTTTAGAGAGAACCTGTATTCTTTTGGGCTTCTCTGTATAAGAATACTTCAAAAAGCTTATCTAAATTAACCAAAGATATACATTTAGTGGATTATTTTAAACCATAATAAACCCCTGTGTGGACACTATTTTACGGAATTCAAGTGGATTTAATTCATATATCTCAATTCACTTTTGAGTCTAATTAGATTGAATTTAATGAAAGTCACTTGAATTACGAATGAGAGTGCTGAGGGATTTAATGTAGTTTAGCTTAGCTGCTTCAAATTTTTTTTTCTGTGTCCTGTTATAGATAGGCACTCTTAAATGTTTACTTTTACATGTAACAGGACAGTCTACTCTGCGTGGTAAGAAGAGGATTTTTTGAACCATGACTGTATAAGTCCAACTGATGGGAAGCACCATGCAATTTTCTTAGCATGCTTAGTCAATGTAAGAGCAACAAAATATTCAATATATACTCACTATTTGCAGGACGTGTCACGCTGCAGTTTGAAAAGGAAAGATCCAAGATTTTGTGTGTGTATATGTGCGCACGCTTGTACATATATTTTATCTCAACTCATCTGTGGCTATAGCTTTCCTAATAATGTTATCTAAAGACGGAGAATCGGGAGGCAGAGTGGAGGTATTACAGGAGAAGTATATAGTTACGCACTTGCAGGAAAAGCTATTCTGGCCTTGGACAAGATACAGCTTTCTGTGTTTACCTTAATTCTAGAGGTTAAGTCATGCTGCCGCAACTTTTGGGAGGGCATCTTGGGTTTCCCTAGCTTATTTCAAGTGTCGCAGCTCATGTGTCTGCTACTCGGATTCTCAGCTGAATTGTTTTTTCTGAGTGACTGTCAGTTATTTATATTCTCCATGCTTTTGTTTCATGCTGTTCCCTTTCAAGCTATAGGGAATTTTGTCATTGATTTGACATGACCTGGATCAGACCTTGAAGTTTTCGGCTCCAGCTACGGAAGTCTCATTATTTTAGTTTCTTGATATTTTCTACTTTGTAGGCTGAGGATTCGTTAATAGTTGAATCCAGCATTTGGTTACTGCTTGTTATTGTGTGATATGGCAGCTCAGGGTTGCATTTTACGAAGATACGTATTATTATGTTGTGTTTCAGTGAAACTTTTGTACTACACTTGGAGCAACACAAATCTTACTTAGATGAGATTGGAAGTGGATTACCTCTTTCTGTTCTCCTCTACAGTTGACAAAATCCTGCAGTCATGCTCCTGGCTGTGTTCTTTCTGCCTTATCAGCTCAAAGTTTAAGCATTCCCAAATATTCTGTGAAAACCCTTTTATAGTCCCTTGTATGTTCTCTCAGGATTCAGAGTCCAGGAATGAAATATGTGTGAAGTGCACCCTGGGTTTTGGGAGGAGGTAGAAATTGGTTCAAATTGGCAAAATGTGCATGTCTGACAATGTGAGGACTTAATTTTTTATTTTTTTTTATAAGAGAAATTAAGATCATATTGAACCACTTCTCATAATTGGCCAAGCTAGTGAAATATGTATGTATGCATATATATACATATGCCATATAAAAAAAACTGAGTATTGGAAATATTTTCACTCTGTGACAAATGTAACCATTTGTTACTAATTTTTCATAGGTTGGGGCTATGCTAAACACTGCTCTCCAGGCTGGGAGAGTCAAGGGGCAGGGGAGAGGAGTGGGTTTTATTGTCACGAAAAGATCATCTCTGGCTGGATTTTTGCCCTTCTATTTGCTATTCTTGCAAGTCACCTGTGAAAAGGAAAATAATATCCACAAGGTAAATCAAGCAGAAGATAAAACCCTTTTATTCTTACAAGGTTTTTTTTTTTTTATGCATAATGCTGTAGAACACATAAAAACGGGGTGTCGGCTAGAACACATGCCTTATAAGCCTTGGTATATTTGCTCTCAGAGAGATGTTGTGAAAAAAAGTTACGAAGACTGACTAACTATGGGAAAAGGTTTTAAAAAAAAATGGTGAGAGAAAAGGAGTTGGTACAGACCAGGTGGTGTAAGCAGAGCAGTGAGGATAAAAAAATTAAGTTTTAGACCAGAAGATATGCTAAATTAAGCAAAGAATCCTCAAACAAAACTGATCTTTTGACTTTAAAAACATGGATTTTTCTTTTTGGACTTAATTACATAAAGGTAAAAATTACGTGCTTTTCTAGAAACTTTCTAGAAGTAACATTTCAAAAATATCACTGCATGTGTACACTGATGTACCACATAATATTCAACAAATACAGTGAATATCAGAAAGAGCATCTGAAACAGTGGAAAAGCTGCTGGTTTGTATACATGTGCATGTGTGTCAGCTTTTTGTTGTTCAGTCTGCACAGATTTTGTGTTGGTTTGTTTTTTCATTACAGTTGCAAATTAAATGCTGTCCAAATCATCATAATGAACACATTGCAATTTGCCTGCCTTCAGCTGAATAGAGCATTTACTTTCCATGGTACCTGCAAAATTTTCCTCTTTAATAGGATAACAAATAATGTTTGAGATACAGTGTAAGGAATATAATATTGCCAATTTTGAAGCAGAACTATTTTTTCCTGATGATGCATGATTTAAAATCCATAAATTCATAATTAGACAGTAATTGCAGTGTATCCCATTAATGATATTTTGTGGTGCTTCACCTTTTGCATTTTAACAGACCTCAGGAAGAATCTCGAGGGATTGATCACAGATATTCTGCATTATTACAAGGTCCTAATGTTGTTATAATTTCAGAAGTGCATCAATTTAACGAGGACGTTGTCTTTGAATTAAAGTTCCTTCCACATGCAGTTCTTTGACTGTCAATATGTCTCTTTAATGGCAGCCATAGCTACTGTACAAAAAGATAACCAAATTTGTGTGCACCTACTATTAGTAGTGAAGTTTTGGCTGCTGAAGTACAGGTTAGCTGCACGGTTAATAGCAAACAAAAATCCCAGGCAGTGATTGTGTGAATATTTTCAACAATGGAAAAAGCATATAGTCACAGACAAATTTCAGCTGAAGCTCAGATTCATAGGATCCTGTAAAAATTGAGAGAAACAAAGGGCAGAGGAAATTCCGAGACACAAAAACTCATCCTGTATAAAATTTCATATTCTAATTGACTGCCTACTTCCAGAGGGGGATAGGGATTTGTTTCCCGTTTTAAATCTGTTTTTAAGTGCAGCTCTGACAGAGAAGTGACTTGTTTATTCTACATTTTGTGTACATATATATATATACACACATGCACATCAAAGAAACAAAAATAAGAAACAAGGATTGAAAGGTTAGGAAGTGCCAATTTCATGCTTCTCTCTGTTAATACAGAGTTGCCCTGGCAGGCTGCATACCAGCAACGGGCTGTGTAGCATCAGCGTGGCTGGGGAGCAGGGTTGCAGACCGTTCATCCCATGGAACCCCTGTCTCTTTCTTTTAATAGAATGACCATCCATGAGGGCAGCATTTAAATTTGCACTAGCGATGGTAAATTTGGCACTCTACGATTTCTGTGTCCTTCATTTACAATCCGAATAATCTGCTGTTTATGTTGTCACGTACCATTTATTATACGGGTTTTCAATATTGGTTATTGATGTGCATATTCCTTAAAAAAAAAAAAGATTCTAGCTAAGGTCCGTATGCCTGTACAGTGAATTTGAGCCTCCTTGAGAAAAACTTGTTCGTAATCAACTGAAGTCCCAAGACTTTAGAAGTACTTCATAGATTTTTTGCATCCCTTCTGAAGTATTAACCAAATATTAGCACAAATAGCCTGAGGTCAGCTATTGGTGTCTTTTAACGAGTTTGTTTTTAATCTTAATATCCGAACTAGAAGTATTTGTTTCTTGTTAGGTAGCTGCAGAATGTTTCATTCATCTAGCAGTTGCCTACAGCTGCATATAAAAAAAGTAAAGGAACTTGGAGGCATTTGTTTTCAGCTAAAATAAATACTTGCTTTCAAAATGTTTTTATTAAAAAATATCCGTGACAGCTTTAGAATATCTTTGTCCTTGTTTTTTATTCACTCTTTCACATCATTATTTTACAAGCTAATGAAAAGGTTATGATCACAATAAAACAACACGGAGCAATAGATTACTAAGTCTGTAAAAATACTTGGCAGTATTTAGCCCGATACTAGGTGAGATAACATTGTATTCTGCTCTGAAAAAAGGGTGCAAGAACAGGGGACCCTCCTGGAGTTTAACCTTCAGGTCCCCAAAAGTCTGTGTTAAGCTAGTCTGCATGCCCAGGTTAAGTAAACTCAGATTACTAGATCTGGGTGAAACAGAGCTTGTTGCTGCTTGACAGTAAAGTGCACCTCAGTGCTTTGCAAGTGGAAGGTACAGCTTAGTGACGTGTTAGATTTCCTGTTAATGCAAGGAATAATAGTTTTTTTCTTCAGTTGTAAAGGTAAATGCTGGCAACACCCGTTACTGTAGCTGGGGATGTTGTGTAAAACAGAAGTGTTTAATACATAATTTTAATTTTGAAGATTTTCCCTGTTTATAGAGGCAAAAGTGACTCGTTCTGTCTTCACTTTTGCCTTTAAAGGCAACTGGGACCACTGGGAGTGGGGTTCAGTGGTCTGTCCTTCAGAATATCTGGTCAAGGCTCTTATACTGACCTCTCACTGGCTTAGCATTTTTCGTTATTGTTGTGGCTGTAAGGCTTTCCCAGTTTAACCCAGAATTCTTTACTTTGATGGAAACACTCTATTTAGGTATCTATTTAGGAAGCACACCATTTAGGTATCTCTTTAAATTTAAAATGCAATGTGTTTTACATAGAAAAATTCAGGTGGTTTTATTATATAATAAATCTTTCATAGCCTTTGAACATTCCTTCAGTTCAGCCTGTCCCCTAGGAGTCCTTCCACAAGTCGTTCCTCTGCATCGTGTTTCCAAAAACACGCGACTCGTCTTGAGCCAGTTTCCACAGTCTTGGACACTTTGCTGAGAACATTCTGTATCTAGGCAGTTCCTATTTACCTGGGATACCAGTGACTTAAGTCATTGAGTTACTTGACAATTATTCACTCATTAGCCAGATATTTCAAAATCCTTATGTTGTTCAAAGAAATTTTTGGTCATAGTGCTGCCCCGTAAATCAAAAAAGTAACATCGTAGATGTTAAATAAACCCCCATAAATATTCTTCATTTGAAATTCTTGGCTTTTTGTAAAAATAGACAATAATGCTGTTGTAGAAACTGAAAGCAGAACTTTCAAAGTCAGGAAAATTTGTCTAATCCCCCAAAATTGTTAATCTGATACTTTTAGCAGTGTTAGTCATAGGTGACCAATAGAAACTATATCCTATTAAAGAAATTTTGGGACCCATTCACTTTTGTTACCATTGAGTGAGTAAAAACTTGGAAATGTGTAGGAGATTAGCAGCTTATTACTCATTTTTGTTTGTGCTTTTGAGGTCTACGATAGATTTTAGCTAATTAAATTTTGAAGCAAAATCATCCTCTCATTTTCTTTTTAAATATTCTCAGTCATCGTGATATTAAAACTGGTTTAGCTTTCCAAGTTGCCTGGCGTGTTTAGTAAATCAAATTTATGAAGGTTTTATCGCACTTTTTTTGAAAAACAGTGCACGCTTTTTTCTTTTTCTTGGTCTTTTCCGTCCCGGTCTGCGTGGCAGGTGTGCCTAAGGATTTGAAAAACATGCGCGTTATCCCAGGGATGATGATGGTTACAACTTTACGTGCTTGTCTAAAAGTGAACTGCTGAAGAGAGATGGTGTGGGGGGGTGTGTGTGTGTGTGTCATGGGTGGAAGGGGGATGACAGAAGACCTGGAGCACTGCATCTACGCTACATTTCTGGGCCTGGCTATGCTAGCTCGGGGGCCAAAATCTGCTAGTACTTCAGTATGAAGCAGCTGCGCCCAGAGAAAGATCGAGGCCAGAAACGTTTAGAATATTGGATAAGCGTGAGAAATTTTTGGTCTGTAAAGCTCAGAGCTGTCTCTCTATTAGCACGTAATTTAACATGATTTGTATCCTTAATATCACACAGACTGAATCCTCTCTCACCCTTTGGTTTGTTAGGTCGGGTTCATTACTTTATTTTCCTTGGACGGAAACCTTCCCCAGTTATCAACCAGTGAACAAACATATTTAGACATAAGACTGAGTATTGTTTGTCCTTTCCTTTCAATCTGAAATCTAATTTCCAGCCACAGTAAAAACAATAAAACTGATGTTTGCTTTTCCCCCTTTTTTTCTCCAGTGATAAATATGATGTATTTTGAATTTTATCTGTAGATCTAAAATATTCCATTGGAAGCTTTTGAAAGATAGCATAGCTTTTACTGCACAACTGGCTCCTGGTCAAGTGGTTTAAGCTGTATGCACGGATAGAAACTTTTGTTGTTTATAGTAAGTACATCCATTGCTCATGTACTTTGTAACTTACGTTTAGAACTAAGTATAATTTCTCAGGTTTTAACTATTTCAGATTGGTTCTCAATACAGAACTTTTTCCCCTCTGTTTTAAGTTTTCAATGAATCTGGCACAACAAAAACTAAAACTGCAATTCTACCTACTGCTAAATAATCTTATAATCTAATATTTCATCAACATAATGTCTACAAATTTTCTCAGCTATTTATTAAGATATAAATCCTATCCACAGTGCCCTATGTTTGTCTTAACATACACAAATACATTTTTACCCTGTGTTTCGTGTAACTACAGTAACAGCAGTGCTTGGCAGCAGGGTGTTTGGGTTTGTTTTTTTTTTTTCCTTGAGTGCCATCAATATTCCACCATAATTTTTATCCTGAAGGTAGTCTGTTGAAAGTCAAATAGATGGGAGTGCTTTGAACTTTCCATTTTCTCTCTTAATCCTTCTCATGGAATTTTTGTTTCTCCTTGCATCCTCCTTACTCTCAGATTCTTTAGATAGATATTTGAAATGTGTATTAGCACTGAGATGTATTTTTCCTGCATGACATGTGTAAACATTTTCAGATTCATTCTTGTGTCATTATTACAGTTTTGTTCAGATGGAGTATTTTCACATGCACCTTCACCCCCTTCAGTACAGAGCTGTTTTGTTGTTTGCAGTGTCTCAATACTTGGAGACTTTCCTTGTTAGTAACATGTTAAGAAATTTCAGACAGGTTTTTCCAATGTCAACTGAATTTTTTTAATTTCATCTTTGCCTTCATGAAGACCAGCAGTTGTTACTTGTCTGAAGTAGTGGTGTTCATCAGTAGCAATGTTGTTAAGCTCTCTAATACATAGTTTTGCTCATTATTGAAAAATATGAAGGGGTGCACAACCTCAGGTGTAGCTTTATTCCTTCACAACACAGCATCACGTACTGCACAAGCAAAGTGACAGTGCTGCTCTGTTTCTGTACGTAGCTGCTATGTTCTGGTCTCTTGCTCGTTAGAGACCCTGAAAAGTCCAAAGGGAACTGTATAACGTAACCATTTCCCTGTGCCCTAATGCATGAGAAATTCATTTATGAATGTCAGCGACTGTAGCTATGTTTTATGTAATGAGATCTGCAATGGTTTAAAGACACGCATCAATCTATATGGAGCTGGCTCGTACTCTCAAAGGAGCTCTTTGTAAATAAAGCTGTAATAGGTCTAGGACTGGCCTGTGTGGGTCTCTGAAAAGACTGCGGTAAATGTCACCAGCAGTTTGGTTCAAAATGACGGTATGTTTTTACAGCGGTAGGAATTAGCACTGTAACAATTTTCGAACCAAGTGAAGAAATATCAAAGGTTGTCAAAGGTTCAAATTATAGTATTTCAATTGTAAATGTTACTTATGACTAACCTTATCTGACCCAAAAGAAGTTGACTTTTTTTCCTTGAGTTGCCACTTGACATTTTGGATCATGTTAATACAATATTCAGCAAAAAATCTGGTGCAAACCCAGCAATCCAGCAGGTCATTAGCCAGAACAATGCTGGTATTTGCCCCTGCTTTTCAGAAGATGCACAGGATTTCAAAAGGGAAGACCAGCTGAAAAATCTGCAAATCAGGTGCAGCTTGAAGGGGCAAACCAGGAGTGTGTTTGTTTTGAAGTGACAAACACCACAGCTGAATTCACCATTCACTTCGGCTCTGCTCCCCAGTAGTGTAGAGAAGCAAAGTGTTGGATCGTTGAACCCTAATAATAAAAATTTGGGGATTGCAGGCAGAGGAGGATCATCCCTGGACAATGCAAAAGTTTGCTTCTCCAAAACTACTGGCGAGACAGACTTGAGCGTGATCTGCACACAGCAAATGTGCAGGCACAAGCTGCTGCGTGTTCGCTGTACATAGCTCACGCACTCAAGGAGGGTGGGACAAGATTTCATAGTCTTCTTCACCTCATTATTTCCATCTGTGTATCTGGACACTCAGGCAATTAAATTAACCCCCAATCACTCACATATAGGATGTTGTTATGAAAATGGCTAGAAATTTTCATTTCCATGTATTTTGAGGATTAAATTTTTCACAAAGCATACACTCTCAAGCTATTAGAAAAGTGTACCTGTTCACTGCTTGCCTGCTAGATTCTGTCTACTATCATTTAAACCTCAAAGTTGAGTTATTAACTATTACCGCTTTTTTTATAACACTGGCTAATCATGCTCTGTGATGTACAGTCATTTATTATTTATCTCAAATGCTAGGATGGATAATTACTAAAGATTTTTTTAATCTGACTTGTTAAAAGGGAAAGAAATTTTTAAATTAATCTTTTCCATTGCCATTTCGTTACTTATCTCCTCTGTGGCTTATTTACTACACAATGGGTTTCTTTGTGCTTTGTGTGATCTAATTTCTAAGTCACATATGCGGGGAAGAAGCAGTACGCACATCAGTAGCAAAGTATCAGAGGGAATACTTGGTAAGATATAAATCTCCTGCACCCTTGGGGAGTCTGTTTTACCCCTTTCTTCTTTCCTGTGCTTTTATCTTCTTGCTATGGCAAATGCTTAAGTACCACTAACTACCTCCTCCTCCTTAAATCCCATTTCCCCCCTTCTCCCCAAAACGCATCAGTAAGTGTGAAACTTGGGTTTAATGGAGGCTGTGAAATAACTTTTGTAGTATGCAGTTTGGGGTCCTTGCACTTTGACTGTTGTGATTACAGCAAGATAGAACCAAAGATTTTTCTAGAGGAAAATGCTGGTACCAGGAGGAGAATGGGTTTCTGAGAACACCTTGGTGTTTGGAAAGAAATGATAAATATAAGAGGAAATATTTCCAGAATTCCTGTATTAACTGGGAGTTCAGGGCCCAAGTCTGCCAGTGTTACTCAGCTGGAGTAATTTAGTAAGTGTAAGTAGTCTCACTGGTTGGTACACTGCAGCAAGGTCATTCAGGGTGCCTGTCTTAATGATCTTGTTTTGCTGAAGTCTAACAGGTTGAATTTTTCAAAAAAAAAGTAGCATGTTCTATATTAGTTATGAAAAAAATGCTTTTTATGAGCATATGCTATATGGAATCTTTATATTAATAGCATCTTGGCATTTTACATTCCCAAGGCAGTCTCAGAAACCATGCGAGGGCTGCAAATCTGGTTTATAAGTGCTGTAATTTGTATCAGGACCAGATTTGATCAAGTCCAAATGTGTTGGTTTTTTTTCTAAAATGCTGAATCCATTTTAAGCCTTTATGCATCTCTATAAGAATGGCCAGCCATATAGAGTCAGACTCCGACTGTAGAATGTAAAGTTATTGTGTGAATAAAAATGTAAGTCAAAATAATTCATGCGTTAATGGGCTGGAAGGAGGAATAAGTTTTACTGACACTTCTTTAAACTGCTTTAGTAACATTTTACGAATTGCTTTCAAACTGAGCTCACTGTGGTCCTTCCTTCATGCTTACCTCTTAGCAGCCTTCAGGATAACATTATCAGGTTGTCACTTTTATTGCTGCATGACTTTTGATTTATGGTTTGGCCATCAAAGTTGCCAAAAGATGATGATTTTATATACAAGAGTATTCTGTGGATTCAGCTTTCTTTGTTCCGCAGTTTCCTCTATGCACTCCAATAGCCTTAGTTTCCTAAGAATTAAAAATTTTGTTACCAGACATTTGTACTTCCCACGGACTAGAAAGAAGAAAGTTTCAAGTTGGTCAGGGAAAAGATTGTCAGCAGCCTGGGGAACATTCCTGCAACACGCTAGTGTTAGACGCTTTGATAATTCCTTTCTGATGTTGTGAGAAAACCACATTTTAAATGTCTTTGCTTTCAAAACTTGTGTTTTGATTGTAAAAATAAGTAATTTTAACCTTCTAAAAGCAAGATTTTATGCCGCTCTGGTGAGTTTTAGTTCTAGTTTCTAATTGTGTGGCCACACACATGCACAGTGCCTGGTTTGGGGTGTGATTTTTTTTTTTTTTTTTTTTACCCCCCCCTTCTTCCCCTTTCATTGATACAAACTTTTCAGTGTGTGGGTAGAACATTAGTCAAGTTGAACTTAATGCATACAAGTATTACTGAACAAAAATATGTGCTTCTAGCATTTATTTTAGGTTATATGCTAGTTTTACATTATCCCAGCTGGGTATTAAACTGAGTTACAGAACTGGCAGTATGTTGGGGAAAACCAGATGTGTACTCTAAGAAAACAATAGTTTTGGGTCCAGAGTTTTCATTGAAGTCTGCTTCAAATTCACACTCCATATTCCTCTCCCTTTTCTCACAAAAAAAATTGAGAGTTGTTCAAAAATGCATTTTAAAAAATCCAAATGATGATCGGAAAGTTTAACATGTATGCAAATGCTATCTGGATATGGCTTCAGAAAGTAAAGACCTTTGGCTGGCCTGGAGGCTCAGCTGGTAGCAAAATGTATTGCCGTATGGGAGACCCTGATTTAAGTTCAACCACAGGCCATTAATGTCTGGAAGCTCCACATAGGTGAAACTTTCAGCTCTACAGCAAAGTAGCAGAGGATTCGGAGACTGTCTTACTGATGGATGGCTCCTGTAATTACATCCCAAAGCTATCGTCTGCCATGGATTTCACCGAAGTGGAAAATGAACACAAATGGTAAACGAATGGGCGACGAAATGACAGCCCGGGCGGATAAGTGCACAAAACCTTGGAGAGCCACCGAGGCTGGTGCTTGTGAAGGGTAAAATTGCCCTGACAGTAGACATATGGTTGAAGTTTAATTCACAGGGGAGAACAGGCACTCAACTACTGTGCCAATTGTTTTCCACCCCCAAAGCAAAGAGATTTTAATGATTTATAGCAGAACAGGGTGTATGTGTTACCTAATGTGTTTAGAATGACTTGATACAGTTTTCTAAGCAATGCAGGAAGTGAAGGGGATAAACAACCACTTCTTCTTTGTTCAGAATTTAAACAGCAGAGTTTTGGTTATCTTCTGTAATATTAGTTTCTCTGAAAACGCTTTCCCATGCAGAACTTCATGCTGTAGGCCAATACATGCAAGCAAAAAATAGATTTTGAAAATCACTACCAGAAAAATTATTTTACTTGTGTTCTCAAAGTGGAATGTAACTGGCAATTCACATTTTTGAGAATTTGTATATTTCTTAAATGTCAGGTTACTGGCTTCAACTTGAGAAAAATAAATAAGGGAGGAAACTAATTCAGTAACCAGGAATTCATTTGCAAAATTGGGAAAGTATCATCTGCAGTACCATAACATGTAGTACACGACTTAGTCAAACAAACTGACACTCTGTTAGGATTCATTTTCATTTTATGACTTTAAATTAGAAAAAGCATGTTTGCATCATTGCAAAGGCTGGTGTGAAAGAAGCACCAATTCCCAAGCTCTTCTCCAGGGTATTGGAAACATTTGTCCACTTAGTGCCTTGACTAAAGGGAAAGCACATGTGTAAGTTACATTACTGAGCAGGCTTCTGATGGAGAAGCTAAGTAGAAACGATACGGCTTCACATGGAGAGAAGTATATATAACTGATGTCTTATCTGTGAACTTTGATGGAAATCAGAAGATGATGATTTGTGTTAGTCTAACGTTATTAAATTTGTCAAAAATATTATAGTTTTAAAAATGACAGTGGGTATATGTAAGAACATCCACTTTAATGAAAGAAATCAATCATTTTTCCTAATTGCTTTTGTTTGAGAACTATTGTCTGAAAATGTTTTTGACATGAAACATAAGATTTTCTGAGGTGGAGCGTGATATATAGCTTATAATATACATCTGCTTTTAGTTTTGGTCATCATTGGAACACACTGAGCAGTTTACAGTGACGCTATCTTTTTCAGTGCGAATAATTTAAATGAAGTAGATAAAGCTTCTATTATTTTGGATTCTTTTTACATGAACTTTACTACTAGATAAAAGCCAAGATTAGAGATACAGTTGGGTATTTTAATTCTCTTCCTACCGATATCCTGTAACCTTTTGTATGGGTATTTTGAGAAGCCCAGGTGTTCTTGTCATATGTTTTTCATTCTAAACCCCAGCCATTTCATATGTTTCTTTCTACACTAAATTCTGGAGTACATATTCCCTTTACAAACATATATACCTTACTATAATACGAATTGGACTCCTTGTGTTTGCGTACCTTACAGCTATCTGTCATTTCTGTCTATCTTGAGGTTTGGGTGGAAAAGCAAAACCAAAGACAACAGGCACTTGGAAGTTCTGAATTCCTTTCCTGTCTATGCAAATCAGAGAGCATCTTCCCTTAGGTCGTGGGTGTGTTAAGGGGAAAACCCTGAGTGTTTGAATCTGCTCTTTAACTTCTGTCAAGTTTACACTTTTTCTTATCCTTCCTGGGATTTTTTTCTTGAACTATGCCCACAGTGTTATTTTTTGTGCAAGAAAGAAACTTATTAATGTAATTCAGGTAGTTCTCAGGAGTACTGCTTTCTTATTTAAGTATGTTTTAATTGACAAGTACTGGCTTATAACTTTCTCCAGCTTCTGATTTATAGTTCAGGCACAGTTACAGTTAACTCCTCGCTGTGGTTGTTCCTACCATTCTTCTGCTTTTCTTTTGAAGCCATTATGTCCTTCTGATACTGATTGATATAAATTGAGCTGATGACATCATTTCATAATTAAAGTGCAGGAGGTAGTATATTCATTTTCTTTTCCTTGGGACTTTTCCTGAACACTGCAATACTAGAACTCTTCTGTTCCTCTGGGTATAAAAGGCTCATGCCGTCGTCGCATGTGCTTTTTTTTCCCATCCATATTTCTCCAACTTAATAGGATCCTGCAGTGTACGGTAGGAGCAGTGTTTTGTTACCCTAGCAACAAGAGCCAAACTTTCAGATGTTATTTTGCTAGTATTTAAAAAAAAAAAATCACTGCCAGTTATGATGTAAACATTTGCAGTTCCCCCCAAATGTCTTTTCTTTTCAGAATCAAAGTAAAGTCACCGTTCCGAGGGGAAACTGATAAATTGTTTTAGACGTTTTTAAGCAAAATAACAGATGTGTGTGATTTCTGGTAGATCCTCAGTGATCTGGTCTTACTATTTTTAAGTGGCATATTTACTGCTAGCCTCATTGGAGGAGATGTACCCTCTCATCAGCACTAAGAGTCCAAATTCTAGTTTTAAGTTATTTATGAAAAGATTGAATAGTACTTCTGCTGAAATTGCCTGAAGACTTTAGCAGAATTTCATAGTAATTTCGTATCTTGACCTTTTGTTTTAAGCACAACTAATCCCATCAGGAATTTGGGACTGGAGGATGAGACCAGCAGGGTGACATTTAAAGCCATGTTTGCATTTATTAGACTAGCAGGGACTTGTCACATAAAAATGTAAAGGAAGACAGTCCTTTAGGACTGACTTATCCTCTCCCTCTTGGCTAGGTTATGTCACAACAAAAAATTTCCCACCAGCCAGATGCTCTGTGAGTCACCATTTGTTATTCACTTGAATAACCTTTATCAGTGCTGGTCAGTCGAAGGGAGTCTGGGTCACTCATGTATGACTTGTTTCTTGAGCTTTTGCACTCAGCAGCTACAGCTTAGTAAGATTTCTTTGACACTGTAGTATTTTTCTCTCAACTATCCAGCCATTTCTTAATAGCACTCAGTTGTACATTGAATAAAACCCAAAAATAACATTCTGTTGGAAAAAAACCATTTAAGCCAGAGGCTTCTTTAGTATTGCTCAAAATAGTGAATTATCGTAGAGAGATTTAATTGTCCAGTCTTGAAAAATCTTTCTTGTGGAAGTAGTTCCATCAATTTTACCGTACTTACTGCTAACAATAAGCCATTTCATCACAAAATGTTGCAATTGTGTAGATTTGAATAATATTTACTGTTCTTAGATTGAATTAACTCAAAAGACTTTGCAAGCTATAACAAAATGTCAAAGCCTGAGCTGAGCTGAAATGCTTAATTATATATTTCTGTCTTCTTTTCTTTCTTGCCAAAAGGTGATTGGGACATACGAAATAACTTTTGATGGGTTGATTACCTGGCAGTCACAACTCCATATGCATGCATATAGCTTGTATGACGTAAAACGTTGGCTCACCAGAAAAGAGATTCAGAAAAGAGAGTGATCAACCAGAGCCTTCCCTTCAGAGAAGGTGGGCATGAAATACTGAAACTACCTAATTTAGGGAACTCTGGCAGGTGCAGGTACATCAAACTACCTTTTGTGTAACAACTGAAATTAAATTGTAGGTTGCTGTTTGGGAAGTGCCACATCTGAAAAGAGCTGTCAGTTAACCACAAAGTTGTTTTGAGAAGTTTCCCTTGGTGGGCGATGTACTGAGAGTATCTTCGTACAAAAGATGAGTCAGATGTACGATAGAGATTTCCTTACAAGCCGCATACTTCCAAATAGCCTCTTTAATTTGATACAGTGAATTTAGATGAAGTAACTCTTCTTTCCATGACCAAGTAATTTTTACTGAAATTACATCTGCAGTTGAACTGCCAATAAATTATAATTAAGTTTTGCATATGTGCTAGTTTAAACTGTATTTTCAGTGGAAGTCTGTGTTTTGTTTTGGTGGATTTTACATCATTTTATAGGGCCTGAGCCCATCTCTACTTGAAGTCAAAGGAAGGACCCCACTTGGCTTCCATGGGATGTGACCCCAAAGCATCTTGAGACAATACCTCTTTCGTGGCTTTGCTGGTAGATACATTACTGTCCATCTGCTTGCGATACTGAGTTAAAATAAAATACTGCTGATGTAAATGTGGACTACTTACATATAGGATTTTATATAATCTCATTAGTAATTAACTTTGCATCCCTTTCAGCCAGCGTAATAGTTCTAATTACACTGATTACCCTTTTGTGCTCAATACCAACCACTCCTGAAAGGGACCCCCAGCTTGCCATGTAAGAGTATGTGTGTTGACGCAGTGAAAGTGTGAGATACTTTTAACAGCTGCACCTTTGTCTTTAGGTGTTCACTTCAATTTAGGCAGGATGCATTTAACCTGGAGGGAGATTGTGAGCCTCATGGGTTTTTCGTACATTATGTGTTTTTAAATACTGTATGCAGAAAAAAAATGGGTCAGATTGCTTATTTTAGTTGGACTGTGTTTAGGAAAGGGTCAGAGAGACAGTGGTGGTGAGAGCAGGTGCTTTTTTTAAAAAAAAGACAACGTGAACTGTATTAATTTTCCGTGCCTTATATTTCCCCCATCTATTTACCAAATTAGATGGGAACACTTTTCAAAGATGCCAGAATATTTTTTTGTAAATTTATTTATTGATTTATTATTAATACCCCCAAATCCCAAACAAACAAAAAAAAAGCTTGTACAGGGAATGTTAATAAAAATCATGGACCTCCGCCACGCTTTCCCCTTCAAAACTTCATGCAGTTCTGTGCATCTCATTTTTCTTTGCTCAGGGCCTATAACAGCATTCCACCGGTGGCTGCTGCTCTCCATAAACCCATAGTGCTGGAAAGTCTTGGTGGCTTTACTGAATAGAGTTAGTCTTCAGAGGCAGAGGCTTGCTCCTGGGGCTCGCTGAGCCTTGCTCTCCTTGGGGATCGCTGAAATGGAGATCTTAGGAAGCGAGGTGGTGTGTTGTGAGAGGGCTTTTGAAGATGCAGATGGTTTAAATACGCTGAGCCACGATTTGCCGTCACTTATCTAGCTCAATCCAACCGCAGTAGCCAGAAAGACGGACATTTTTGTGAAGTTTGTTTAAGTAACCACAATAACTGCAGTTTGTGTTCATGCATTTCTCCAGGTTTTGTACGGGCGCGCTAGGGGAATCTCAGAGTAGACATTACTGAGTAGATCTGTGCTGTGGTATATACTAAAAGTAAAAGCAGATGAGATGGTTTATTATTTGTTATGCAAGGAAATAATACCGCTGATAAAAACGTACTCTGGAATTATTCTTTTCATTTTTCCACACTCGCTAGAGCTGAAATCAGTTTCACTTTTCATGCCTTTTAGTTTGGGGAATTTAAAGGAGGTGCTCTCAGTTATATGACTCTGTAGGGGTGTTAGTTAATGAAGTTTTGACAGATTTAAGGTCACATTTTGCATGGTTCAATTCAGCACACTTAGAAATACACAGCAGGGAGAGTTCCTCTCTCTGTGAACTGCTATATGTTAGACTTTTATATATGCTGAATTTATTTTTGTATTGGCACATTTTATGTAGGAAATAAATAGCAAATTTAGGTACAGGTTGTTGTTGGAGTAAGGAATGACTCTAAGTAAAGCTTTATGAACTAGATCATTAACTTCAGAACGATAACCTAATCTTTAAGAGCAGTGGATCCTTTTTATATTGTTTCCAGTTACCTTAGATCAAACATACTTTTATTTTAAAAGAAACATATTGGGACATTAATGGGAATATATTACCTTAACATTACCATAGCTCTTGCAGCGTAATTTTCTCCAAAACCCTCGTCATACAACAGTGCTATATTTGAGGGCAGGTGAGTGGAGCAATTTGATTTGGGGTGATGCAAACTGCCAACAGGATACATGATTTGAGGACTCTGACTTTGGTAGTTGCTTCGTTACCGCTGGGTCTCTCAGATTGCCCCCCCGCCTCTCTTTTCTTCTCTGCATAGCCCAGTCCATACCTGGCATCTTGCTCAAGTGGAAAGGAGACATCCTAGCCGAGTCTTTTCTTTGGCATCAGTTGTCTAGGCACAGACATTATGAGGAGTGTGTTTTTAATTCAATAAATATGCCCAGTTTAGAGGAAGTGTTTAGAAGGTAATTAGTAAAGAATTAACACGTTAGCGTACTTAATGTGACTCAGCATTATTTTATTAAAAATGGGCTTGTTTTTGTCAGCTTGATTGACAGTATACTTATTTGCTTTATATTTCCAACATGCTGTTCTGATCATTTAAAAATGTAGCCCTCTAGCAAATGATTGAAGCCAGTATTAAATTTATTCGGAAGAATTTAGTTGATATATTGCTAAAAGTAATTTTAAGCCTTCCAATTTGTATTTTCTGGTGTTTTCCCACAAATATATTTGACTAATGCTATTCAGTATTTTAATCAGAGATATGAAAGAAAATGAATAATTAGTGATATGTAAATGGCAGTGTAATGAAAGTAACAAGTCATTTTTACACTCTGACCTAGATTACTAGATATGATTGACTCAACCTGCCTTTTAATAAAGCTAGATGCAGAATAATGTATTTTTCTAAGAACAAATATTCCAGAATTATTTTTTTATACTGGTGACCATTTGGTGGCCTGCCTGATAGGATAAAATATTGTCTTTCACCTCCCAAACCTTTTCCTGCAGGGACTAATGAGAAGACACAGAAGATGGTACGGTATGTTAGATGGTCCATGCTATTCTGTCAATTGAAATATTTAAAATAAAGATGGGATGGCCTCTAAAAGATGTTGTATTTCAAAAAGCAGCTATGGTTTTCGTGGAGATTGCTTTGTGTAAGGGTCTTTAATTTATGTCATGTAAGACAAACTAGACAATGATCAGCCCTTCGTAACAGTAAAAGAGAAAAACCTGTGAATTTCTGGAAACTCTATGGTGGCTGGATATGAAACATGTTATTGGAGTATTTGTTATGGCCTAGAGGCTTTTTTTTCTCTTGTGGTGATGCTGGTAATAATGAAATGATAATCAGAACAAGTTCAGCTTGAAAAATAAGAAATTAATATATGTAATTATTTTGGAAAAAATGTGAGTGGTATGTATTTTGGCTTTTTCCTTTACTTTAGTGTGATCTTAGTAGTTTGAAGTCAGACATAGAGCAGCCATAAAAATGCACCTTAAAAAGAAGAGTGGCCTCATATTTTGGAGGCTTCTGCTTAAAAAAGCATTGCCAATAAATGATCTAAAGGGCGGGTTACATCTTCCATGTGTTTACTCGCACCTCTATATGCTTCTCATCACTAGTTACTGAGAGAGAAAAGCTGCAGATATTCTCTGGAACACTGTGAGCCATCTGTCTTCCTTATCTTTTTGGAGGAGGAACTTCCAGTCTTTTATTGCTGTTAATATTTTGAAAAGTTTGGAAGATAAAACTTAGTTCTTAAAACTGTCTTGTAATTCTATCAAAATACTTACTGCTTAATTTTAAATACAGCGTAGAAAGTATGCAGCAGTATGTAGTGATCCTCGGTCCATATTGTCAGCTGTGTATTTGTTCTGGAGAATTACAAATTGAATGTGAATTTATTTCTCCAGAAAGATAACACATTATCAGGCTATATGCATTCTTGCTTTATATACATATGGGATAGATAAGTACAGCGCAAGGATTACAGTGGTTTTCAATGAGTACTGCTTAATCTTAGCATGAAGAGGACTGCTGCTTTGAGAACAGTTAGGTCAGTCTGTCCTTCGCTGCCACTCCTTTTCGTCACGTTAATACTTCAGTTTTATTGGAACTGGATTGTAAAATCACCAGAATAACTTGATATCAGCCACCATCAGATACGAGCTTTTCACTACACTTGACCTTGGTTAGATTGAACCCATGGCTTAAAGAGGAAGGAGTGTAAAGTAGATCATGTTACCGATTTTCCTTTATACTTTAGTATCCTCCATACTGGACTTGTTTCCTAGTGTTGGGTCTTGCTCTGCTTCATCAAGTGAAATTAAGAACTACAAAAGACAATCTTATGGAAGATGATCATGGTTGGTTTTTTTTTTTCCTACAGCTCCATTCTTTTGGCATTCTGCATTGCCTGTTCCAGATTCCGTAGTAAATGCCAAGGTGATGGAGACCTCGATTAGTCTAAGCCTCTGATGTTTTCAAGGAACTCATTAATTTCTGATACTAAGAAGTTTTGAGTTCTGCACCTACATATATAGTTTAGTTGCCCCAGGTAAACTGATCTGTAAGCCTGTAAATCCACTAAATAAATTTTTTGTTGGCATGAAACATAGTGGATGTTTTTAGTCTTAAGACTCCATGAAGAAAACGTAAAGACTGAAGGGAATCAGCTAGAGGGAGTTATCTTTTTTAAGTGAACATGTTTGTCAGCAGAGCTTCTTACCATTTGAAGGAGCCGTGTTTGCTGTTTGAATGTATTCATGCAATTTTGCCATCAATGATGAATGACAGTGTAGGTAGGTGATAGGCAGGTATTTTCTTAATTTTTGGATTGTAGGAATCATCTAAACTCATGACCATCCTTCCACTTTTGGGCCCAAACTGTCCTTTTTGTCAATGTTTTAGCTAGAGCGTGTCACTGAAATTTTTTCCTTTTTCCTGTGCACAACTCATTTCTTCTGTGCAACATTTGCTGAAATGGTTACTTGCTGGCTATAAGTGTTACAGGATTTTCAGATGTGAACCTTCTATAAACAACCACTCTTTCAGTGATTCAAAACCTCATTTTTTTAAAGAAACGTCATCTTTTATTGCATTCCTGCAGTAGAAATGGGAAGAAATGATGGAAAAAAGACACCAAAATCCCAATGTGTCTTGGTTTTGAGCTTTTTATAGGTAGGCAAACATATGTGCTTGCCTAGATTAATAAAAAAGCTCACAACAACAGTAGCAAGAATGTGTTTTAGAAGGCTCAATCTGGCAAGGACCAGACTGAGGAATTGGCTTTTTTGGTAAACAAACTTCAGCTGTCCCAAAACAGTTACCTATTTTTGAAGGTTGGGGTCTAGAGAAAAGTTTTAAGTTACGGGCTTCTAGAAGAATAATTCTCTGTGATAAGTGAAATCAGCAGATGATGTGATATGAATTGAACCATGGTTGGAAACTATGCTTGAATAATTTTGGAAGAAACTGAAGGAAAACCTATTACATTTTAATTTTTTTTTATTTTATTTTACTTTATTTTATTTCCTGCCCTGGCAGTTGAATGTTAAATGGGAACTATTAGTTATGGGCTAAAATGGTCTTTAAATGGAAAGGAAGGGAGCAGAGAAAGTAGCTGGTTTTCATTATTAATTCTAATTTTATTATTACGTTTTCTATGGTAAGCATCTCACTGAAGAAGGGATGAAAAATAGAAATCCATGACCTTCAGGCTTAATAGCTTGCACATCCCAAATCATCAAGATTTTGAAGAGAGAACGATAAGAGGAAAAAAAGTGGAGATGGGAGGGAAAAAACCCAAAGAGAAAGGGAAGGATTCAGGTCAGTGGGATAGCACTGCAAGGGTCTGTGCTTCTGCTACAATTCTGATCAGAAAGCCTGGGTTTGTGTTAATATTGCTATAAGGAGGGACAGAGAATGTACAGACGGGCATAATATGCTTTGAGTGGGTAGGAGGGAGCTGTCTGTCCCTTCGCTCATTTTATCAAATCCGTCAGCTCTTGTATCTCTCATTGAAAGCTTATAGAGCTTTAAGGAAAGTAAATGTTTGGTCAACGAGTCTGTGGTTCTGTATTCATGAACAATGCCAAGAGTTCACACTTCATTTTAAAAATCCGAACAAAATACTTTTCCTTCTGGTATTTCTAGGACCATTTAAAATCAAAACTAATAGAAATGCATTTATATATCTGTCTGAAAGTGTTAGGGAACATTTTCTTATTCTGAAACGTGACGGGAATAGTGAGAGAAGGGGCTCTTTCATGCTTGCTTTTTAATTTAGGCAAGTTGTCTTCACCAGGGTCACCATGCAATGTGGTAATCTTGGAGGCAGCAAGGTTTGGGATGTGGAGGCTTGCAAAGATCGGGCCAGATCACAAAATGTGCTTGAGAGCATTGGTAGCTTCAAAGCATTCTCAAAGACATACATCTCAAAGATATTCTCAAATATCTTACAGACATTTCCTAAAGTATTCTGATTTTTTTCTTGATACACATTTTTCACTAGGTTTTCTATTTGGGGAAAGCATGTATTTGTGGTTGTAACTGCAAGCTGAAAGAACAGAAGAATTTAGCGAGCTGCTCTGTTCCAGCTGTGCAATTGCTTATGCTTGCAGTGGAAATAATTGTGCAATGTAAAGAGTGGGCTCTGGCTCTGCGAGAGCTAAAGGTCCTGTCACTGTCAAGACAACTTTTTACTGCTGACAGCAAGCAATAATAGATGACCAAATGTACTTTTCCTAAATACTCCACTGAATTATTTAAAAAAAAAAAAACACAACATTTTTTGGTCTGCTTGTTAATTTTAAAGGCACTCTTTTTTTGGGATTGTTTTCAGCCTTGACTTGAACTCTCACTAGCCTGCGTTAGCTTGAGCGACGTTCCATGTTAGATACTTCTGTGCTTTTGTGCCTAAGTGAAAGGTGACTTTGAGCGTCTTGTTCTGTGTGTGTAAGAGCATGAATTAATCCCTTTAGTTAGAGTGAAGTTTATTATTTTTCAGTTTAACCATATTCTGTTACCTGTTTTGGACCAGTAAAGCAGGATGTTAGAGAAGCCCAGTGGAATTGGGAAGAGAAGTTCATTTTCAGGGTGGATTGTTTATTTTTTTGGTACAATTCCTCTACTTTAAGGTCAAGGGCAGGTAAGAATTACAAAGTTAAAGTGTTGGTTTGGAAGTCGAGTGAGCAGCCAAAGAAAAGCCATATATTTGCACCTGCCCCATTTGCGAAAGGCTCTGCTACCCAGCTCTTCCGTAAATCCCATGTTACGTAAAGCTGCTGATCCTTTCGTGTCTTTAATTTTTGCAGCCTCGCTATAGTTTCATATAAAACTTGTGACACTTAACAAACAGAACAGAACTATTAGGTGAGGCTGATTGAAATTATAGGGCTGAAGTTAAATCCTGGTTTTATCTGGGGAAGCATGGTCATACTGATTAGAAAGTCTGTTTAAGCCACTTGAATCCACTCTATGGACTCTATCCTTTATTATGTTTGTTTGTATCTGTCTTTCTATCAACATGTATTTTGAGAAAATTTCTTCCCCTGCGACCTTTCTCCCCTATGTTAAAGGAAATGGGGATATCTGTTTTTATAAGAGACTGTGAATACTGTGGAAGAAAAAGATTTTGCAAATGCAAGCAAAAGCCAAGGACCATAATCAAACTTGCCACTCTATTTGCCCGAGTTGGGCTCTTACGGAACAAAATATTTATCAGTAATGCTGTTTGTCAGAAGTAGAAAGGGTGACATCAGTCATAGTTCTTCAGTTAGCACATTTTTAAGCTAAGACAGAAATATAATAAATTTATCAGTCTTCAGTAATGCCTGAGGAAATGTAATTTATTACTGTTTTTTAATGTCAGTTCAGTTGGATTTTCCTATCTGGATACACCTGAGATTCATGATAAATTGTGTTATCTTATGAATAACATGTGATTAGTTAAGTGATATCTTTAGTAAGCTGCAGTAAGTAAGCAGCTGTCTTTGGCTCAGCAGATTAAACACAAGGTACTATGCCATTGAGTCTACAGAAACAGCTTTACTTCCAAATCCCTTAATTAAAAAAAAAAAAGGGTGGGTGGGTGGTAAAGATAAAGATGGCAATTCTCCCCTTCTACTCTCATCCATTTGTATCTTAATTTCAGAAGCTGTCCAGTAATTCAAATAGAAACTGCAAAATAATAATTTTGTTCAGGGTAAACCCTGCAGATATTAAGAAGAGCTTGTTGCTCATTCCTTCATTTAAAGTTCAGTCAGATGGTTTAATTTAAGACTGGGATCTTTTCCCTGTTCTTGCTTTTATTCTCATTTCTTCAGTGACTGATTATATAGCTAGTTGTGCCACAATAACAAGCTAGGCAATATTTAATGAAATCTAAGATGGTTATTAATGTTAGCATGTATTAAGTGGAAAACATGAAAAAATCTTTTTTAGCATTAGATTGTTCTTTTAGTTTTCAAAGTCCAGACAGATTTTTTTTTTTTTAAAGTGATTTTAAACACGTATTAAGTAGACTGTGCATGAGGGACGAATGGATAAAGAGAAGCCTAAAGAAGCAAAATGGTTCTTAGTTTTGAAAAATGGCCTTTTCCTGGCTTCCAAGTATCCTAACATGTTTTCTAGCTATAGGGAGAAATATGAAGGCAGTAATTGGTAGCAAGTAAACATACCAGTGTGACATTCAGTTTAGAGCCAATCACCTGGTTTGCAAAACCCAAATAGTTTGGCATAATGCTAGTGGAAATGAATCTGCCTTTAATAATCTTCCATTATTGAATACTGAAGCCTGGAGTCCTTGGGATCTGCACAAACAGGACGTGACAAAGAGGAAAACCTATACTAACTGCGATTTTTATAATGTTTGATGTCTTATCTCTCCAATTTATCGATCTGATGTTTTTCAAACTATGCAACTGGAAACCAAGCGCAGTGTATGTAGCTGTCGCTGCTATAGTCGTGAATTGGGATTGGAGTATTTTTAAGCTTAACTGAGTTGGTTTTAATCTGGCTAGTTGCAGGGAATGGAGCAGCAGCAGTCAATCTGTGACCTTGTCAATGGAAATTCATAAATACCTGGGTTTGTCAGCCCCTGCTGATGTTGGCATGTTGTCCGTTTTACCTCTGTGAAAACCAGCTCAGCTTCTTCATTACATCCTATAAAAATGCTTCCCACTTCTTTGTGAATGAAAGCTTAATTATAAATAGTTTATCAAGCAGGAAGAGACAATAGGAAAAGTACATAACCATTCGCATGAAACCAATAGGGAAGTGTAAAAAGCAAAAAGTATTTTATGCAAGTATTGCTTTTTTTTTTTTTTTTTGGTAGGCAGTATAGTAAAGGCAGATTATCACTAGGAATCTAAAGGTTTGGTATAAGATAACATATACCAGAGTTATTTGGTCTTCTCCAGAGTGTCTACTATAAAAGGGAGTTCTTTTGAAGTGCACTGGAAGGTGTGCAGTTGACAACATACAATGAAACAGGGAAGCCGGTACTGTTCTAAGTTTTAGGCTTTGTTGTAAAACAGCTTGTATGTGAGAATGATGGGCTTGTTCAGTTGCTCGCGGTTGTTCTGAAGTTTGTAGTTCTGAAATAAATGAGAAAAAATACATCTAAGACCTGCAGGTAATCAATAGGACAGGCTGTGATGTGGTTCTGACAGTATGTATCGTATAGTTCCAAAACAAATACCGTAGGACAAGAGAATTTTGCTTACTCCTGTAAAAACAAAATGTAGCATCCTTCTGCAGTTTGATGCTGACTGTATCTCAGAACACCCAAGATCCCTATAAAATCCTGACAACACCCCTGAAGGTCATTTATGGAGGTCACCTCTTTTTACCTCCCACACTCCCTAGAGAAATTCTGGTCTACCCACTCCTTCATGGCCACCCACCCGCAGATCAGCTGAGAAATCATACTTTGTTAAGAAAAACCTTTGTTGAGAATGTTATTTTTGTTCTTTGTTCTCTTTCCTTCGTTTGAAAGATGTCTTTTGTTCGCTGCGGTTCAAATACCATAGTTTAAACATACATCATTTGCAGGATATAGAAATTAAAACTGAATATGTGTATTTTACCTGAATTTAAAAAATGAGATTGGGGACTTGTCATTGTTTACATACATGTATTTTATTCTGATTTGTGTTTCAAGAAGTAAATTAAAATTAGACTAATCACAGGAACATTTTTATGCCAGCACTTTTAGATGGATCGACTGTTCTTTGGTTTTTGAAGCCTATAGGGGCCTTACAGTCTTCCCCAGTCAAATGCAGATGTGTTTAGAGTAAGCATTGATTAGGAGTGATTCTTAAATCTACACCTTCATATGCGATAGGAATATAAACATTACTGTAATAAATTGTCAAAAGTTGAATGCCTTTGGCTGAGAGAGAGAGTATCTTGGATCTGTGTCTGTTTATATAACAGTGAAAGCATTACTCGGTGATACTGTTGTGTGCTATTGATGTTATCACACTCTTAGTGTAACCTGCGCAGTCTATCCCACTTAGTCTTTGCAATAATCATTAACAGAATTATGAATCTCATAAGGCAAAATGCGGTGAGCATCTAGTATGGGAATCTTTCCATGTGCATACCATGCCTTCTCGGAAACGCAACTGTTACTGATAGACAAGTGTTCTTGTGTTTCTTTTTAATGGCCTTCGGTTTTGCATCTGTTTTAAGTTAGGTGGTTCATAATGCATTTCTGATTGTGGTTGTTTACAAGCTGCTTTCTCCGTTGCTTTCCCTGCAGGTGTTGCAGGGTGCTCAGCTGATAGCTGTTGCTTCTGCTGAGCCTGCGTCAGGGGGTGTTGATGGATCCCCGCTCCAAGGGAGTGATATCCAAGTCCAATATGTGCAGCTGACACCAGTGACAGACCACTCTGCGACTAATCAAGTATGTATATATATCTTTTTGCCATTTGAATGTACTTAACTTGATTGAAACATGTCAGATGAACTGTGTATCTGTCCACAAATACTGCAGTCCCAATGAGTTTATGATCCTGTTTCCAAACTGTAAAAAAAAAAAAAAAATCAGCTATAATAAGAAACATAATTTTGTTAAAGGTATAAATGGTCTCTGACTATTCCTGCTTCTATGTTCTTGCTCAGTGTCTCTAGAGAATAGTTATTTTGGTCATCATTGTTCTTCTGCATCCTTGAAGGCTGAGAGCCATGTTAAAGGACAGGGCAAAAAACTTGCTTGGAATCTATCCAAAAAGTATTTTTCAGACTGAGGTTTCTCTTAAAAATGTTAGTGCCTTTCTGACAGCAGTTTTCCAGTTATTTTCATCAACAGCCTGGATTTCCCACAGGAGTCGCGATGTTAGCAATTTTAAATAAACACTTGATCCTGTCAGTTACAATGGAGGCGTTATCTTTTTGGTGGTTTTTTTTTTTCCTTTTTAAATCAGTTTGAACAGTCATGTACCTGGGTCTAGGAAAGGTTTCTCATGAGCTTGAAGCTGTGACTGGTGACAACACAAGAACGTTGACTTAAAACGTTTGTCAGAAGTTTTTCTGAAGATGGTTACATATTTTTCCATGAACCCCACTGTAGTGGGCTGCTTTTCTAGAGAATGCCAAGTGGTTGTGAAAAATAAGCTGTTGCTTGCTAGCCAAAATAGAATGGTGTCCTTAGCAGCCAATATTAGAGCGGAGTTTTGTCTGATACATACCCAGTTTTGTAGAGAATTCTGGTCTGGTTACAAACATTTGGATATTGAGTCTCTTGAGACAAAAAAAATATTGCATAAGAAATCAAGGGAATAATCTTGTCCAAACTTGGCATGCGTAAAACTCAAGTGCTTAGTGCTTCTTCCGTGGGCAAGGCAATTTGCAGATCAGTTTGATATATGAAGTTAGAGCACATTAGTTATCCCAGTGGCAAAGAGGGCCTCAGGCAAAAGATGGAGCTGCATCGCATACCACCAAAGCACGATCTGCGCTGGCTGGTGCTGGTAGGGAGACCAGAGCTCTAAACTCTTAGTTGCCCCAGACCATGCTGGCTCCCCACCTGGATGCTACAAAGCGCTTTTCAGAAAAATTACGTTCCCTGCCAGAAAAGGTCAGACTGCCTGGCGTGCGAGTGTGCTGTGCTCTAAGATTACATTCTGCTTTTCTGTACACTGATCTTCCTGTGTAGATGAGCCCTTAATAGTTGTTTTTCCCTCTTTGCTAGATTTATCTCTGCACTAACCTTCTCAGTATTTTATTCATAGTCACTTGTAATAGTACACTGGACAATAAGAGTGTTGCTACAGGTATCGTGCCTTATTTCTTATAAATCCTCAAGTACTGCTGGTCCCATGCAATTAATAAAGCATATAGGCATCAGGTAGTGAGAGGTGTTTCTCAGGCTGCTGTCCTCGCTCTGAGCCTGGGAAATTCTCGAATTTACCTCCCCCAGGCTTCCTCTTAGGTCTGTCCTCCCTTCTCAGCTAGCACTGATGGGCAGGAGGTTCTGCAGTTCAGCTATAAACATCAGCATCCATCTCCCACACGACTGGCAGCCACCAGAGGAGTTGCTTTTCTCTTCAGGGACACTTTGCACCGTGTTAGGTTTTAGTATTGTGGTTAACCACAGAGATTTATACAAAGCTGAAGAGAAGCAGAAAAGGAATGCGAAATAAGAAGAGTATGAAAGGAAAAACAGACAAGACTAAAAATAAGTTTGCCATAAATATTTCCTCAGTTTACACAAACTAAAAACTAAGGATCTGTTAATGAATTGGAGAAACCAGCTTGGTATTTGCATTTCTCTGAGTTATATGGATAGTTCAGGAGCTTTTTTTGGCTAAAATTATGGAATAGTCCTCCATCATCTTAGAAGGATCTCTTTTCTGAAGGGAAAAGTCTTATCAGAAGGGAAAACCGTCTCAGTGAGGCTGTAGTGACACTTTCATCTGTTTTCCTATAGTTCTTTGTCAAGGTCCTGAGATGTTCTCAACAATTTTGTGTCTATTTATCAATCAAAGCTTATAAAAGTGGAGTTTATTATTGACCTGGCTTGGATGCTATGCCCTACACAAATTCTGTGGTTGAAACACCACAAGTGTGAATTTCTTTAATGTCTGAAAACAAGATACCGGTTTTCTGACCTTTTTTCTTGAAAGCCGTGCCTTTGGGAGCAATCACACATGCAAAGCTGAAGGTAGGAGTGAGGCTATGTGAAATGAACCCATTCTCTGGCTTCAGCTGAAGCAGACAGCAATATGCACTTCAACTTAGTATTTTCAATGTATTCATGCACGATCTTCTATTTGCAAATTAGCTGTAGGCAGAAGTGTTAATAGCTAGGATTCTGACAGTTGTGTAGTGACCCTAAACCACATATGTAAACACAAACTATTAATATATGAACAGTGTTTTGCTGGTATAAAATTGCAAATGCATGTACAGAGGGAGGCATGGTTTGAAATCAGATGCATTTTGGGGATTTAGGTTTAGTTGGCTTGTTTTTGTGTCTCGGTAGCATTCTTTCTTACAGCAGCTTGCAAAATTTAGCAATAGACTGTGATGATGATGAATATTTGGACTAATTCTATGCTCAAATTCATATGCTGGTGGTAAATTTTGTTAGATCTGGAAAAAACCATGATTCCAAATCTAAAGGGTGCTTCTAATCCCTTTGGGCAGTCGTCGTCTTCTGGTCTGAATGTTGGATAAATATTCAGTGTTGCTGTTGTCACTATTATTTGATAATTATATTACTTCAATACAGTGTTCCTCTAATGGGAAAGAAAACTTTGATGATCATTTGGAAACTTTCTATCGAATTTAGCAATCTGATGGGATTATTCACCACGTTGGCACTAATTTATTGAACAATTAAGTAAACACCAAATTACCTATGAAGTTGAACAGGAAAAAATCTTGTAGCTGTGTGCAGTTACTGACAACAAGGCAGAGAGATGAAGAGAAACAATTTGACAACAAAACCTTAATTTAGGAGGAATGTTTTATAATTTTGAACCTCCAGTATTTTCATTTGAATAAATAAGTTGCAACTGTGTAGTAAGACCTAAAGGATGGGAAATCTACTTGAGTTTCCACCCTTGTGTCTTTGTGGATCATATTGCAGATATTAGGCTGAGAATGTAAAGCAGGGCTTCAAGTACGACTTTTTCATAACAGAAGTACTGTCACAGAAATAATTCTATATCCAGGGTGTTACATAAAGTGTCTATTAGATGCATTTATGGAGGGAAAATCCGTCAAGGGCAGATTTCTGGGATCTGTGGGAGTGTACAGGAAAATATCATTAAATGCTTGCCCTTTTCTTGTAGTTTATCTATGCTTGTGATACTGGCTGCTGTCAGGGGAAGGCTTATTGGGTGTGATGGACTTTATCCAAGTCAATACAGCTGTTCTTAAATGCTATTCATCTTACAGCTCTAAAGATGGAGCTTGTTTCATAATCTAGTTCTCCTTACTCCAACAAACTTGCCTAAAAGGACAGTTTGCTACAGGATCATCCTTTCACAGCATTGTCAGACTACTGGTAGGCAGTAATTTAATTTTTAAGGAGACTTCCTTTGAAAGCTTAAGTCAATTGTGTTTACTTTAAATTCTTTCACAGAGGACTGTTTTTGCTTGGAAAGCGAGTAGAATCAGGCCTGTAGGAAGAATTTTATTTGAGAAAAAAATTCACTATAGTAGCACTAGTCTTATTTTACACAAAATAGAAAAAGACTGCAGTGGGTGAAGTCAGCAGTTTTAGACTGTATCCTGCACCAGCCGGGGAAATTCCAAGCACAGGGCAAACCGGTTATTTTGTTCTCCTTAATCTACAATAGTTCTGTCACTCCCAGACTTTGTACTGTCTTTTCTATGATCACCCTTGGTGGACTTTCCTTCTATAGCACTGTTTAGCCCTGCCTTGTACCCCCGAGCTGTCAGTACGTACGGCATGCTGGGACAAGTCCTTCCACAGCTTCGGCACATGTTCTGCCAGACACGGGTTTTATTTTGTTTCTTTTTAGAGCTGGTTCTTTTTTGGGAAGAGAGAGGAAATAATTGTTTTCTATTTGCTCTCTTCGTGCCACTCGTGATTTTATAGATCCTTATCATGATTTCATTCTTTTAGCCTTCTCCTTCCAGCCTGAAGAGCATTAGTCTACTTAGACTTCATGTGAACTCCTTATGTTATTTTTGGTGCCTTTGTAAATGTATTCCCATTTCAACTCTCTCACAGGGCTGATAGCCATACAGATTTTGCACTGGTATATACAAGAACTTTATATTAGTATAATATGTTCACATTCCCTTGGCTACGCCAATGGAAGGCACTTTTGTATTGATTTACTGATTTCATGTTTCCTTTTGCAGGGCACTGACGCCCTTCAATCAGCTATCCAGCCAGAAATGCAGATAGAACACGGAGCAATCCAAATTCAGTAAGAGAATTATGAAAAGCTGTGTCAACTGAGATGTCAGCGAACCACAGTCAGAAATTAAGTGCTGTAGTCTTCGTGCAACAACAGGAGAATGGAAATGCCTATTAGACTAACGGTCACACCTCGAACATCTCCTGCAAATAGCAGAGTTCTGATGATCTGGTTGTCCTCACCTGGAATAAATCAGACCCATTTACTTAAATTGGAGCTACATCACTGCATCAATTGAGTATCTGGCCTTCAGAAAAAATAAATGGCCAGCCCTTAGGTACACTTAAAGAGGAAAAAAAATCTTTCAGAAAGAGGGAAAGAAATCTAATGAATCAAAACCGTGAGACTAAATTAATGTTTCATCCCGTTCATTTCTTCTGTGAAATACGCCATTTGAATGTCTGCAGATATCTTAGGAAGTGTATTGCTGCTTTGCAATACTTGCTTTACCACATATAGAAGATCAAGAGCTCAAATATTTTTCACTGTTTAAACTGCTTTTTTTATTTGCTATGGTGTTTATAACAAAAATGGAAAATATTTAAAAAAAGAAAAAACCCATAACTGCAAGTATTAGCCTTTTGCTGGTGTTTTCTGTTCAGTGTAATGAAAACTGTATTTGCAGAAGACTAACAATTTTGTTTGTACTGTTGCTTATCTACTTTTCTAGGGGAAAATGCTTTTAAATGCTGTAATTATGCATTTCTAATGAAAAATAAATGTGTATTTATGAATAGTGCAGCTCTAAGTTGCTCTCTGCCTTAGGAATGAATACGGTTTGACTGGACTGTGCTGTAAGAGTGTAGTTCTGGAGTTTTTGAAGACAGATGCTATCTGGCAAGCCCTACTGTCAAACTCAGAAGTAAGATAAGTCTGTAAGGAAGATATAAATCTTAGATCATGTTGTTATCTAAATTTCCAGTGCAAGAAAAATGTGATAGTTAAGCTTTTGAGTCTGCGAATCCTATTTTATACAATGAATTTATGAAGTAATTTTTTAAAAATATGAACAATTCTTCTGAGCACTTTCCCTTTTAGTTCCTCCTACCTCCTTTGTGGCAATACCTCAGTTTGGGATTCATCCATAAAAAGCTGGGCTGCAAAAATCTGACGCCTATGTTGTTATTCACCCTGCAACAGCAATGTGAAATCCTCTTTCCACTGAAACTTATGGGCAATTTGATAACAGTTTAAAGAAAGCTACATTCTCATATTTGCTAAGCTTGAGTGGAAATGATACGTTTGCTGTAAACCTGATTATCTTAATGGTGCACGTTTTAGAAAGAGTGTCTTGCTATATGTTTATTGTCAATATCTGGCTCATAATGCATTTAATGTATTAATGAATGGGGCATAGGCACAAATTCTACATGGTTGAATTCAGGATAACTTTTTTTAATGAAAGGAAGAGTTAAGCACACCCAATTTCTGGGAATGTTGTCCCTGGTAAGTATTACACTTTATGTAAATTCCTACTTCTCTTTAGGATATTTCTTGACGCACAAGTACAATGCAAACTGAACCACAGCTTATTGAATACAATGTTTGCAACAGGCCAAGAATTTGGCTACTCTTCAGTTTCTTTTTTTAATAGTGTTTCTCAGACTGGGTGATGTTTGAAGAGCTTGGCATCGAAATAGAAGCCTAAAAATAAAGCAAGGCCTGTACATTTTAGCATGGCTGTTTAATAATAATTTATCGCTTGGAAATGACAGTGAGAAAGCTGGGATGGCAAAGCCACTGCGTGCTACTGCATACCACTCTCTTGCTATATTCATATTGGCCACAGCGGCTTTCCTGTTGTGTTAGAAAGTTTTACCCAGCTTTCCTTCTGCGTCCTGGGCATCTTCTGCTTTCAGTGGGACCACACGTGCATTTAAACTGTAGGTATCTGTCTTTGTTTCATGGTGCAATTAAGAATTCTGTTCTCTTTGCATTTTTCAGCTCAGGTACAAGATGAAATTGAGTTCAGGAGAGGTTTCCTTTAGCCACTAGACTGCTGCATGCTCAAGTCCCTTCTGCTAAATGTGATTGTAAAGGCGTGTCAAGCAGTGAAGTAGCATGCACTAGATTTCAAGAGAATGAAATCTACTTCACCAGTGTGGAATGGAGAGTGTACAAATCAATTGAAATAGGTAAGGAGAGCAGCGTAGTAAGATCCTCCAGTGCATTCAGATGTTAAGACTGCGTGTTCCTCAAGATGTGAATTTTTCTCAGTGTTATGTCAATGCTTACATTAGTCTAAGCTGTGTCATGCTATGTTTATACTTCAAAGAAAAAAGACTTCAACGTTGAGCCAGGTATTCCTATGAGTAATCCCTGTCCCTGTTCCCTTTCTGTAGATTTTATGTCATTGGAAGATTTATGTCCCTGTCCAGGGAGGAAATGTCTTCTCTTCAGGAATGCTTTATTTGTTTTCTAGATGTTACAGGGTGTGTCATGTACAAATAAGTCATTCCCTAGAAGAGTAATTCAGGAATGAATTCCTTTCTAGGAAATGCTTGTGACTGTGAAGAGTCTGTGAGGTTCTGTGCAAGTGTGAAGAGTATGTTCATACAGAGGTTATCATAAGAATAACATATCAACGTAACAGTAAGAAATCCTAGAAGTATTATAAGATAACTCAAGGAATGAAAATCTTGCAGGGGTACTGAGGGTTTTGCCTGGCGCTCTGTTCAGGTAGGTTAATGTTGTTTGATCACGGATGCAGTTCTGCCCTTGAAGACTGTTTGACCGTTTTCAGTGGATCACCTAGAGATGAGTTCTCGTTATATCTCCTTCTGTTATTCACAGCCTCTGCCTTTTGTAATAATAAGGTTCTTCTCCATCAACAAACCTTCTAACATCTTTATTTTTAACTGTTCTTTTTCTCCTCGTGCTGCTTTTGTCCAAGAGTCAGAGATTGAGAACACATGACCAAGAGTCTTCAGGGGGACATTTCTTGTGAGGTTAGACTAGGATCAGATGCATATTTTATTTGTAATTCATCTTGTGAGCTGCAGAATACTGTTTTCATGGCTTTGATTTTGTTTTGTGTAATAATTTTAGGCATGCAGGCTTTGGGGAAGGAGAGCCTCTGGTTCCCCTACCTGGCCCTATTGGTTATTTTCGGTATTAAGTTCACTATAGCCGGGACCTCACTATTTATCTTGATGTTGTACTAAAGCTCTTGACATGTAGTTATTGCTGCACAGGCAGTATGGTACCATTATAATGACCTTTTGGATCATTTAATTTTGAATCCCACCTGAAAGAGCATCCATCTCATGAATTCTTAAGGGCTTCTGTGGTCCTGATGTAAAAACTAATCAAAATGTTATGGTTTGATGGATTGTACAACTAGAAATTGGTCTAAAAAAAGGGAAGGATGTGGGTTATTTCTTTTCTGTTTTTCTTTCTTTCATTCCTTTTTTAAGGAAAACTCCAGTTTTACATATTTTGTCTTGCAAAACAAAACTATAAAAATGAGCACCCTTCTGTGACCCAAATATGGAATGCCTTCATTAGCTGCATTTTTAGGTTTTTCAGTATTGACAGTTTGCCTGTAAAGCAATGAATGCTGGCCAGAATGTTGCTCTAGTACCCGTCTCCTTCATGGAGATCCTGGCATGCGTACGGGTATGGTCTGATGGCCCTGTACTTTATTATCCACTTCACAGAATTGCTATGGAGTTTCATGTTAGAAAATACAGTGAGAAAACCAGTATCTATAACCTCCCCCCCGGCCCCCCCAAATCACTGTAGGATCTCACTCTGGGCGAACTTCTGTTGGCAATTAGTGTTCCTTCTGAATTCATAATTATCTAAGTACTGAAAATTTAGAGCCGTAACGATAATTCAACAAAAACTGTTTCCCATTATCAGAAGTAAGAATGCTCCTTTCATTCACTGCAATCCCAAAGCACTTCTATAAGCTCTGCTGATTTAGATGAGTACTCGACAGTCAAACCTCATTTCCTTGAATGAAGCCGGGAATAAGAAAGTCATTCAGTTAGAATGGTGTTTGTGGTAAACTGAGATTGCTTTTTTAATGCGCTGGTACAAACAGACATGCTTCGTTTTTCTGCTAAACAAGGGTTGACATACTTAGAGGTTGTTTTATACCCCTCAAAAATAGGAGTAACTAACTGTGCAGCAAGAGGAGTTGTGCAGAGCTGAAGTTAGAGCTGAAGTACATGGGACGCGATTGCCCACGTGGGGTTTGGCCAGGGCAAGGGGTTAACACTCCTCCTCTTTCAAAAGGTGCCAGGGGATTTTTAATCAAGTCTTGTTCTTTAGAGTGATAAATTGGATTGAACTGCATGAAAACCTATTTTTCCTCATCTACAGCTTCACATGCTCTTCAATTCAAGAGCAAATGTCTCCTTTGTTTGACTTTTTTGCCTTTTTTAAAACTTATGTGAATTCTACTTTTGAAAGTTTCCTATTCAATTTTTTAAAGTATACATTGTGCAAAGGAAAAATGTCCTTTAATGATATTTAATAAAATTTTATATTTTGGGCAGAATATTATATTCTTAGGATTTTGGTCAGCAGCATGGATATTTTTAATTGACCGGTACACTGGGAGAAGTTCTGTTCTTCCAGTCCCTCAGGTTAATCTGTGGTTTTGAACGTTGAAGTAAACTGTCCAGTTTCATCTCTGTCCATCAGCTTGGGTTAAGCATGAGTTAATATGTGTTATATAATCTTCCAGTAAATATTTTATTTCAGATTTTTTCATACTAGTTAAAGGAAACTTAATCTAGTTGTGAAACAGATCAACAAAAGCCTGGATGAAAAGCTGAGTTTAGCCTGACATCTCTCAATGCTACACTGTGATGCCAGCCAGCTGTAAGAACAGACTGTTCATTGTCCCTCACTATGCCACGATCTGGACATTTATGGTATTTGATTTGAAAATAATAGTTATCCCCATTTTCCACACTGTTTTTCTTAAAGAATCTTTGGGATTTCTGTTTCCAAGATGCACTGGGGTTGGTTTGTCAAACTGTTGAGTGCATCATATAAGGATCTGAGAATTGAAGCAAGTACACTGAAATCAAAGGGACTCCACGCTTTTGTTATTACCACAGGGAAAGCAAATCTCCTATATATATATTTAAAATAATTCAATTTTTAATGGATTAACTATATATTAAATTTACCATTGGCTTTCTAGGTAAAGCAGAAAAAAACCTGGGAGCTGGCCAGCAGCATTTGACTAGCTGAAAGGTGCACGTCAGCGTGCTTGGTGTGTGTCTGTGTGTGTGTGTATAGATATATATATATATTTATATATGGCTGTCTTGTTGCTTGAGTTTGCATGGTGTTGACTTACCTCCTCCTACTTTGGTCCTAGAGGTCATCTCTCCCCTCTTCTCACTTCCTTTTGATACATTTTTTACTCTCCTATTTCTATAGCATTTATTTTTAATCTTGTGAGAAACATAGATCCATTTTTCTGCTTTGATCTTACCAGAGGAGCTTGGCTGGCCACCTCTGATTAAAAAGAAATAAATAAGAAACCTTTGGTCTGCTGGATTCTGAATTGCATTTAACAGGAAAAAAACCAGTTACAGACATTACCTTGTGCACAGGGAAGAAGCTCTCTTACTTGGCTTATTTAACAGTTACAAAAATTGCCACAGTTAAAAATTATGTGTCTGCCACTAATTAGTAACATTTTCAATTTAGTAACCAGATTTTCCCCTGCTGTTCCCATGTGGTAGCAAAATTAAACCTTCTTTTGCAAGCACCCAGAATGCACGAGTAGGTGGTACTGTGAATTGCACTGAGAATTCTGCTAACTCCCAGTCTAGGTTAAACAGCAGCTAAACTTGTCCTTTGATGACTTTCCTCCCCAAAATGCCTGCTTCCACCTCCCTGGTGTCATAACCCTCTTAGGGTGGCCCTTCTCTAATAATCACAAATTGGTATGATTTAATCAGACACAAATGATGTGCTCTTTCTAAAGGAGAGTGGGCTCAGTTCTGCTTCCCATCCCAGCGTGTGTGAAACGCTGTGCTCTCTCGTTGGGGCCATCTGCCTTGCATAATTGCTGTTATTTAACAGCAATTTTATTACTCAATCCTACTTCAACTCTCTTAATCCCCCTGCTCTAATGGGCTCCGTGCTCTCTTCAGCAAAACCAGAGGAGAAATAAAAAACCCAAAATGTTCATAAAAGAGGAGGCGTGAGAAATCAAGGAAAAGATGAGAAACAGTTTGTTGATTTGTTTTGAATCCCTTCCTCCCTTTTCATTCATTCAGGTTGCCTTTTGCTCCTTTCTGCAGTTAAATGTGCAGCCCAGGGAGGTGGTTCGCACTGAGAAGTTCTTCATTTTCTGAAATAAAATAGTGACAAAATTATCCTACTTTTATCCAAGGAACAGCAGCTTTGGAGGTAGGCAGGGGCAAGGTGGAGGGTAGAAGTTTGGGTTTTTCTTTTGATTTTTTTTTTTTAATTCTGTTTATACCTTACTATGTTTTTAAATAGTTTGTAAGCATCTGGGGGGAATTACATCTGTTTTGGGTTCTGCCTGAAATTCCTTTGCGTTCTGTTAAATTGACCGTTATAATGAAACCAGGAGCTTCTCTGGTGTGTTGTCTCAGAATTAACCAAAAAAAAAAAAAAAAAAAGTGCATCTCCTTGCTTTCCACCTCTGACATTTTCCTACATTTTCATGGAAATTTTTTTGTGTGGCAAAAGGCTGAATGCACCTCAGGGTATAATTTATATTATATATAATAATGTAATGTATATAATATTTATATATAAAAGTATATAATATACACTATACATAATTAGCGTATAGAATTTTTCCTTTTTGTTTTACTTTTTATAAAAGGTGGAAAGTATTAATCTTTTCTGCCAGAAAATCAACTCTTGTAGGAATATTCCCATAAGAAACTGCGACCTCTGTGAATGTCTTTGCACGGATTGACATAGATTTCCAAGCCGATTTCTTTCTTTGAGTAAATGCAACACACTTGGCACTGATAAAGCTGCAGAGATAGTAAGTGGTTGAGGATTTTGAAGAAGGTTTTTTGTGTGTGGTTTTGCATTTATTTTGTCTTTACCTGTGTCTGATTCATGGTGTGGAGCTCTCTGTACTGTACAGAAATAAGCTTGACAGTGAAGTGTGTGCTTGGATTTGAGCTCCCTCCAGGCTTTTGGCTCTGAGTCCCTCTACATCTTTGCTGCTTTAATCAATGTGCAGACTTTGGCAAACGGAGGGTAAGATTTAAAAGCCCTTGATTGGAGTGTTGCTCTTGGGAAGAAAACACTGACTAGTGAAGAGCTCTTCAGTTTGGGAAGGGAAAGAATTGCAAGAACCATAAGCCAGTCAAATTCAGGTGGGAAATGAGGCAGAGCGTTTGACAATGTGTGTGAAGGAAGATTAATAACTGAACAAACTGTCGAGAGAGGTGGAGTCCTCATCCTTAGGTACTTTCTGCTCTTGTTTGGCTGCCACTGGCAGGACTATCACCAAACGCAGCCCCACAATTCGTGATGGTAACAGGAGTGTGCCTTGATCTACGGCAGCCTGGCACTCTGTGATAAGCGTGCAAGGGTTATCCTGTGGTTCCCACAGTCTGCGGTTTCACTGGTGTCACAACAATATATCCACGCAGGAAAGCCCATAGTAATTAAATCCATTCCCTGGACTCTCTCGGAGGATATTGCCTCTGTTCTCTCCTTACTCAGCACGTGCCGTAAAGCACAACTCAATAATGTATGAAATATCCTAAATTCAAAAGCCATAAGATTAAAACGTACAAATAAAAAGTATAAAAGATTGAGGGCTTTGCTGATGTCCTGGTTTCTTGCAGTGGCAGTCTCCCATGACATCAGAAATTCTTTTTGAGCCTTTCAGGTAACCAGCAGGACCCTGAGCCTTGAGATTCACGTGGTATTGATGGGGCACAACAGACAGTCAGCAAATGGTGAGCAGTTTCTCCTCCCGTTTTTGTTCAGTGCCAAGTAACTGTGCACACTAAACCCTCATGATACCGGCATCGGTTGGCGTTTTTGTTATGTCATGCAGTCCATAATTCATGAAGGTACCAATTTCTACCTTGAAACAATTTTTCTCGTGGCCATCACTGGCCTGCTTGGAAGCTCATTCTTCTCTGATGAGAATTTTTTCTTTTTCTCTGTTGATTAGAAATGTTGTGCTGTAGGTCTTGGGTGCTTATTTCTGTAGTTCATGGGTCTTTTCCCAGTCTTGTACTCTACGGTTTCAGCTTTAATCAACTGACAGTCCATTCTGTATCTCAAGCCCTTTTCCTACTTTCAGACTGCAGCTATGTGAAAGTGAGATTGGCACTAAAGCATCCAGAAACACTGTACCCATCACTAGTTTGTTACCCTTGATCTGGATTTACTAAAAAGGCTCAGCTGCCAATAGAATAAATTCCTAAATAAAGTTTGTCAACATGCTGAAAAAAGCCCAGAGCTACCTCTTGTCAAACTGATAAACAACTGACTGCATTGGGGGCAGAGATAAATGCAAGCAGCAACTTACTGATGTACGAAGTGCAATTTCTGTCTGCATTACCATTACCATAGGTAGCCCCGGCAGGCAGAGCTGAGATCCCCTAGCAAAACAGGTTGGCCAAGGAGCGTCTGCTGCCACTCAAGGATATTCCTTCACCCTAGGTATTTGAAATCCCATTAGTACTTGGAAGCAGCACTGAAAACAGATACCTACGTGGAAATACCAAATGTACGTCGCGATGCATGCCAATGACTGACACCATTGTCTGTCACTTGCTTAGATGTTGTGAGGAAGGTTGAGAAGGAAACTTCATGTTGCATAAGTTAATATTTATTCTATCTAGGGTAATCTGTCTTCCTTATCTTAATAGCTGCATACCGGAGTTTTCATGTGTCTGAGAGACACAAGGCAGGTGTCTTCACCATTACTGATGGGGAAGTTCTGGAGTCGTTCGTAGCCCAGAGATGGCCATAGCTCCCACTGCGCCAGTGCAGCCCAAAGTGACCAAAGTATGTGCTGGCTCCAGCAGCACCCGCCGGCTGCCTTTCTGCGGCTGCTGGGTCTAAGTTACCAACAGCCCACGTTTCATCCCAGGCAGAGTATATAGCTTTTTAGTTTCCGTTCCCAGCTTGTGTCCTTTACTTTGTCCAGAGAAATACACGATGGCAGTGGAGTCTGTGATGCATCAGAGGTGCTGGCTCTGGTGAGTAAATGGAAGCTATAGCATGCAAGTTTTTACTGTAATGGCTGTGCTTATCTACGTGTGCCAGGTTTGTTCAAAACCTTCAGAACAGTCTGAGCTCTGCTGTAGGGTGCTGTTTCTCTTTTGGTTGATCTGCACAGGTCTGAGCAAGACGATGGAGAATGGGTAGTGGCAGGCATGCCTGGCTGTGTGACAGGACTGTCACATAGGAAGTCTTTGGCTCAGAAATAAGGTGACAGTGGCAGCTCTTTCACCCTGCACAGCTGTCCCTGGAGGGGGTAGCACACGTTCTCGTCTGCTTTGCAGTTCTCAATGTATGAGGGTTGAGTCGGGCTAGAAGTGCATTTTACCGAGTTGCAACCAGTGAAACATAAAAGCCATAGGTTGTGCACAGATGCTTGTTTGTAGCCGACAGCAAAAGTCTTACTAATGAACAATGCTTCTGTCCGTAGGTGGTCTGGGAACCGAGGGAGGAGGGGTGGGTTGATAAAGATCATAAGAAAAAGAATTCAAGACAAACACAATTAAAAAAAAAGAAAGAATTGAAATCCCTAATCCTTTGGGACTGGTTTCTAAGGGTCCATAGTTAAAAACATCATAATTGAAAAGAGCTTTCTTATAGCACAGAGTTAATGAGGAGGGGGCATCTAAGAAAATACTTCTTTTTCTCTTAAAATGCTGCCTTCCCACTTCCTGCTTCTCTGCAGTCTTTTGTACCTAAGAGTTGTTTGTGGGTGTTTTCTAGACACATCCAGCAGAAGGAGGGTTAAGTACATGAGAAGGGGGTGGAGAGGGAATCCCAGCTTGGAACTTGAGACTTTCCAGCTGAGAAAGAAAGATTCAGAGATGCAGACGTAATCATACAGCACTGCAATCAACTCCTGTGTCAAAAGAAGTCAGGAAAAGCACATAAATAACTCCACAGCCACACTTAATGTAGTGCAGGACATATATCAATAATGCCACCACTTCCTCCAGGGTGAGTATAGAAAAGCTTCCTGTCTAAACGCTTGCAAAATGGTTTATATACTTTGAAATGGCTTGGTGTAAACCTCAGAAATTGAGGTAGCTTTGAATTCAAATTATTTGGTACCAGATCAAATAGATACTCTTTTATTTTAATGCAAGTTTCAGATTTCCTTGCAAATAGTCTCAAGAAATAAACTGTGTTTGTCTGAAGCATAATCTGTATTGTTTCCTGCTGTAAATTCAAAAGTCCAAATGAGCTGCCAAGGACTGGAAAGCACACTCATTTAGCAGGAATGCAAATTTGTCTGTATTCTTTAATATACAAATTTGAACGTTTCTCTTTTAATGGCTTAACTCCTTCCAGCTAATTGCTTGAGTTGCTCTAGTTAGCTGCCTGCTTCAGTGTAATGAGCTGAAGGTTTCCAGGTAATCCACGTGTTTAGGATGGGCTTTCCTGAAGCTGTCACTTTGAAGTGGCTCTGAAGCGTCCTCAGTAAATCTGATGTAGTTCTACGTTTTCTTTGCTGCCTGTGTAATGTACAACAGCTTCTGTGAGGACTGTGGGGTGTTTGTGGTCAGTCTGCTGGTCTGAAGGATTCAAAGTCTTTTGATTGATACAGACAAACTGAAGGATGGAAGAGGAAAGAGATGCTGCTGCCTTGCTTCTCAGTGGAGTGCTTTCTCCCCTGCTAGGTGGATGGTGATGTGATGTTACAGATGGTGTGTGATTTATTGCATTATTAATATTATTGTTACCAGTCTTTATGGAATGGTTCTTGGTTAATGCGCTCGAGTTCATAAACTGTTTCATGCTGGGCTTTGTGTGTATGTGTTTGTGAAATGCCTGTTTTCCATTACAAAACTGGGAGATAAACGAAGACGACGGTCACATTTTCCTAACATAAATTTCTCCCTTTCCAGTCCTCCTTGGAAACCATAAATTTCAGCAGTGTGTCTGTGTGCTCCAGACATCAAAAAGCCACATTCAGGCAGGCAGATTTACAAGCCTTCTGTTTTCCTTGGTCAAGTCCTTTACAGAAGAAAAGATAGACATCCAAATGATAACAGAAAGCTGGGAAGGGAAGCAGAGCTAAAGGAGGAAGCTGTACAATGTAGGAGGGGAAGGAAAGTCTCCTGGGAGGACTTGTCTCAGCTGATGCAGTTCAGGTGGTGGATAGAGATTTTCCCTCTATTTCTGGCCAATAAACATCTTCACGTTTTCCTGTTCCTGTATTAAGTGTTTTCAGCCATAAGTATTCAACCTTTTCTTCCTCACAGCTAAAACTCTTGTCCAAGTTGTTATCTCATCACGTCTTGGTTAATGCAACATCCTTTTCTCTTGGCCTTGATGAACACCGACTTTTGCCCAAATCATATCCATTCAGAAACTTCCTCTCATTTGGCTTTTGCTTCTCTATCATATCACATACTTGTCTGTACTTCTGCGGTCCTTCTTGGCCTCGTCTTATATCCTGTTTCTCATTTAAGATCTGTTCCTTCCCCCATGCTGCCCCTTGCACTTGACAGGAACAAAATTTCACACGCAAACAACCTTTACTTCTTGCCCTTTAGTCCCTTCCTGTGGTGTGGTGTTTTCTGTGCCTATCATGAAAATCTCGACTGTTTCAGTTGCTAGCATGCTAAGACTACTTCCTACTAGGCCTAAATATTATGTTAATATTATTCCTAAATATTATGTTATTTTCCTACCCTTTATTCCCTGTCTTTATGGGCTTTCTGTCTCTTTGAGGCTTGGACCATCCTTTCTTTCTTGTGCAGCACCTAGCACCTATTTGTAGGATATTTACAGTAATTCATTCACGAGTTTCGCTTGTCACCAGTTCAGCAGCTTTGGTCATTAATGCATAAGCAGTGTTATTTGTCTTTTTTATTCTTATTGTAACTATGCGAAGATTAAGCATAATTAGCTTGGAGTTAGCACACATTAATAAAACCAAGACTCAATGTTGCAGATTAGAAACCGTGTTCTGGTTTTTAGTCTGCTTTAAAAACTTTACCATGCCCTGCAGAGTAGGTCAAACTCGCTGATCTGTTGAAATCAAACCTTTCTTGCAACTTCAGTTTGCTGAGTCCTTATCAACAAAATACTTGGGAGGCTGCAAAGGCCACAGATCCATCACCATAATTACCTCCCTGGCCAGCAGGGTCTCTGCAGATTTCCTGGCAGGGGTGTGTCAGGGAGGAAAGGAGACTTCAGCTCCACTCTCCCTCCCTCTGCTTTGGGACTTCTGGCCAGCTGATAGCTAGATCCAAGTAGACTTTCAGACCTCTTCTGAGTCCTTTGGACTTGCACGTACTTTTTTTCAAATGCAGAGTGTGTGCCTGTAGGTTGGCTGTATCCTTGACGTGACAGACTTGCTGTGCCCGTTCTGCACAGGACGTGTGCTTGTCATTTTATCATCTGGGATTTCCCCGGCAGGGATGTAGGAGCTGTGTGTGCATGTTTTCATGTCACACCGTCCAGCTGTGGCCATGACACTCCCCACCAACACACACACGTTGGCATTGGGCTGAATCTTCCACAGTTTCTCTTCCTACCAGGTCGTTCCCAGGGATGATGTTTTCTAGCCTCTCGCTTTAAGAAGCTCCGGCAGAATCAGGAGCTGAGCTGTTCGGTAATGACTTCGAGCCACGACTTTTAGGAGAGACCTGTTTTGTTCAGGGCTTCGTTCTGTGTGGTTGTAACATGAGCATCTGGGCAGCACCGCAGCCACGTCCAACTGCTGCTTGAAAATGCCTCTGAAAGGTGTCCCTGCTCACATTCTCCTTCGCTCGCCAAACATAACAATAGTAGTTACAAAATATAAACATTTAAATGAGAGTCTGACTCTAGCTTTTTTTAGTAGGTCCTTCACTGTTTTGGCATTTTACACCAACCCGTTACACTGGTGATAATAGGAGCAAGTCAGAAAGGAAACTCCGGATCCTGATTTTACTACAGATGGCTAAGCCTATCAACAAGAACTATTATTTCAGGTGCCATACTTAGTAAAAATCAGCTCGGTCTTGTCAGCTGTCATATCTTCTTGCGAGCTGTATCATGGAAAGAGATTTAATAATCCAAATCACCCACTGTTTTTGCAATGAAAATATACCTGCATTGTTCTGGTGAAAAGTTTTTTAGACCACCGATTTTTGTCATCCTGTTTGACTGGTTTTGCCATATGTGACAATCCTGAGCTACTACTTCCATGTGATTGTTTATTTCAGCTAGCATAAAACATTTCTGTCTGTTATGCTAGTGCTTTTAAACAAGATCCCATCGCCAACCCAAAAGATCCTATTGAGATTAAAGATGTGTTAGGACTGTACTAGCTTGATCCAGTGCCAGTGCCTACCTGTGAGGTCTTGTCTTCTACAATAGATCTGGCATTTGCAATCTGTGGGTTTTTTTCCAAGAATATATACAGACTGGTTTGTGGTGTTTTGTAAATATTTGGGCTGTGAGGCTTATCCAGATGATTTTGACAAATTTTCTAGAGCAGGAGATCCTCAAATGCGGTGGGTCTGTTTCTGGTAATGTGGGTGCTGGGTGGGCAGGTTCTTCTGGGGATGAGCTGGGGCAGGGTGTTGCTCCGGGGTCCTACCTGGGGCAGGAGGAGATAGCAATCCATCTCTTCAATCAGCAGGTCTCTGGGCACACGGCGTGGTGGTGCTGCTGCTAAAGCAATAGGCAAAGCTGCTGTTGGCATCACCAGAGCAATAAATGAGGCAGCGTAGAGTGTGTCTTTGCAAATTGTCTGCTTTGCAAATCATGTGTTCATAGCTGAAACAGAACTGTGTTCTCAAGGACTGTCTTGTCAGCATCTTTTTGGCAGCGGTAATGGTCATGTTCATGGATCCCGATCATGTTCGTGGTTTGTGGTTGATCGCAGATAACACCTGTCTTCCTCAAGGAGGGACTTCTGCTTTTAAACACATAACCACCAGCTGTGGCCAAAATCTCCATCCCTTCTGAGCGTACTAGTTCTATGAACGCCAAGGTACGCACAGCGCAGGTCTTGATCTTGGTCATGCTGGTGAAGGAGACTGTGACAATATCCTCTCTAGATGTATATCACAGCGTCTAAGGACTGAAGCCTTGCTGCCTCAGTTCCCCCATGTACCCTGTTAAGATCAGCATCCTTTGTTCCCTGGGACAGCTTTTTGTACAGTAGCGCTCTCAGGTTGCTAATTTGAGCAGCTGAAGTAGGGCAGCTTTGTTTGCACATCGTCATTCCAGGAAATCCTTGAATCTCCTCGTCTGTTGTGGCAGCCGGGTACATCTTGCCAAACTCTTCTCTGCCTGATATCTTTCCTTTATTTCCAGTACGTGGAATAGCAGCTCCAGCTCTTTCCAAAGTGAGTTGGAGCTTTCTGTCGTGCCTTTTCTGCAGATTTTCCCCAGATGTAAGCATCAGCTCTGTAGACTTTGGAACCCTCCTGGATACACCAACAAAAATATGTTGTATTTTCCAGTGAAACACCTCTGGTGCTGAATTCAGCCCAAGTGACAGGCTGAGGAAAGTGTCTCTCAAAGAGAGTGCTGAATGCCCACAAACATGCACTTTATTTTTCTAAGGGCACCTGCCAGAACACTGCTGATGCATCAAGCACAGAAATATATTTGGCATTAGACATCTCTCCAAAATTGTCTCTCTCTGTAGCTAATGGAAAATGTTTCTTTTTAATGTATTCTTATAAATATTTTGTCTGTGCAGAATTTTTTCTTGCAGTAACCTGTGAGTATAACAAATCTGTTGATTCTTTTCCTTTCTCTGTCATTCATACTAATTGCATCTTTTCCAACTTTAGGTGCCATTAGTAAGACCAAGCTTTCTGCACCAAACCCTGAGTTTTACCTCGTTATTTTATGCTCAGTGCTCCTGTTGCTGGCTCCATACTGCTTTGTGGACCTCTGCTTTAAAACCTGCTTCCATTGCAGCACCGTCTCTTGCTTCTATGAAGCCTTCACTGAAGTAATGTTATTGTCCTCTATTTTTGTCAGCTTTGCTTTTGATTCATTTCTAGTGGATTTCAGCTCTGGTGAGGCTTTTTGCTACTCTCTTTTCCTCAGGGTAGCCTTTTACTCTTGGCAAGGTAGTTTCTCAGAGCCAAGAAACAAAAAAAAAAAAAAAAAAAATCCCAGAACCAAAGGTGGTTCAAAGCTACCAAGGCCATGAGGCACTGTCTTGCATTCGCAGCACTTGTGGTTAGTGCTCCTATAAATCTGCTTCCAGCTCTTCAGAGCTGTTGAGCATAAGGCCTCCTTCTAGCACACCAACTTGTTCCAAATAGTCCGCGCATGACCTTTGTAAAGCATGGCTTAAGCAGAGAGCAGCTGTAGACAGCTGCTGGTCTTTGCTTGGGATCACAGTCACCCCAGGAATCCCATGTATTTTTGTAGGGAAAGCCCAGAGCTCCTTTAGCTGCATTTTATGAAGTTTAGTTTTATGGATAATGAGTCCCTTTGCAAGCAGGCTGTAGCCGAGGGGTTCCTTGCGAGCTCAGGAAGTATCTCCATGCTTGGCTCATTTTTGGTGTGCAATAGCAGCTGTCTTTTCTTTCCATCACTGATGTTTTCTTGGATCCGGGGAAGAATGAATCCTCTAGGTAAGTCAGCTGCAGTCCCACACGGACTAAAGGAACCTGGAAGTAGCAGACTGTCGCTGTATTGATTGTGGAAGGAACACAAGTCTTGGGTTAAAAGGCAATGATAGATGTCAGTGCCCAAGAAAGCTTGCGTGGGAGAAGCCTCGACTCAGACTAGTGTGAACACCATCACTGGGCAACAAGTCAACCTGTCCTGGCTTTCATCTTTGCCTGCGTTATTAATTCTGTTGGGCTCCACATCAAGCAGAGTCTGCTCCTGTGACAGATGAACTGTCAATTTATACAGCTGTGTGATTCCTGGGAGGGGGAACAGGCAATCCTCAGTAACCAGCACCCCGTTGTACTGTATGGAATAAAGAATCCTGTAGTATGTAAACATGCCTAGCTTTTTCCTTTCTTCTGTTGTTTTAGTTCTTAACATTTGCCATAAATAAGGTCAGTGTCTTAGTAGCAGTAGTAGTAATAATAATACCTGATGGTAGTTTTACATTGTGGGGTGATGTCTGTCCAGTTAGTCTGAGCTCTTGTCCTCATGTGTCTGGAAAATTTCTATTTGCATACATGTACAGAGGCTTTTTCCAGTTTCGAGGTGGGGATTTGCTGAAGGCCTAATCTGGGTTGTAATGAAAACTGCTGGGATAGACTGACTCATTCTCCTCCTATAAACAGCTAATGTACATAAACTTTCTATTTCTTTTGCACTTGTTGCTACCTCTTTTTATCCCATGTTTTAAATTCACTTGTTTTTGTGGCAAGGAGATGATGCCAAGACCAACTATACTTATTCAACTCCTCCCAGTATTTTAAGCTCGGTTCTTTAGCTACTTGAAGCAATATCTCACCACGTGCACTCTTCAGCAGGACAAGGGACTAAATGCAGACCCAGCCTAATTCACTTGGGTCACTTCACTGTCCAGCAGCTTCATTATATGATTATTGTGTCTCTTCTCATCGTTAATAGATCATCTAAGCCCATCTAGGTCTCATCTAGCTCATTCTCTTATTAGTATAGAGTTGCTTCCTGCAATCCACTTTCAAATTTTTTTTTGTTTGGTTTAGTTTTATGTGTTCCCAGAAATGAGTCTTTCACTTGAAGCTGTGAAAGCTTCCACTCAATTAAGCTAGCTGAATTCAGCTGAATTCCCTTGTTGTCTTTGTTCCATGATCCTGTTTTGTTCATTAATAAAATAGAAAGTATTTCAGATATATATTGTTGTAATTCGTCAACACCACAGTTTGGATTTCAACTACTGCTGAAGATCTTTCTCCATCGCGAGGGCCAACGCGCCTTTGGCAGGACATCAAACACACACAGCTGTCCTCTGGAGACAAGTCCTTCCAGAGCTCACAACGCTCATGTCTGCGTTCCTCACCTCAAAGCACAGAATTCCCCCCCGGCTCTGCCCTGTCGCATGCGACAGTGCGAGGACCACCAAAAGCATCGTCCCTTCCACATGCAATGGGGTTCCCAGAACTTCTGTCGTCTTTCTCCTCTCCACCGTGTGTGCTGTACCTATTAAAGCACTTGGCAATGTGAAGGTGTGATGTTTACAGACACATGAATGTTGGCATCCTCACGTGTCAGTCTTCTGTCATCACTTCCAGCTCAGGCTTGGCTGTCGTCAGAGAAGAGACAGTGATGGAGGGGCCAAATTTGGGATCCCCTTTCTCCCACTGGGATAGCTCTTACCTCGGCTGATGGGTAGAAGAACTGAATCACAGATGTGGATAGCTAACGTCCCCAACTGCTGTGCAGACCCAGACCGTGAACCCTGGAGATCTAATAGATCCCTTTCCTGTCCTCTGCAGCCTGGTCACAGACCAGTGTCACACTAGTCCATCACAGTAGTACTTTGCAGTGCAGGTTTTTGAAACGAGTTGGTTTTGTTTGTTTGTTTTCTCCTAGAAAAGCTGAAATTCAGACAAGCCAAAAGGGACTGTACCAAGGTTATCTCATTCACAGACCATAAAGGACCAGTGGGCAGTGTGGGAGTTGGGAGATAAACTGCAGGAGGTGGTGGTGAGGTCCTCGGATGTGTAGGCGACTGCCACTTCATCACAGAGAGCTTGGAAGGAGCTAGACCTGCCAGTGACAGCTTTTTCTTTTCCTAAAAGAAACCTAACTGCTCCTGCAGGATTCATGCCAGGCCGAGACCAAAGCAGAAAGCCCGGGGCAGGGGGAGCTGGTTTCTTTTAGTTTTTGGAACTTTGTTTGGGAGTCCTGGAGAGGAGGGAAGTGCTTTGGGGTAAAAGTAACCTTCAGCAGAGAAGCAGGGTGGCCTGGCAGCCTGGAGTTGACCATCTGCTTCCATTTTAGGGACCAGGTTGGAGCTGTTCTTCACCCATTCCACTGCAGCTTACTGGAAACAAACCTGTACTGGTCTAGCAAGTGCTCGCTCTCCACAACAGGGAAAGGGGCTCATGCTGTATGACGTGGCACTGATTGCAAGTCATATACTGTGACACAAGTTTTTGACTATTAAGTAACTGGTGCTAGTGAATTGCTAGAGGTAAAACCAACTTCAGCCATAAAAAAAAAAAAAAAAAATCACTGATCTGCAGCTGCCTAAGCATATGGTACTGTCTTTCTTTCCCCAAGCCAGAGTCCTCCCCCTTCCCTCCCCTGGTGTTGCTTTATGGTATATTTACCTTTGGAAACTACTAAAGCAATTCTGAGCCAGGGGATTTGCTGCTGCTACTGTAGCTGGGCTTTAACTGATGGGTAGTTCTTGCATGAACACTGACTTCCCTGAGATCACACAGGTTATGAAGGTCACCAGATCTGTCCAGCAGCAACAGAGAGAAGCTTTCTGCATTGTCTATGTTATAATTTCAGATCTGTTGCTCCATAAATTTAGTTGCTAGACTTGCACTCGCTTGTTTACAAGCCCACACATGTACGTGGCATGGGCATGCATCTCAAAAGGAGAAGGCATCTGGTAGGGCTTGTAGGGGAGGCTGTCACCTGTAGAATATAGCAAAGAAGAACGGAGGAAAATACACATTTCTTTCTGTATTGCACAGTGTTTGGGATGCACATGGGAGAGTTGCTGAGTCTCTTAAAACTGCACCATAGGCATGCCTGGCAGAAATTTGGTGTTGTTAGATGTGAGTGAATTACTAGGCAAGGTAAGCAGCAGGTCTTAAATGCTTTTAGCCGCCTGAGAAGCTGCAGGTTCACACCACAGCAGGCCCTTTGTACAAAGGTATACAGTCATACTGGCCGCCAAACGTCTTGGAGCGTGGCTCCTTCCAGGTCAAACCTAACTTTAGGGTTTGCACCCATGATGTTTGCCAAATGGTTCTGAAGTACACCCTGTCTTCTAGTGTATCTGGTAAAGATTGTGGGGTGTAAAAGCACTAACTCTAAATTCCCTCTTTCCTGTCCCGCTCTCTTACTAACTGCAGCGCGTTGTCCTGTTGGTCAGTCGATGGCTGGCCTCTGCCACTGTGGTGGCTGTATTTCATAGCTGCAGCATTGTATGGAAAATGGTTGTGATCCATTTTGGGATAAAACACTCTGGAAACTGTAAAGGACTCCCAGCAATGATGGCTGAACCTCACCTTCCACAGAAGGATCTGGGGCAGGTTATTCTTAATTCAGAAACTTCTTTCTCGCCCATGAGCTATTTTATTTGGTTTCTTCTCTAAAACTCTCTGGAACAGCTGAGTTCCTCTTCACCCTTGCAGCATGGATGCTTTGATGATGACTTGCTTCTGCACAGAAACCAGATATAAAATCCACTCTTTTTCTCAGTTACCTATTTTTTGATTTATTCATCGATGTGCACCTTCCCTTGTTGCTCTGCATCTGATACCCATATGGGAGAGATGTCTGCTCTGTTGTACTCAGACTATGACTCAGGGTTCCCATGTCTTGTTTATGCTGTGATGCTCAGTAGTGATCTTCCCGAGGCTGGATTGTGACCTCGCTTAAGGAACTGTCTGGTTTTTCTGTCTGCCAAGTACTGCAGAGCAACTCTTGATGCAGAAGGCATATGTATCGTGGTAGTGTCTGACCTTTGCAGCTTGCTGTTGAGAAGAGGGAGACAAAAAGGCAAGAAATAAAGCAAAGCAAACAAAACAAGGCACAGCTCTTGAAGTGCCAGAAGCAAAAGTCATTTGAGATAGCAAATTTTTTTCTTCTATTTTTAATCCACTAACTTTCATTTTTCTCTGGAACTCATGGAAAGAATAAGCTTCTGGATAAGGAAAAGAGACTGAACTTGTGCTTAGACATAAATAATCTTGTTAATCAGCAATGCAAGGAAAGGAGACACAAAACTATGTGACAATTGAGCTGAAGTTTGGTCAAATCCCTCTTTGTTTGAGACGTTTTGCCTGATTTTGCAGAGAGCTGTCTCCAAACCAGAATCCAATGTAAGTTCAGTGTTATTAAAATAATTCATCTTTTAAACCTCAGCAGAATTTTTTTGGATTGTTAATTTCCTCAAGGCCTCAGGCCCCTGTATATGTTGAAGTAGATAAAATTCATGGGTTAGCACACAAGGTATCCAATTGCACGGTCTTTCGGGGGTAGAAAATCACTTTACAAGCATGCCTAATAGTCCTAGTGTGTAGAAATTATTATTGGTGATTACACAGTGAAAATATAAATGATCAAAGTGGATACCACACAGTGATGTGTGTGCTGAAAGAAAAGGAAAATGGATGGGAGAGTCAGGAGATAGACCAGTTTTGCCATTTCCACCCCCCCC